>NW_024096886.1:0-395306 GCF_016545835.1 Crotalus tigris | reverse complement strand
AATAGGTGGGCGTGGAAGGCTACAAGTACATCAGATGGTTGAAGAATAAAAAATGGCTTTGGAAGAATATCTGAAGAACAATGATGAAGATGCACTGAAATTAGTATATCAGGAAGGCTTACTAACTACTGGAGAGAGCAAACTGGCCTACAAGAAAGACCAAATGAAGAACAGAATAGAGGCATGGGAAGACAAAGAACTACCTGGCCAATACATGAAAAAAATAGCTGGGAAAGCAGATAATAATAAAACCTGGCAATGGCTAAGAGCAGGAAAATTGAAGAAAGAGACCGAGGGACTAATTCTGGCTGCACAAGACCAAGCCTTAAGGACAAATGAATACAAAGTCAAAATTGAGAAGACAGCAACAGACAGTAAGTGCCGCCTATGAAAAGAAGCTGAAGAAACAGTGGACCACCTGGTAAGCTGCTGCAAGAAGATTGCACAGACTGACTACAAGCAGTGGCATGACAAAGTAGCAACAATGGTGCATTGGAAGATCTGCAAAAAAATCATTTGCCTGTAAGCAAAAACTGGTGGGATCATAAAACAGAGAAAGTCATAGAAAATGATAAAATTAAACTGCTCTGGGACTTCAGAATTCAAACAGACAAGCACCTGCAACATAACACCCCAGACTTAACAATTGTCGATAAAGAAAGAAAGACAAAAAAGTCTGAGATAGTGCGAAGGAGGCACGTGCCTGGAGGACAGCAGAATAGACGAGAAGAACTGGAGAAGATAACAAAATACAAAGACCTACAAATAGAAATAGAAAGACTGTGGCAAAAGCAGAGCAAGGGTAGTATAGTACCAATAGTCCAGAGCTCTGGGTGCAATTTCCAAAACAACTGGAGCACCACTTGAACACCATTGGCATTGACAAATTCGCTATTAGTCAATTGCAAAGGCGGCCTTATTAGGAAATGATTCCATCTGCGACGATATCTAAATACCATCAACATCCACATTGCCTTTATCCCAGGTCCTGGGTAAGGACTCGATAGGTAGGACAAAATGCCAAAATGTCCAGTTCTTGAAACATCTCGCGACGGTGCGATGATCAATATAATAAAATAATAGTGACCCTTGTGGGGCTTGTGTACTCGAGGAAGATGAGAGCTATGCCAGAGTTTCAACCATACTGGACAGGTCTCATCAGAGGAGTCAGACAAAGAGTGTCTCTCCCATAAAAAATATGGTGAGACGTAAATTGCAGAATGCCATACCGGCTCGGACGTCGCCCGGGTTAACAAGGTCCGCACTAGAGATTGGAGTTCCTGGATATCTGGTGAAAAATGGGTTACAGGACTCAGGACTGGTGGCTGAGCAACCAGGGCCAGCAGCTGCAGAAATACTGGAAGAAAAGGTGTTTACCCGTCGCAGATACACAGTGATGGAAAACAAAGAAATAATGATCTGTTACTACAGATCAAGTCCAACAAGAAGAGGATATCTAAAACGAATGTACCAGTTCTGGAAAGAACAACATCCAGAATCAGAAATAACAGAACAGAGACTAGCAGATCAATGCCGATTTATAACACGAAATAAAGTATTCACAGAAACAGAATTGGACGAACTGCAAAGGTTTACCCAGGGCAAAGAAATCAAAGCCTGACCAGAAGTAATTCAGAATGTAGAGGCAAACCAGGGGGAGTTGGCAGTGAAGGAATCCAGCAGAGATATACAACTGTTCTCATTTGGAAACAAGGCACCTCGTCCTCAGGAAGAACAAAACCCTCTAACTAAAGAAATAAAAGAATTGAAACAAAGAATAACTGAGCATCTAGAACAGCACAAAAACAACCGAATAAGGCTGCCTGCATTGAAGCTTGTTCCAAAGAAACAGCTAGCACAAGCATTAAAAGATGCAAATACTGCAATATCAAGTATAAGCACCAATTCACTGCAAGAAACAAACCAACTAATGTATAGCACAGCTGCACTTATAACTGAATACCTGGGGCCTGGGAGCAAAATCACAAAAGGGAAAAACAAACAAAATGGCACCACAAAAAGGAAAGGTAGGACTAGAAATAAGATCAGCAAGTTAAGATCACATGCAAGCAAGCTAGAACAGAATGAAAAAAAAGCAGTGAAGAAACAAGAAGACCATAAGAATACCTAATCAAGACAAGACCACTTAGAAACAAGGAAGATCAAGGAAGCACTGGAAATAATAAAGCAACAAATAACAGCTATAGCCAGGAAAATCAGTAGATATGAAACTCAAATTGCAAACTATAGGCAGAACCTCCAATTTCAATCCAATCAGAAACATTTCTACCAATCCATCAATAGAGAAACTGCAATGAATCAGTCAGTACATGACAAGGAAGAAACAGTGCAGTTCTGGAAGCAGATATGGGATAACCCAAAGAAATACAACAAGGATGCGGCTTGGTTAAAAGGGGTGGATGCAAATAAAACAGAAGTTGAAATGAAAGAACTAGTAATAACAACAAAAATGGTAGAAAAAAGAGCAAAGAAAATCAAAAATTGGTCAGCACCAGGTGAAGATGAACTGCATGGGTTTTGTTGAAACATCTAACTGTTATACACCCACTCATTGCCAAGCAGTTCAACAATATACTACAAGGAGGAGAAATTGAAAAGTGGCTAACAACTGGGAAAACCTACCTAATAATGAAAAATCCAGCAAAAGGGGCAACACAGGTAACTACAGGCCAATTACCTGCTTACCAACAACTTTCAAATTACTAACTGGTGTAGTAGCTGATGCAGTGCAACAGCATCTAGTTGAAAACAATCTCGTTTACACCTGAGCAGAAGAGGAAACCGCCCAATAGCAGAGGAAACAAAAGATCAACTCCTAATAGACAAAAATGATCTGGAAACTGCAAAGAGAAGGGAAGACCAACCTGAAATGGCATGAATGACTACAAAAAGGCATGACTCTCTGCCACATGATAAAATTTGGGGAATAACCAAGTGCCTAGAAATAACAGGAGTAAGTAGAAACATCAGAAAATTTGTGCAAGATCGATGGCACAATGGAAGACACAGGTGCAAATCAATGGTGAGAAGCTGGGAGAGGTTAATATCAAGAAAGGAATATTTCAAAGAGATTCATTATCACCATTACTATTTGTTATTGCACTGTTTCCTCTGTCAACAATACTGAATAACTCAGGACATGGCTATCAAACATCAAAAACATCTGCCAGACTATCCCACCTCCTTTATATGGATGATCTGAAGGCTGTATGGAAAAACATCATCTGAAATAGAATCGCTGCTCAACACTGTCCGTATATATAGCCAAAATATTGTTATGGAGTTTGGCTTGGACAAATGTGCCACACTTACTATCAAACAAGGAAAAGTAGTGAAAACTGAAGGAATCTAGATGCCCCACGAAAATAACATTATGAGTCTGGATGAGGAAGATTACTACAAATACTGGGTATCCTTCAAGCTGACAACATCAAGCACACTGAAGTCAAGAAAAAGATTAGAGGTGAATACATCAAGAGAGTGAAGAAGATCTTAAAGTCCAAACTCAATGGAAGAAATACCATAAAGGCAATCAACACATGGGCAATTCCAGTCATTAGGTACACAGCGGGAATAGTGGACGGACTCAAGCAGAACTAAAGCAATGGATAGCAGACCAGAAAAATAATGACAAGGAATCATGCCCTTCATCCACGCAGTGACATTGATAGACTTTATCTACCAAGGCAAATAGGTGGGTGTGGAATGCTACAAGTACATCAGATGGTTGAAGAAGAAAAAATGGCTTTGGAAGAATATCTGAAGAACAATGATGAAGATGCACTGAAATTAGTATATCAGGAAGGCTTACTGACTACTGGAGAGACCAAACTGGCCTACAGAAAGACCAAATGAAGAAAAGAATAGAGGCATGGGAAGACAAAGCACTACATGGCCAATACATGAAAAAAAATAGCTGGGAAAGCAGATAATAATAAAACATGGCAATGGCTAAGAGCAGGAAAATTGAAGAAAGAGACCGAGGGACTAATTCTGGCTGCACAAGACCAAGCCTTAAGGACAAATGCATACAAAGTCAAAATTGAGAAGACAGCAACAGACAGTAAGTGCCGCCAATGAAAGAAGCTGAAGAAACAGTGGACCACTTGGTAAGCTGTTGCAAGCAGATTGCCACAAAAACTGATTACAAGCAGCGGCTGACAAAGTAACCAACTAATGGTGCATTGGAATATCTGCAAGAAAATCAATTGACCTGTAAGCAAAAACTGGTGGGATCATAAAATAGGAAAGTCATAGAAGAAAATGATAAAATTAAACTGCTCTGGGACTTCAGAATTCAAACAGACAAGCACCTGCAACATAACACCCCAGACTTAACAATTGTCGATAAGAAAGACAAAAAAGTCTGGATAGTGGACGTGGCAGGGCCTGGAGATAGCAGAATAGAAGAGAAAGAACTGGAGAAGATAACAAAATACAAAGACCTACAAATAGAAATAGAAAGACTGTGGCAAAAGCAAGAAAGGGTAGTACCAATAGTCATAGGCTCCTTGGGCGCAATCCCAAAACAACTGGAGCACCACTTGAACACAATTGGCATTGACAAATTTGCTATTAGTCAATTGCAAAAGGCGGCCTTATTAGGAACTGCTTCCATCCTGCGACGATATCTGTAATACCATCAAAACATCCACATCTGCCTATCCCAGGTCCTGGGTAAGGACCGATAGGTAGACAAAATGCCAAATCCAGTCTGAACATATGGCTGACTGTGGCAATAATAATAATCATAATAATAATAATATAATAATAATCCCCCGTGAAGGCCACTACTGACGTGGTTGTGGGGGTTGTGTACTCTGAGGAAGATGAGAGCTATGCCAGAGGTTCAACCATACTGGACAGGTCTCATCAGAGGAGTCAGACAAAGAGTGTCTCTCCCATAAAAAATATGGTGAGACGTAAATTTCAGAATGCCATACCGGCGCGGACGTCGCCCGGGTTAACAAGGTCCGCACTAGATATTGGAGTTCCTGGATATCTGGTGAAAAATGGGTTACAGGACTCAGGACTGTTGGCTGAGCAACCAGGGCCAGCAGCTGCAGAACTACTGGAAGAAAAGGTGTTTACCGTCGCAGAACACAGTGATGGAAAACAAAGAATAATGATCTGTTACTACAGATCAAGTCCAACAAGGAGAGGATATCTAAAATGAATGCACCAGTTCTGGAAAGAACAACATCCAGAATCAGAAATAACAGAACAGAGACTAGCAGATCAACGCCGATTTATAATACAAAATAAAGTATTCACAGAAACAGAATTGGACGAACTGCAAAGGTTTAGCCAGGGCAAAGAAATCAAAGCCTTACCAGAAGTAATTCAGAATGTAGAGGCAAACCAGGGGGAGTTGGCAGTGAAGGAATCCAGCAGAGATATACAACTGTTCTCATTTGAAAACCAGGCACCTCTTCCTCAGGAAGAACAAAACCTTCTAACTAACGAAATAAAAGAATTGAAACAAAGAATAACTGAGCATCTAGAACAGCACAAAAAACAACAGATAAGGCTGCCGCATGAAGTTGTTCCAAAGAAAACAGCTAAGCCACGAAGCATGTAAAAAGAGCAAAATACTGCAATAGCAAGTATAAGCACCAATTCATTGCAAGAAACAAACCAATTAATGTACAGCACAGCTGCAGTTATAACAGAATACCTGGGATGTAAAATCAACCAAAAAGAAAAACAAACAAACAGTGCACCAGAAAAATGGAAGGTTAGACTAGAAAATAAGATCAGCAAGTTAAGATCACATGCAAGCAAGCTAGAACAGATGAAAGAAAAGAATCTGAAGAACAAGAAGACCAAAGAATACCTAATCAAGAAATACCACTTAGAAACAAGGAAGATCAAGGAAGCACTGGAAATAATAAAGCAACAAATAACAGCTATAGCCAGGAAAATCAGTAGATATGAAGCTCGAATTGCAAACTATAGGCAGAACCTCCAATTTCAATCCAATCAGAAACGTTTCTACCAATCCATCAATGGAGAAACTGCAAGGAATCAGTCAGTACCTGACAAGGAAGAAACAGTGCAGTTCTGGAAGCAGATATGGGATAACCCAAAGAAATACAACAAGGATGCGGCTTGGTTAAAAGAGGTGGATGCAAATAAAACAGAAGTTGAAATGAAAGTAATAACAACAAAAATGGTAGAAAAAAGAGCAAAGAAAATCAAAAATTGGTCAGCACCAGGTGAAGATGAACTGCATGGGTTTTGGTTGAAACATCTAACTGTTATACACCCACTCATTGCCAAGCAATTCAACAATATACTACAAGGAGGAGAAATTGAAAAGTGGCTAACAACTGGGAAAACCTACCTAATAATGAAAAATCCAGCAAAAGGGCAACACCAGGTAACTACAGGCCAATTACCTGCTTACCAACAACATTCAAATTACTAACTGGTGTGGTAGCTGATGCAGTACAACAGCATCTAGTTGAAAACAATCTCTTTCCACCTGAGCAGAAAGGAAACCGCCCCAATAGCAGAGGAACAAAAGATCAACTCCTAATAGACAAAATGATCTTGGAAAACTGCAAGAGAAGGAAGACCAACCTGAATGTGGCATGGATTGACTACAAAAAGGCATTTGACTCTCTGCCACATGATTGGATAATCAAGTGCCTAGAAATAACAGGAGTCAAGTAGAAACATCAGAAAATTTGTGCAAAGATCGATGGCACAATGGAAGACACAGTTGCAGATCAATGGTGAGAGAGCTGGGAGAGGTTAATATCAAGAGAGGAATATTTCAAGGAGATTCATTATCACCATACTATTTGTTATTGCACTGTTTCCTCTGTCAACAATACTGAATAACTCAGGACATGGTTATCAAACATCAAAAACATCTGCTAGACTATCCCACCTCCTTTACATGGATGATCTGAAGCTGTATGGAAAAACATCATCTGAAATAGAATCGCTGCTCAACACTGTCCGTATATATAGCCAAGATATTGTAATGGAGTTTGGCTTGGACAAATGTGCCACACTTACTATCAAACAAGGAAAAATAATGAAAACTGAAGGAATCAAGATGCCCCACGAAAATAACATTAAGAGTCTGGATGAGGAAGAGTACTACAAATACTTGGGTATCCTTCAAGCTGACAACTCAAGCACACTGAGTCAAGAAAAAGATTAGAGGTGAATACATCAAGAGAGTGAAGAAGATCTTAAAATCCAAACTCAATGGAGGAAATACCATAAAGGCAATCAACACTTGGGCAATCCCAGTCATTAGGTACACAGCTGGAATAGTGGACTGGACTCAAGCAGAACTAAAAGCAATGGATAGGCAGACCAGAAAAATAATGACAATGAATCACGCCCTTCATCCACGCAGTGACATTGATAGACTTTATCTACCAAGGCAAATAGGTGGGCGTGGAATGCTACAAGTACATCAGATGGTTGAAGAAGAAAAAATGGCTTTGGAAGAATATCTGAAGAACAATGATGAAGATTCACTGAAATTAGTATATCAGGAAGGCTTACTGACTACTGGAGAGACCAAACTGGCCTACAAGAAAGACCAAATGAAGAACAGAATAGAGGCATGGGAAGACAAAGCACTACATGGCCAATACATGAAAAAAATAGCTGGGAAAGCAGATAATAATAAAACCTGGCAATGGCTAAGAGCAGGAAAATTGAAGAAAGAGACCGAGGGACTAATTCTGGCTGCACAAGACCAAGCCTTAAGGACAAATGCATACAAAGTCAAAATTGAGAAGACAGCAACAGACAGTAAGTGCCGCCTATGCAAAGAAGCTGAAGAAACAGTGGACCACTTGGTAAGCTGTTGCAAGAAGATTGCACAAACTGATTACAAGCAGCGGCATGACAAAGTAGCAACAATGGTGCATTGGAAGATCTGCAAAAAATATCATTTGCCTGTAAGCAAAAACTGGTGGGATCATAAAATAGAGAAAGTCATAGAAAATGATAAAATTAAACTGCTCTGGGACTTCAGAATTCAAACAGACAAGCACCTGCAACATAACACCCCAGACTTAACAATTGTCGATAAGAAAGACAAAAAAGTCTGGATAGTGGACGTGGCAGTGCCTGGAGATAGCAGAATAGAAGAGAAAGAACTGGAGAAGATAACAAAATACAAAGACCTACAAATAGAAATAGAAAGACTGTGGCAAAAGCAAGCAAGGGTAGTACCAATAGTCATAGGCTCCTTGGGTGCAATCCCAAAACAACTGGAGCACCACTTGAACACCATTGGCATTGACAAATTCGCTATTAGTCAATTGCAAAAGGCGGCCTTATTAGGAACTGCTTCCATCCTGCGACGATACCTGTAATACCATCAAACATCCACATCTGCCTATCCCAGGTCCTGGGTAAGGACTCGATAGGTAGACAAAATGCCAAATCCAGGCTGAACATCTGGCTGACTGTGCGATGAATGATAATAATAATAATAATAATAAT
The DNA here is from genome assembly GCF_016545835.1 of Crotalus tigris. Lineage (NCBI taxonomy): Eukaryota > Metazoa > Chordata > Lepidosauria > Squamata > Viperidae > Crotalus > Crotalus tigris. The sequence goes on along the minus strand of NW_024096886.1, from coordinate 386,804 downwards.
AATAATAATAATAATAATAATAATAATAATAATAATAATAATAATAATAATAATAAAGTTGGAAGGGAACTTTGAGGTCATTGAGTCCAATCCCCTGCTCAGGCAGGAAACCCTACACCATTTTGGACAGATGGCTATCCAGTCTCTTCTTAAAAACTTCCAATGTTGGAGCATTCACCGCTTCTGGAGACAGGTTGTTCCATTGGTTAATTGTTCTAACTGTCAGGAAGTTTCTCCTTAGTTCTAGGTTGTTTCTCTCCTTGATTAGTTTCCATCCATTGCTTCTTGTCCTGCCCTCAGGCGCTTTGGACAATAGCTTGACTCCCTCTTCTTTGTGACAGCCCCTGAGATATTGGAACACTGCTATCATGTCCCCCCTTGTCCTTCTCTTCATTAAACATACCCATTTCCAGCAACCGTTCCTCATATGTTTTAGCCTCCAGTCCCCTAATCATCTTTGTTGCTCTTCTCTGTACTCTTTCTAGAGTCTCAGCATCTTTTTTACATCGTGGTGACCAAAACTGGATGCTGTATTCCAAGTGTGGCCTTACCAAGGCATTGTAGAGTGGTATTAATACTTCGCGTGATCTAATCCCTCTGTTAATGTAGCCTAGCACTGTGTTGGCTTTTTTGGCAGCTGCAGCACACTGCTGGCTCATATTTAAGTGACTGTCCACTAGGACTCCAAGATCCCTCACAGTTACTACTATTGAGCAAGGTACCCCCTATACTATATCTGTACATTTGGTTTTTCTTGCCTAAATGTAGAATCTTACTTTTTTCACCAATGAATTTCATTTTGTTAGATAGTGCCCATTGTTCAAGTCTGTACAGATCCTCCTGTATCCTAACCCTGTCTGGAGTGTTGGCTATTCCTGCCAGCTTGGTGTCATCCGCAAATTTGATGAGTTCCCCATCTCTCCCCTTGTCCAAATCGTTGATGAAGATGTTGAAGAGCACTGGGCCTAGAACAGAGCCCTGGGGCACCCCACTACACACTTCCCTCCATGTAGATGTAGTTCCATTGAGGACCACACGCTGAGTACAGCCGGTCAGCCAGCTATGAATCCATCTGGTGGTGATGCTGTCTAACCCACATTTTTCTATCTTATCGAGTAGTAGATTGTGATCTACTTTATCAAATGCCTTACTGAAGTCCAAGTAAATTATATCCACAGCATTCCTCTGATCCACTAATTTTGTCACTTGGTCAAAGAATGCAGTAAGGTTTATCTGGCATGATCTGTTTTTGACAAATCCATGTTGGCTTTTAGTAATGACTTTGTTTGCCTCTAGGTGTTTGCTGTTTCATTGTTTGATTATCTTTTCAAGAATCTTTCCAGGTATTGAAGTCAGGCTGATAGGGCTATAATTTCCTGGATCCATTTTTTTCCCTTTTTTGAAGATGGGAAATACATCAGCTCTTTTCCAGTCCTCTGGTAGTTCCCCAGTGCTCCAAGATCTTTGAAAAATATAGTTCAGTGGTTCTGAGATCACATCTGCCAGTTCCTTGAGAACCTTGGGGTGTAATCCATCTGGTCCTGGTGATTTGAACTCGTCTAGGCTGGACAGGTGCTCACTTATCATTTTCTTGCCTATCTTAACTTGTGTTTCTATTCTGTTTTTTATGGCACTATGTTTGATAGGTTGGTCTGTTTTTTTCCCTTTGTGTAAAAACAGATGCAAAAAATGAGTTAAATAGTTCTGCTTTCTCCCTGTTGCTTGTCACCTTCTTGCCACTTTCGCCCAATAATGGACCAATCATTTCCTTCACTTTTTTCTTGTTTGAAAGAAGCTTTTTTTGTTATTTTTGACTTTGGTCGCAAACCTTAGTTCATTTTGAGCTTTAGTTTTCCTCACTTCATCTTTGCAGTCTCGGGCTATTTGTTGATATTCTGATTTAGTTATGTGCCCCTCTTTCCACCTTCTATACTTGTCCTTTTTATTTTTCAATTTATCAGAGAGTTCTTTATGCAGCCATGCTGGTTTCTTTTGAGAGCTGTTATTTTTCCTCTTTGTTGGTATTGTGCTAGACTGGACTTCTATTATCTCGTTTTTCAGAATTTCCCAAGCTTCTTGAGTTGTTTTCCCCTGGAGGATTGTCATCCATGGAATCCTTCCCAAGCCCTCTCTAAGTTTATTGAAATTAACTCTCTTGAAGTACAAGACTCTAGTTTAACTATGTTCTATTGCTTGTGCTTCCATAATGTTGAATTCCAATATTGCATGATCACTACCTTCCAAGGTTCCTGTGGCTTCAACACCTTCTATCATTTCATCTCTGTTAGTGAAAATTAGATCCAAAATGGCTAATCCCCTAGTTCCCTTCTCTACTTTTTGGGAGACAACAGCAGAGAGTAAATGGGCTAAACAGATTTCAGCTGTTGACGCTCCTTACTAGAGACTTTCAGATGGAGATATTAAAGAATGTTGATTCAAAGCTTTTTGAAACTTAAAATGAAGGCATGACAGGATGAAATTAACTTTGGACTAGCTTGGAATAAGTGGAACTCTGTCTAGAATTGTTTAAAGGGAAATAGCTCAGCTCATTCCAAGTCCTCTTTCCAAGTTCTTAGGAGAAGCAAGGCCCTGGGTCTCCTCTATTTTCTCCATTCCATAAGATGAAGGATGGGAGCTTGGCTTCCCTCACTTCCTGCCTTTTTTGCTGCTTCAGCTTCTTTAAAAGAAGAAGAAGGGGAAGGTAGGCAGCACAGAAGTTCTATCATGTTCCCACCAAAAGGATAACAATTCAGATTTCTCTCTCCTATAGTGCAAGAGAAGTGAAGTCTGCAGTTTATTTTGCAGAAGGCATGATTTGGGAAAGCAGAGTGAAAGGAAATAAACTGCAAACTTTCAATGAATGCATGGCTAAGGATGTGCTGCTTTGGTATTGGATTGCTCTAATGGCTAAAACATTTGGTTTCTATCCGAGAAACAAAACTGATTGAATCAGAAGCAAAAAATATATAATCAAACCCAGCCCAATGCTCATTTGGAGGGCACCAGTCTGTTACTTTAAACCACCCACCAAGTTACTGTCCACTGGAAAAACAGTTTTGGTGCTTTTTCTCATGGCATTATTTTCATTTAATTAATCCTGTAGCTACATATTTCTTTAATCGCTTTTGCTGCCTGTTGGTTTCTTCCTTCAGAATAAGATGTTTCACCTGACAAATTACAGTCCCAACTTCAGTAATTGAACACATCTGTTCAACTGTTAATGTCAGGTATGGGTTATTTGTAATTTCTGAGCTGGTTTTTGACCTATTTGTGAAACTGCTGCCTCCTGGCCTGTTTCTTTGACTTGATTTCTGTAGTGTTTCTTTTCTAAAACTGGAAGAAGCCTGAATTGAGTTTGGGAAACAGAAATAAGTCTTATTCTTTTCCAAGATGGTTAAAAGGCAAAAAAAAAAAAGTCAATAGCAGTAGAAATAAGAAAATAAAGTTTTAAAATAAAGCTATGTTTGCCACAAAATGTTGGCTATTACATCAAGCATTATCAAATCATAAAAATAACTGTCAGTCAAGAGAATGGATGACAGACTGACTGACTACCCCAAACCTAGTAATGACATAGTTTACAATTAATTCTATATCCACAATCAAGCAAGAATCAGCAGGAATAGTGAACCAAAGTGTGGGAATATTCTTTGCAATGATGAATTCCATAAGCTCTCTTCCTTATTTTTCAATTCTCTAAACTAAGAAAATATGGGAATTAAAACAACAGGTTATAAAGCTACCATATCTGGGCAAGACAAATCCAACTCTGAGGAACTTTTCAGGAGAAATTATTGGAGGTAGGGAGAGCCAGTTTCAAGGAACTGAAAAGTTTGCGAAGCTGATAGTGTCAAGTGAAATTGAAAACTTTGAAACTCAAAAAATTTTTGAGTTTCAAAAATTCCGATTGGCATTATAGTTGACTTTTTCTTCCAACATTTTCAACTTCCATTTACAAATCGTGATATTTTGTTACTTTTCTAAATTTATATATTTGAAAATCCAATTATCTCCAGATATGCAACATCTATGAACCACAGATTTTTTTTAAAAAAAATAGTAGGATCATGTTTCAGGTGAGTCTCAGCCTGTATTTTAAAAGCAAAAAAACTTTTTTTCTGGTGTCAGGTCCAAGTAGTTTTTCTTAATAATAAAGCCAACTTTTTATCTGTATTCCAGTACCTAATTTGTTAACAACAACAACATTGTCAGCCTTTCTATCCACCTATCAAGTCCTTCCCAAGGACCTGGAATAGCAGATGTTGATGTCTGATGATGTTAAAGGTATCACAGGATGGAAGCTGTTCCAAGTTAAGCTGCCTTTATACACAGTACAAGTTTCATTTGGGTTTTTTTTCCCCTTGGGTTTTTTTTCTTATTACATAGATTCTTCACATTACAGAGTTGCCTCCACCCAAAATGTATATTCTCATGACGTATCATTGGAATGCATATATAATCATCTGTTCTGTTTCTAATTACAGTGCACAGTCAATGATTTTTTAACAGAGTGGAAATGGTTAGAAAAGCTTTAATTCTCACGTTGGACAGAAATGATTGAAAATTCATTCCCTTTCTCATGAGCGAAAATGAGACCAGACTTCTCATGGGTCAGACCTGGAGATCTGATCATCCATGTATGGTAAGCTTCCTTTTTTGCTGCCTGCTTGGGACTCTCAAGCAAGTTACAGGCTGTGAACTATGTTTAATGTGGTAGGTCAGAAATGCTGGCATGGCATCCATGTAACATTCCTGATTTTTTTTTAAAAAAAAAAATGCAGCTATGTAATTGCCTCATTATTGCATATTTCTCACATATTAATTCAGTGTATTAGGGATATCAAATGTTGCATAGCAAATGCAATTTTCAGGAAAATTCTTACCCAAAAAAAGTGTAACTATTTTAGCATTTTCTTGATGCTTTTGTTATCTCCCTTGATAAAATGGCTCACCTGTGATAGAAAAAAAAACCCACCAAAGGGTGGGGTTTGTGTGAATTGTGTGACTATATTCTGGAGCAAATTGATCAGATTTGCAAGACAACAAGTGAATCTGAAGTTTTGTTCTTTAAATTCTTGATCTCTTCAGATGATCGAGTGACTGCTTAAATTTATACTCCAGCTGTAAGCTTATTCTAACTCTCAAGATAGCTTACAGCAATTTAAAAAATATATAGAGTATGAAATATAAAAAAATGAATTAAAATCAATCATTAAAATAATTCTCAATTAAAAGGTTAGCAAAGGATGTGTTCTTCCTAAATGATGAGAGAGTGAGAGCGAAACAGATCTCTTTAAGAAGCAAATTCCATAGTGTGGATATAATGGTATGTAAGAATGATCTTGGGAAACAGGGCAACTAGACACAATCAAGGGCAAGTCAGATAAGAAGTAGCTTAGCCAGCAGAAGGAATGTGGATGTTGCAAACATCTCAGAAGGGACTCTTCATAGTTTCTTGAGCTGAAAAGGTGAGATTTGCAAAGTTCAGTTAATGTAAACTTACAGTAATATAGAATTAGTTAATCTGGGTGTGTTTCCTCTTCACATTATCTTGCATGGCTGACACTGGGTATCACATAGACGACCCCTCTCTGCATATTGAATAGTTACTGTTCTGGCAATAGAGCATCTTCAAAAGGACCTTCCAGTTGATTTAAGCAATGGAGAGCATTCATAACAGATGAGGCAGTCTTGTAAATAATCACAGCAGTTGTTTTGTGCTTTAAAAGTCAACACCAATGTTCTTGATTGTGCCTGGTAGGCAACTGGAAACCAGTGCATCATTATATGATCCTGTCTTTTGTCCTGGTCAGCCATTTGCCTGTCACATTTGATCTGAGATGCAATTTTGGAAATTTTTCAACAGTAGTCCCATGTGCAGTAATTCATACCATAACAGTCATGATGGGTTCCAACTAAGATATCATTATTGCTCTGTAGGACTACAGTTGGTATGCTAGCTAAAATTTTGCAAAGGTACTCCTTATTACAGCTGTTACATGTTCTGTGATAGCTGGGGATCAAGAAGCAACCTCAAACTGTAAAGATGTGCTCTTTTGAGGAATGCCACATCATCCAAAACAAGCTTTATCTCCATCCCAGAGTTTATCTCCAATTGTACCACCTTGTACCTGGATTTAATGTTTTGCTTGCTCTTCCTCATTCAAGATTATTTTTAAGATTAGATGGTGTTCAAGGGCACTGCATATTAGAAAGCAGGGACCAGTAGAATCAAGTGTGAAGTGACAATGTCTTAATTTAGCCATAGAGAAATGGAAGTCTAATTCTAACTATATTAGAGTATTAGAAGTTGCATAAGGAACTTGCAATAAAAGTTTTAAAACCTTTGATTGAATTGTTTCTCAATTAGAAGATTCCTTATACAATTGAGCACCACATGGCAACAGATCCAGAACTTTAGTTTTAAATAATTTAATAGCTGCTTGAGACGTAATTATTTCCAGATTGATTTGCAAATTTAGCAATTGAAAGGAATGCTTTTGGGGCTGTTATTAGTAACTTTCTTGATTGAATAGATCAGAGGTAGAGGACTGAAAATGGACACTCGGATATTTAAAGTATTTAACTTGTTCAGTAAGTTTGCAGCTAATCATCCATCTTATTGAGGACTTAAAGTGTTTCTTAGAGAATACCAATACCTTCTCAGGAGCAGAAAAATAATAGAGTGTTGAGGGATCTTCAAAGGTCTACTTGGATTACAGTAGCTGTATAGAGAAAAACAGAGACGGAGTAATGGATGAGAGAGGATGGAATTGAGGCTTAATGCTGACTGGGGAATTCTGGGAGTTGAAGTCCACAAGCCTTAAAATTGCCAAGGTTGGGGATACCTGCACTGGATAGGTTGCCAAGGATATGTAATGGACTGAGAATAACCTTGAGAGATAGAAGGAAATGCTGCGCCCTAGACAATGATCTGATAAACTAAATCTGAGTTCAGAGTAAGTGGTTCAATACTGATACTGCCTAGTTCTCTGGAACATAAAGACGGGAGGGGAAGAGGTTCATTCAGACCTTCAATTTTCTGTTACTGTAACCTTATAATAAAAAGAGCATTAGTATTCATTGATTTCTGACAGGACTATCTGAAAGGGCTGACAGGATTTTACCCCTTAACTTGAATAGTAGTGCCATGATATAATGGAAGACAGTGGTTTACAAATGTAGTAGCTAATTTCTTCCAGGGTCCTTTTTTATGGTATGGAGTCAAATGCTGCCCTCAATTCTAAAAAGACCACATAGAGATCATCATTAGATTGGTTATGTATTTCTTAGCTAAGTGATGTAGTTACTACATTGGTCCATAGTTTAATGTTCAGACCTGAAACCAGGTTGTTCCAATACCAAAATATTTTGGAGGACATCCAATCCAAGAGTTTGTAATATAGAAATCCAGCATATCATTTGCTAATTACAGATAATAAGCTTATTGGGTGGCAATTTTTTTATTCATTTATTTATTTTATGCATTTGAGTCAGTATTGTCTCCTGGTGAGTGCCTGGACGAATCCTTCCAGTTTTCTTGGCAAGATTTTCAGAAATGGTTTGCCATTGTCTTCTTCCTGGGGTTGATAGAATGACTAGCCCAAAGTGACCCAGCTGGCATTGTACCTAAGGTGTACACAGTCTCCTGATTTCTAGCTTGGTGTCTTACCGTATCACATTTGTTACCTTTTTGATAAGCTGGCATAAGAATAAACCAATCTTTAGGGAGACAAAGAGTTATTTATGGCTCTGGGCAAGCACAGACTCCTACCATGCATGGTTCAGGCTGGGCAGAAAATTCACTGCCTTCAGATATGATTTATAAGCTCCAGAAACTCAAGGAGGATTGGATTGTTACTGCTGTAAGATTGACAAGATGCCAAAACAGACAATTGCCTTTGTTAGCTACAGCCTGCTGGACTCCAGTCCATACTCTAGAGCAGCGGTTCTCAACCTTTGTGTGACGGCCACCCCCGTCACACGGACGCGGCGTGCATGCGCGGTGCGCATGCGCGGTGGCGCCCCATGCACGGCATGCATGCGCAGCGGCGCCCCCTGAGGGGGAAAAATGGCGGATCGTGTTGTTTGGCGACCCCCGTAAAATGGTCATTCGACCCCAAATGGGGTCGCGACCCATAGGTTGAGAACCGCTGCTCTAGAGGCTAATTTTGCTTATCTTCCTTTAAATGTTTCTTATAAATCCCTTTTTAGGAAGTGAAAAAGAAGAGGCTTTACAGATGAGGGTTCTTGTGAACAAAAGAATTTGAGATTTAGATATCCAAAATGATAGAGCCAATGTATTCCACCTCTTTTACAGTGAATTGCCTCTCCTCCTGGTCAGGCTCTAAATATTTTTTCTTTATGTCCCTAGACATGCTACTCCTAGATATGCTATATATCTTTCATAGGAGGTTACCCCAGCCCAAATTGAGATGTTACCTATTAGTCCAACAACTAATACTGTAGATATATGACTCCCATATGAAAGCTGTACTTGTTTCTGTTCAGGCATGGAGTAGAATCTGTCTCACATGCTATTAATTATTAAATTGTCTGTAGTATACTAAAACGGCAATAGAATTTAGTATTTCCAATTGTTAACAACTTGAATTGCCATTGGGGCAAAGAGACTCTTCTTCTTCTTTTGAGTGATCACTCTTCAGAATCTTTACAAGATAGAGTAGACTAAAGAAACAATTCCATAGAGATCAGGACTGTTTTTATTGTAAAAGCTACAGTAAACAAAATCTTGCAAACCCAAGCAGTATTGTTTTAACCTTTGCTTTCTTTGATAGTGGCTCTTCTATCTTTCAAGGCCATTCCCTGAGATTTCCCTGAAGAAATCTCCAAGAAGGTTACTTTTTTTTTTTATCAAAAGCTATAGCTCCTAGAAATTGTCTGGTTTCTTCTCATGCTCTTAATCATTAGCTCTTAGTTACCCACAATTTCCCTTGCGATTTTTATTCTTTTTGTTGTTGTTAGTTGCGAAGTCGTGTCCGACCCATCGCGACCCCATGGACAATGTTCCTCCAGGTCTTCCTGTCCTCTACCATCTTCTGGAGTCCATTTAAATTCACACCTACTGCTTCAGTGACTCCATCCAGCCATCTCATTCTCTGTCGTCCCCTTCTTCTATTGCCCTCAATCTTTCCCAGCATTAGGCTCTTCTCCAGTGAATCCTTCCTTCTCATTAGGTGGCCAAAGTATTTGAGTTTCAACTTCAGGATCTGGCCTTCTAAAGAGCAGTCGGGGTTGATCTCTTCTAGGACTGACCGGTTTGAACGCCTTGCAGTCCAAGGGACTCGCAGGAGTCTTCTCCAGCACCATAGTTCAAAGGCCTCAATTCTTTTGCGCTCAGCCTTTCTTATGGTCCAACTTTCACAGCCATACATTGCAACTGGGAAAACCATGGCCTGGACTATACGCACTTTTGTTGGCAGGGTGATGTCTCTGCTTTTTAGTATGCTGTCTAGATTTGCCATAGCTTTCCTCCCCAGGAGCAAGCGTCTTTTAATTTCTTGGCTGCAGTCCCCATCTGAGGTGATCTTGGAGCCCAGAAAAATAAAATCTGTCACTACCTCCATTTCTTCCCCATCTATTTGCCAGGAATTGAGAGGGCCGGATGCCATGATTTTGGTTTTCTTAATGTTGAGTTTCAAGCCAACTTTTGCACTCTCCTTCTTCACCCGCATCAAGAGGCTCTTTAGTTCCTCTTCACTTTCTGCCATTAGAGTGGTATCATCTGCATATCTTAGGTTGTTGATATTTCTCCCGGCAATCTTAATTCCAACTTTTGATTCATCTAGCCCTGCCTTTCTCATGATGTGCTCTGCATATAAGTTAAATAGGCAGGGCGACAGTATACAGCCTTGCCGGACTCCTTTTCCAATTTTGAACCAATCAGTGGTTCCGTGTTCGGTTCTCACTGTTGCTTCTTGACCCGCATATAGGTTTCTCAAGAGACAAATGAGATGGTCTGGTACTCCCATCTCTTTAAGAAGTTGCCACAATTTGTTGTGATCCACACAATCAAAGGCTTTTGCATAGTCAATGAAGCAGAAGTAGATGTTTTTCTGGAACTCCCTAGCTTTCTCCATGATCCAGCGTATGTTGGCAATTTGATCTCTAGTTCCTCTGCCTCTTCGAAATCCTGCCTGTACTTCTGGTAGTTCTCGATCCACATACTGCTGGAGTCTAGCTTGTAGGATTTTAAGCATAACTTTACTAGCATGTGAAATGAGTGCAATGGTGCGATAGTTTGAACATTCTTTGGCATTGCCTTTCTTTGGAATTGGAATGTAAACTGACCTTTTCCAATCCTGTGGCCACTGTTGAGTTTTCCAAATTTGCTGGCAAATTGAGTGTAGCACTTTTACTGCATCGTCTTTTAAGATTTTGAATAGCTCAGCTGGAATACTGTCACCTCCACTAGCTTTGTTGTTGCTCAGATTTTCTAAGGCCCATTTCACTTCACATTCTAGGATGTCTGGTTCGAGGTCAGTGACCATCTCATTGTGGTTATCTGGGATGTTAAGCTCATTCTTGTATAGTTCTTCTGTGTAGTTTTGCCATCTCTTCTTAATCTCTTCTGCCTCTGTTAGGTCTCTGCCATTTTGGTCCTTTATCATGCCCATTTTGCATGAAACGTTCCCTTCATATCTCCAATTTTCTTGAAGAGATCTCTGGTCCTCCCTATTCTGTTGTTTTCTTCTATTTCTTTGCACTGTTCATTTAAGAAGGCATTCTTATCTCTTCTAGCTACTCTCTGGAATTCTGCATTCAATTGGGTGTATCTTTCTCTTTCTCCTTTGCCTTTCGCTTCCCTTCTTTCCTCAGCTATTTGCAAAGCTTCCTCAGACAGCCATTTTGCTTTCTTGCATTTCTTTTTCTTTGGGATGGTTTTAGTTGCTACCTCTTGTACAATGTTGCGAACTTCCATCCATAGTTCTTCAGGCACTCTGTCTATCAGATCCAGTTCCTTAAATCTATTTGTCACCTCTACTGTATATTCATCAGGAATATGATTTAGTTCATACCTGAGTGGCCTAGTGCTTTTCCCTACTTTTTTCAATTTAAGCCTAAATTTTGCAACGAGAAGCTCATGATCTGAGCCACAGTCAGCTCCTGGTCTTGTTTTTACTGACTGTATAGAGCTTCTCCATCTTTGGCTGCAGAGCACATAGTCAATCTGATTTCTATGTTGACCGTCTGGTGATGTCCATGTGTAGAGCCGTCTCTTGGGTTGTTGGAAAAGAGTGTTTGTTATGACCATCGTATTCTCTTGACAAAATTCTATTAGCCTGTGCCCTGCTTCATTTTGTACTCCAAGGCCAAACTTGCCTGTTATTCCGGTTATCTTTTGGCTTCCTACCTTAGCATTCCAATCCCCCATGATGATAAGGACATCATTTTTTGGTGTTAATTCTATAAGGTGCTGTAGGGCTTCATAGAACCGGTCAATTTCATCCTCTTCAGCACCAGTGGTTGGGGCATAGATTTGGACTACTGTGATATTGAATGGTTTGCCTTGGATTCGAATTGAGATCATTCTGTCATTTTGGGGATTGTATCCCAGTATTGCTTTTCCTATTCTTTTATTGACTATGAAGGCTACTCCATTTCTTCTGAGGGATTCTTGCCCACAGTAGTATACCTGATGGTCATCTGAGTTAAATTCACCCATTCCTGTCCATTTTAGTTCGCTGATTCCTAAGATGTCAATGTTCAGTCTTGTCATCTCTTTTTTGACTACGTCTAGCTTGCCTTGATTCATGGATCTTACATTCCAGGTTCCTATGGAGAAAAGATCTTTACAGCATCGGACTTTCCTTTCACCACCAGATATATCCACAGCTGAGCGTCCTTTCGGCTTTGGCCCAGTCGCTTCATTCTTTCTGGCGCTACTAGTACTAGCCCTCTGCTCTTCCCCAGTAGCATATTGGACACCTTCCAACCTGAGGGGCTCATCTTCCAGCGTCATATCTTTTTTCCTTTTAGTACTGTCCATGGGGTTTTCATGGCAAAGATACTGGAGTGGTTTGCCATTTCCTTCTCCAGTGGATCACATTTTGTCAGAACTCTCTGCTATAACCTGTCCGTCTTGGGTGGCCCTGCACGGCATAGCTTATAGCTTCATTGAGTTACGCAAGCCCCTTTGCCACGACAAGGCAGTAATCCATAAAGGGGTATTCTTTTACTATATTTATAATATCACTGGTCTTTTTTCTTGTGCTTGGCCGTGAACTGTAAATAAACTTGGGTGATTTTAAATCATTTTTCCCACTAATTGAAATTTGTAACTGCCTTACAAAGAACAAGTCCCAGGTTTTTCATTAAGGTGTCATAATTGCCTCCATTAACCGTGCAGGAGCACATCCCACATTCAGGGAGACACTGATTATCTTCCTTAGTTACACGCCAGCAATTACCTGGTTGGTTAAAACAGCAGCAAAGCCAAGAGTCATGGGAAAAAGTGGTGGCCCTATATCCTCAAGATCTGCAGGCTGAAAAGAATCTATAGGAACAAGCAGTTGCCTAGTTTATTTTCCTATGATGTGCCCATCACTGAAGTCCACAATGAGGTGAATCCAAACAACATTGCTGGTAAACAATAAAAATTTCTTATAGTGAGTTTCTGCCTATTTGAGCATTCCTTCCACAGAGCGGAGGGTGCGTGGTTTTGTATGGTGCCTGCATCCTACAGATGGGCTTTGCTTGTTTGTATGGCCCAGTTGCTGGCATGCTGCGGCCCAGGCGTCGGGGACCCCTGCAGTAGAGCAGTGAAGCCCTCTTCAATGCATGTCCTGCCACCAAGTAGGAACTCAAATGTGCCAGAAAGGGAACCTCACACTGCCTTTGGTCCAGATGAAGCATCTTGTCAGTGAGTTAGAGTTTCTACAGACTAAATCATGCCTCCTCCCTCTCCTCCAGCCCTAGTGGTGATGGACACTCCTGTGAGAATTTGACTCTTCTTTTTTTACTAGCTTTTCTTTTCATACAACCCATTTATCTTCCTATTTGTCTCATTTATTCTTTAGGATACAGAGTACTTCAATCTTTGATAACTTCATGTCCTTGACATCAGGCGCGCATGCGCACAAACACACACACACACACACACATGGTTTTTGGAATGATATTTAGAATTACAGCAAGGAACACATGAAAGGAAGAAATCACCACCACCACCACCCCAGCCACTGGAAGAGAAAACGCATACTATTTAAAAAAAAAAAAGATTGAGCAAAAATTAAAGCATGGATTGCCCTGGGGAAATATTTAATTTGTCATAACTTTTGTGTTGTACTGGGGGTTAGGCTTTGTTTGAATGAAAATGTCAATTTCTTTTTGTGGTTAGGATTGTTTTTTTTTTTTTTTTTTTTTTTTTTTTTTTTTATTGAAATTTTTCAAAAGTTTTACAAATAAAAATCCACCCCCCCCTCCCCAACCACCCCACCCCCCCCCGACTTCCCAGAACTGAATATAGGATTATTTAACAAATATTTTAAAAATAACATTTGCAATTTATAAAATAATTAATAATAATAATAAAAATCACAGTAATAATATATATAGAAATAATATACATAACATAAACTTTAAAATGAATAATATATACTAAAAAAGAAAAAAAATAAAAAATAAAAAGAGAAGAGAGAGAGAGAAAGAAGAAAGAAGAAAGTAGACGAAAAATAAAGCATATATATATATAAAAAAAAAAAAATATATGAATAATAATACATTAAAAATGTATATATATAAAAAAGAAAAAGAAGAAAGAAAGAAAGAAAAAACAATCATTACAAATTATAAAAAGGCTAAATAATATTTTTCCATATCCAAATTATGTTGTATAAAATTTATCCATTTTTCCCATACCGCAAAAAATTTTTCTTGAGATTGCTCCTTTAAGAAAGCCGAAATCTTTGCCATTTCTGCCAAATACGAAACTTTATGAAACCATTCTTGTAAAGTAGGCAAAGATTCCTTCTTCCAATATTGTCCTATTAACAACCTAGCGGCTGTAATCAAATTTAACATCAATATAACCTCCTTAGCATCACAGTCAATAACAATACCTAGTAAAAATAATTGCGGAGTAAATTTTACCCTTCTTTTAAAAATTCTTTGAATATTCCACCATATCTTAATCCAAAAAGCTTTTATATGCTTACACGTCCACCAAATATGGTAATAGGTAGCATCCAAATATCCACATCTCCAGCATTTCGGCTGTAGATTAGGGTACATAATGGACATTTTCTTTGGGTCAAGGTGCCATCTATAAAACATCTTATAAAAATTCTCTCTTAAATTTTGCGCTTGTGTGAATTTAACATTTCTTATCCAAATAAGTTCCCAAGTATCCATTGAAATCGTTTCACCAATATTCTGTGCCCATTTAATCATACAATCTTTAACTAGTTCAAGTTCTGAATCTAATTCCACTAAAACCCCATAAACTCTCTTAATATGGGTTGGCCTTTGATCTCTTACTTGTTTTAAAAAAATTCCATCTTCACTAAGCCAGCCCATTTTACAATCCATCTTCCATCTATCCACTATTTGTCTATATTGGAACCATGAATAAGTTAAGTTTTCATGTGTTAATTCTTCCAAAGATTTTAACTGCCAGTCTTGGCCATCCCATCTTAATAACTGTACGTAAGAGACCTTGTCCATATTTACCCCTTTCCTTATACCTTCTATGGCATGCCGAGGTATAGCCCATAATGGTATTTTGAAGTCACTTTTATAATACTTTCTCCACACTCTTAGCAAAGAGTTTCTTATAATATGAGACTTAAAAACCCAATCCACTTTTTTATTAAATATTAAATAGGCATGCCATCCAAAAAATAGGTCCCAGCCTTCCAAATGAAGTATTTCTGTATTTGTTAAATTCACCCAATCGCTAATCAATGTCAATACTACAGCATCATAATACAATTTCATATTTGGTACCTTGAGTCCACCTCTCTCACGAAAATCTTGCATTATTTTAAGTTTCACCCTTGGTTTTTTCCCTGCCCAAACAAATTTATTAATACCTTTTTGCCATTCATCTAAATTACGTTCGTTCTTTAAGATAGGTAACATTTGGAACAAAAAAATAAACTTTGGCAGGACATTCATTTTAATAACTGCAATTCTGCCCATAAGGGATAACTGTAAATTATTCCAGTTTTTTAAATCCTTCTGTACCTCCATCCACAGCTTTTCATAATTATTTTTATACAATTTTACATTAGAAGCAGATAATGTAACCCCCAAATATTTTACCTTATCAACAATTTCAAAGTCTGTTAAGTTAACTAGAGCCTGTTTATCACCATTAGTCATGTTTTTAGCTAATATTTTGGTCTTATTATTATTAATTTTAAAGCCAGAAACACGTCCATATTGTTGAATCAATTGTAATAATTTCACCACCGAAGAAACAGGTTGAGACAAAGTAACAACCAAGTCATCTGCAAAGGCTCTTAATTTATATTCTTTTTTATTAATTTCTATTCCTTTTATTTCTTGAGACTCCCGAATTTTAATCAACAAAATTTCCAGTGTTAAAACAAACAATAACGGAGACAACGGGCATCCCTGTCTTGTTCCTTTTTCTATTACAAAAGCCTCTGACAAACCCCCATTTACAATAATTTGAGCAGTCTGTTTTTGATATATATTGGATAATACTTGTAATATATTTTGTCCAAAATTCATCTCCTTGATTAAACACAGCATAAACTGCCAATTCACTTGATCAAAGGCTTTTTCAGCATCCAAAAATATCAAGCCTGCAGAGACTTGGTTATTCTTTTCTAAATACTCTAATAAATTAATAATTTGTCTAACGTTATTCTTCATATACCTTCCAGTTATAAAACCCGATTGATCCCTATGTATAAACTGCTGCAAGATCCCCATAAGCCTGTTAGCTAAAATTTTTGCAAAAATTTTATAATCCACATTTAAAAGAGATATAGGCCTATAATTTTTAGGCAAAGTAAGATCTTGACTATCTTTTGGAATCAATGATATAAATGCATTACGCCAGGATGGAGGGATCTCTAACCCCTGTAATAAATTATTAAACAGTTCACACAACGGTTGATCATCTCTTCTACTAAAGCTTTATAATAAATAGATGTCAACCCATCCGTACCCGGCGCTTTGCCCAATTTCAATTGTTTAATAGCTGTAACAATTTCTTCCTTAGTAATTAAACCGTTAATCTTTTTTTCCTGATCTTCTGTTAATTTAGGAAAGTTAACTTTGCCTAAATAATTATTTATATCTGTAATTTGAATATTGGTACCCTTATATAATTTTTGATAGTATTCTAAAAAAGATTTCTTAATCAATTCTTTCTGATAAACCAATTTACCATTATAATTTATTTTATCTATATTCCTCTGTTTCTGTTTTTTTCTTAACTGATAAGCCAACCATCTCCCTGGTTTAGTGGTTAGGATTGTTAGCAAACAATGAACAATACTGAAACTGCAGAATGAAAGGGGGGAAAATCTTATAACTAACATATTAACATTGCATTGAAACAGTTCACCACTTCCTTCCCTTGCTATTTGATACTTCACGCAAGCTATGAAATCTGTTACCATCAGAGGTGGCAGCATTTTTAGAATAATAACATTTCTGCAGATCTTTATTACTCTATATGTTACAAGCATAATTCCACTGATTAGCCATCAAGTCAGTATTGACATTGACAGGTAGACTGCATAGATGATTGGAAATTCGTAAGATTTATTCCAAGTGAATCTTTGGTCACTGCGATGTAAAAAAGATGTTGAGACTCTAGAAAGAGTACAGAGAAGAGCAACAAATATGATTAGAGAACTGGAGGCTAAAGCATATAAGGAACGGCTGATGGAATTGGGTATATCTAGTTTAATGAAGAGAAAGACGAGGGGGGACATGATAGTAGTGTTCCAATATCTCAGAGGCTGCCACAAAGAAGAGGGAATCAAGCTATTTTCCAAAATGCCTGAAGGCAGGACAAGAAGCTCCAACACCGGAAGTTTTTAAGAAAAGACTGGACAGCCATTTGTCCGAAATGGTATAGGGTTTTCTGCCTGAGCAGGGGGTTGGACTAGATGACCTCCAAGGTCCCTTCCAACTTTACCATTATTATTATTATTATTATTATTATTATTATTATTATTATTATTATTATGTGGACTACCAATTAATAATAGCAATTTGATTGACATTTGTAGTGTTATAACCCAGAGGCATTTTTTGTGCCTTTTTGGGGGGGGGGGAAACTAAAGAATAGCATACTTTGTTAAATTCCACAGTTTGGCCTTCAAATGTCAACATTACAGGCTGCTGTGGAGATTACAGGAGGGGCTTGGTGGGATTCCATGGGAACTTAACTCTCATTTAAGAACCCAACACAATGTACAGCAAAGTCAGCTGAAACTTTAATTTCAACATATCCATCAACCACTAAGCGGCTTGATAAGAAATGAATAATGAGAAAGGGGAGCTAAAGCAGAGAAGTCTGTATAACAAGAAAGGATTCTTGAAGCCTGCTTAGACAGGGAATTTACAGACTTTAACCCAGTCTGAGTGTGGCTTTTCTTGCAAGGAGGCAATTGCTGCCATTTATAAGACAAGATCTTGTGAGCAGCCTTTGCTCTTCAAAATAAATAGTTATCCAATTTGCATGACAAATGTTAAGAGGATAATAACCTTTTGCTACTCTAGATAAGCATTCTGAGAAGCATGTTTTAAAACTGGTAATATTTCAGTGTTTGTGTTTTTTTCTAAATCAAGACTAATTAAAATATTGTGGGGTTCAAACTTATCAGTAAGTGCTGCTCCTCTGACAATTTTTGAAATTCTCCCATGGACACTTTTTTAACTAAGTTCCCAAAACATCCCAGATGTATTTGGCTATAGCATTATTCTTGACCTTATACAAACTTTCAAGATTAACTGTGGGGATGTTATGATCTTGCCAACTAAAAATAAAACTTTTTAAACGTTCTTTCCCACCATACATTTATGAGATCAGACTACTAGTGTTCACTTTAAAAAAAAAAAAGACAGACTGGCAAAGACAAAAAATTAATTTGGATTGGAATCCAAATTATGTTCAGAACATGACAGTTCAGTGCCATTTCAAAATTAAAACAAGGCTGATTTTCTCACACTTCTTTGTTAGTGTTATTAGGTGTCTTTGAAACAACTTGAAACAATTTGGCCTTTATAAATTGCTGCACACAGAAATTAAACATTCCATTCACTTAAAAGTCTGCACTTTTTTTCTAATCCAATTGTTCTGAAAAGCATTGTGCAAGAACTTGTTTTATAATTAATGTGGGTTTCTTCCTCACATTTACCAGAAATCCCTCAAGAAAAAAATGAAAAACCAAGACTTTCCAGCTGGTTGTGAGAAAGGCTAATAAAACCAAGCCTTAGGGTTGTTTGTCTCAGCTTTCCCTACGGATCTTTCCTCATCCTGGCAGTCAGTGCTTTTTTTGCAAAAAAAAAAAAAGATGCTGGAACTCACACGTCATACAACCCGCCTTGCCTACCCTACAAGGTTCCATCCAAAAAAGGTGCCGGAACTCCGTTCTGAGC
Organism: Crotalus tigris; assembly: GCF_016545835.1. Classification (NCBI taxonomy): domain Eukaryota; kingdom Metazoa; phylum Chordata; class Lepidosauria; order Squamata; family Viperidae; genus Crotalus; species Crotalus tigris. The sequence goes on along the minus strand of NW_024096886.1, from coordinate 368,195 downwards.
ATTCTATGACAAAAATAAGCCAGTAATGTAGAAGGGAAGACAAAAAGAACTTACGAATGCTTCAAGGCCATTCTAAAGAATCACTTCTTTAGGATCACAGCTTGATCTATATTACACTTCCTGTTTCCATTCCCAGAACCAGGAAGCACAAGGCTGATAAAAACAGCATCATCAAAGATCCTCCTGCCTTCAGCCATTTTTCCCCAAGTTATTACATAGAAGAATTTCTGAGAGGGGTATGTTGTGGCATTAATTTAGAAGAGAGTGAGCTACATTTATACTGTAGAGTACAATTTCTGAACTGGGGAAACTCAGTCCCACAATTCCAGGTTTGGCTCTAAAGCAACTTGCTAGGTGTCGATTGCTGCTGCTGTTGTGGTTGATGTTGTCATCAATATCAAATGGAGAAAATACTTCCAAATTGCTGTCTTTTGAGAGAGCTAAGCCACAACATTCCTATGTTGAACTATTTACCATGATTTTGGTCAGAGATGAAGATGCAAATGCTGCAATGGAAGCATATTTCATTCTGGCAGAAATTGAACTGGTTGTTTTTTTTTCCCCTTGTAGACAAGCTGCTTTCAAAAGTTAAGCTGCCCACAGATAGCTACAATCCACAGAAACCCTCATGCTTTCAGACACAATTATCATGTTCGCACTCACTTGCCTAACAAGCTAAAATGTGTACAATGGCACTAGAAGGCAGAATTAGAGACTTTTACTTATCAATCTAAATTTGGGCTGGAGCAGCACAAAACAGGAAATAGAAATAGTGAGAATAGGTTTCAGGAAGAACTACAACCATCCATCTTTTTCCGTAATAGCTCTAGATGTAAGAAGTCATAACAATCATTTCTAAATTTAGGACTGGAACAGAACTTTTCCATAGATGAACTGAAATGAAAAATTTCAATGAACTTTTCATAATGAAAATGACATTCCCCTCTCTTTTGGTATAATTCTGACTGTCCCAATCGCATATAAACTGTACAGGTTATGGGACAAACATCTGGTTTAAGAACAAAAATGGTATATAAACCGAAGCATTTTCTCTCCAACAATGGGGGCTTCACATCGACAACTGGGGCTTCTGGTTCTTCCCCATTATCACTCCATTAACCAAAGAGAGAAGAATGCTTAGAGGAAAGACTATAAGAACTCTGTTGATTCTTGAAAGATGTATTGGCACTTATGCGTCAATCTTGGAATGTAAGATCCGTGAATCAAGGCAAGCTAGACGTAGTCAAAAAAGAGATGACAAGACTGAACATCGACATCTTAGGAATCAGCGAGCTAAAATGGACAGGAATGGGTGAATTTAACTCAGATGACCATCAGGTATACTACTGTGGGCAAGAATCCCTCAGAAGAAATGGAGTAGCCTTCATAGTCAATAAAAGAATAGGAAAAGCAATACTGGGATACAATCCCCCAAAATGACAGAATGATCTCAATTCAAATCCAAGGCAAACCATTCAATATCACAATAGTCCAAATCTATGCTCCAACCACTGGTGCTGAAAAGGATGAAATTGACCGGTTCTATGAAGCCCTACAGCACCTTATAGAATTAATACCAAAAAATGATGTCCTTATCATCATGGGGGATTGGAATGCTAAGGTAGGAAGCTAAAAGATAACTGGAATAATAGGCAAGTTTGGCCTTTGAGTACAAAATGAAGCAGAGCACAGGCTGATAGAATTTTGTCAAGAGAATATGATGGTCATAACAAACATTCTTTTCCAACAACCCAAGAGACGGCTCTACACATGGACATCACCAGACGGTCAACATAAAAATCAGATTGACTATGTGTTCTGCTGCCAAAGATGGAGAAGCTCTATACAGTCAGTAAAAACAAGACCAGGAGCTGACTGTGGCTCAGATCATGAGCTTCTCGTTGCAAAATTTAGGCTTAAATTGAAAAAAGTAGGGAAAAGCACTAGGCCACTCAGGTATGAACTAAATCATATTCCTGATGAATATACAGTAGAGGTGACAAATAGATTTAAGGAATTAGATCTGATAGACAGAGTGCCTGAAGAACTATGGATGGAAGTTCGCAACATTGTACAAGAGGTAGCAACTAAAACCATCCCAAAGAAAAAGAAATGCAAGAAAGCAAAATGGCTGTCTGAGGAAGCTTTGCAAATAGCTGAGGAAAGAAGGGAAGCAAAAGGCAAAGGAGAAAGAGAAAGATACACCCAAATGAATGCAGAATTCCAGAGAGTAGCTAGAAGAGATAAGAATGCCTTCTTAAATGAACAGTGCAAAGAAATAGAAGAAAACAACAGAATAGGGAGGGCCAGAGATCTCTTCAAGAAAATTGGAGATATGAAGGGAACGTTTCATGCAAAGATGGGCATGATAAAGGACCAAAATGGCAGGACCTAACAGAGGCAGAAGAGATTAAGAAGAGATGGCAAAACTACACAGAAGAACTATACAAGAATGAGCTTAACATCCCAGATAACCACAATGAGATGGTCACTGACCTCGAACCAGACATCCTAGAATGTGAAGTGAAATGGGCCTTAGAAAATCTGAGCAACAACAAAGCTAGTGGAGGTGACAGTATTCCAGCTGAGCTATTCAAAATCTTAAAAGACGATGCAGTAAAAGTGCTACACTCAATTTGCCAGCAAATTTGGAAAACTCAACAGTGGCCACAGGATTGGAAAAGGTCAGTTTACATTCCAATTCCAAAGAAAGGCAATGCCAAAGAATGTTCAAACTATTGCACCATTGCACTCATTTTACATGCTAGTAAAGTTATGCTTAAAATCTTACAAGCTAGACTCCAGCAGTATGTGGATCGAGAACTACCAGAAGTACAGGCAGGATTTTGAAGAGGCAGAGGAACTAGAGATCAAATTGCCAACATACGCTGGATCATGGAGAAAGCTAGGGAGTTCCAGAAAAACATCTACTTCTGCTTCATTGACTATGCAAAAGCCTTTGATTGTGTGGATCACAACAAATTGTGGCAACTTCTTAAAGAGATGGGAGTACCAGACCATCTCATTTGTTTCTTGAGAAACCTATATGCGGGTCAAGAAGCAACAGTGAGAACCGAACACGGAACCAATGATTGGTTCAAAATTGGAAAAGGAGTCCGGCAAGGCTGTATACTGTCGCCCTGCCTATTTAACTTATATGCCGAGCACATCATGAGAAAGTCAGGGCTAGATGAATCAAAAGTTGGAATTAAGATTGCGGGGAGAAATATCAACAACCTAAGATATGCAGATGATACCACTCTAATGGCAGAAAGTGAAGAGGAACTAAACAGCCTCTTGATGCTGGTAAAGAAGGAGAGTGCAAAAGTTGGCTTGAAATTCAACATTAAGAAAACCAAAATCATGGCATCCGGCCCTCTCAATTCCTGGCAAATAGATGGGGAAGAAATGGAGGTAGTGACAGATTTATTTTTCTGGGCTCAAAGATCACCTCAGATGGGGACTGCAGCCAAGAAATTAAAAGACGCTTGCTCCTGGGGAGGAAAGTTATGGCGAATCTAGACAGCATACTAAAAAGCAGAGACATCACCCTGCCAATAAAAGTGTGTATAGTCCAGGCCATGGTTTTTCCAGCTGCAATGTATGGCTGTGAAAGTTGGACCATAAGAAAGGCTGAGCGCCAAATTGAGGCCTTTGAACTATGGTGCTGGACTGCAAGGCGTTCAAACCGGTCAGTCCTAGAAGAGATCAACCCCGACTGCTCTTTAGAAGGCCAGATCCTGAAGTTGAAACTCAAATACTTTGGCCACCTAATGAGAAGGAAGGATTCACTGGAGAAGGGCCTAATGCTGAGAAAGATTGAGGGCAATAGAAGAAGGGGACGACAGAGAATGAGATGGCTGGATGGAGTCACTGAAGCATAGGTGTGAACTTAAATGGACTCCAGAAGATGGTAGAGGACAGGAAGACCTGGATGAACGTTGTCCATGGGGTCGCGATGGGTCGGACACGACTTCGCAATTAACAACAACAACAACAAATCTCATGTAGGCTGGAAAAAAGGTGTGGCACAGTTAATTACAATTGCATCTTGCTCCCAATTTTATATCTGGGTAGCTCATATCTACATTCTGCTACTCTCACATCTAGGTTGGTCTTAAAACAGTACAATGACTTTCAGTAAAGATGGAATCAAGAAATAGGACTTTAGGAAAAAACAAAATTCCAGTGGTGAAAGCCATCTGTCTAAATGCTTTTAAAAAATCAGTCAAGAGCATACCAGTGGTGGCACTGAATAAATTCTGTGAAAGGAACAAAACACAAAACAAATAATTTATTAGAATAGCATACAAATTATCTCATCGTTCCCTGTAATCCCTTTCATTACAGAACCACAGTGCTTACTACAAGCCACCCATTGCTAGAAATAAACATTCCAGGACTCAGAAAAATATACCGCTGTCAGTTAATTATAAGTTATGCAATATATTCAATTGACTTGAGATGACCAAATACTTTCCCTTGAGTTTGCCATTATATAAGGTTCAATCATGCATAGTACTTTTCTATTGTTATTAAGTGGCTTTGTCTACCTTCCACATCTCAGACAAAAATGCAGCTTCTTTTGGCAGATACAGTAAAGATTCCAAGATAAATCTTGCTGTTGCAAAGTTTACATTTTGGCCTGCAGAATGTGTTGACAGCAAAGTAGGCTCTGGGCAACTACAGGCCTTTCTATCATGATTTGTTGTCATATCCCATTGTACCTGGTATTACATAAATGCATTATGTTTTTTTAAATGAAATCTGGGTCAATAACCTGTAATAAAGTTTGCCTTGATTTAAGGTTGGACATACCAGTAGTTTTTTAGTTTTGCTTCATGGTACATATTGTACATACAAGTGGTTTTGCACATGGCATCAACATAATTTGACATTTCTAGATAACGAATAAGAGGTAGACCTAAAATGGAAAACTTGGAAGTAGAAAATTAGCAATGATGACACAAGAGCCACATAGTAGAATAATCAGAAATAACAATTTATTGTGATGGTGGGACCATTGGCAAAGAAATCTAGCAATTTGGAACAGGTTTTTTTTTAATTAATTTTCTTCAATGTGAGAATTTTAAAAAATTACCAAAACATCTGGAGTCTGAACAATTGCAGAAATAAACTATTGATCTGATCAATTTGTCTGCACCTGTGTCTATGTGTTTGCATTTTTTGCAGTGTATATTTCATAAGGGATTTCATACTGTCCAATAATCAAAACATCCAACACTGACACAAGAAGAAAACCATTTAAAAACAAAAAATGATCAACAGAGGGGCAGCAGTTAGTCTTGTAATAAGTCTTGTAAGATTGTCCAAATACAGCTACAACTATACATGAGCCATGAGAAATGTCTAGATTGTACATGACTGTGATCTGATTGCCTAGCTTTCAACTAACAGCTACTCATCTGTTGATCATTTTTATTTTTAAATGGTTTTCTTATGGTGTCAGCATTGGATGTTTGATTGTTGGACTGCCTTGAGAGATCTCCATGAAAATCATCTAGTCTTGTAATTACTATATGCACTAGCTATTTCCTCAATACAGGATTTTGTCAAGTGCTAATTTGCATTGACTCTTTGCCATACTGATCAGTCAGCAAAAAAAAGTTAAATACACCCAACAGATGGTAAATGGTATCTATCCACTGAAGAAGATCCATCACTCACAGTTTTAAGTGAAACAAATTTTCCCTCCTGTACAAACATGACATAAAGAATTTAAATACAAAACTGCAGAAACCTTGTCGGTTAGCTCAATGATAAGACAGTTCAACTTGAATAGCCTATCAAATGCAGCAATTTACACTCATTGTTTGGAAAAACAGAAATTTGACTTTGATAAATAGATTCATTAAATTGTACAACAAACTTAAGGACCTTTTGCATAGCAACCTGCAACTTCAGCTGCTTCTTTTACATTTCGATTGGTACTGTATTTATGGAATATAATATTTCATATTACTTTTCAGATAAGGAGTTATCCTTTAGACACAAAGAGAGAGACAGAATAGAGACAAAGAGGCAGATAATATTGAAAAGGAGAAATGAGAATTCTAAAAAAATGGGAATGGGGCCATAGCTGAAGAAGCAGAAATTATTACAGCAGCTTCACCCCTTCTCCTATGCCACTACAGACCATTATTCTGCATAAAGGGAGGGGGTCTATCCCTATTCAAGTATTATATAAAGGTTTAAATTCACTATAAACAGCAGGAGAATTCCTATCAAGCAATATTCTACTGGTGATCTACTCTTTCAGAGGCATCTGTGCTTTCGGCAATCATACTGCTAAAAGTATGGATGCCTTTGAAGATTGAACCAAAAGGCTTATTTTGTAACTACATGTCAAATATTAGACTATATTCCTTCTCATATGGCAGAATATTTCTTTTAAACATGTAATCTATAAGGATTCTTAGTGTAAGCATAACAAATTGCTGCTTGCCATTATAAAAATAATATATTGGATATTGATCCCATCAAGCTTTTTTTATTATTATCAGCAGGATTTATTTTAATATACATTACATCTAATTAAATATTTCATAAGTATTATAATTATCCACAATTAACTAAACACATTTTGATCACTCACACCATATTATTTAAAAATCTTCTGACTAATTTACTGAAGAATTTGTATCCAATGACCACTTGTTTCCATATTATGGAAAGTATAAATAGTGAAATAAATGTGTCTTAAATCATAGTGGCCTTTATTTTGATTGAGCTTCCATTCTTATAGTTCTGAGAATGGTGAAACTATTTATTATTTTTATCTATTTTACTTTATTAACTTATTTTACTTTATTCCAGGAGATTTACAGTTGTATGAAAGAACATTAAGCATAGTTAAACATTAACTTTTAAAAATCCTGCAAAAAATACCTATCCTTACTGATATTTTAACACTCTTGTTGAGAAAGTGGCATTTTCTATGATTCTTTTTTAAAAAGAGTCATATATTATTAGACAACTAAAGAATTTTTAGAGGAAAAGGAGAAATGCATTGCATAATAGTGTCTATTGACCACATAAAATCAAAGGTACATGAAATCTATTAAAATATTGCTAGCATTTCCAAATCCAAAGGAAATTCTTAACATATCAGATGGTCTCTATAATTAAATCAAGATGCAAAAGGAATGAGTAGACTGTTTCTTTATTATTGAGGTTTAGGTGTTAGCAAGCAACTGAAGAGCAAAAGTTTTATTTAATCTGTGTAATAATAAAAAATTATAGAATGGTTAAAGGATGGTTATAGAAACAACCACCCAAAATATCAGTAAAACACATTAGAAATTTATACACTACAGAAATTTAACTCTTGAGCTAAAAATAATCTAAGTACACAAAATATTTAAAATCTTTCATTTGGTATCACCTGTGAAGCTGCTTTTCCAGCAGTAAAATTATTTTTTTAAGCAAATCCCAGTTGGTTGACAAATAGTAGAACAAATCTGGAAGACTCTATTTAATTAAAATATGCTATACAGCTTGCCCAGTTACCATGCTCAGCTATATATCTTTTTTTTTTCTTTCAAGAAGTTTAATTATCGATGCAGGAAAACCAAAGATGCCAGGTCTGATCATTATCAGGGTAGAAACAATTGCAATTTGCCATCCAAGGTAGCTGTAATGAGCTGCAATTTAAAAGAAAAGATCCACGATTAGCTTATATATCAATGGGCCAAAACACCCTAGAAAAGCTGTGTTATGGAACATCCACATGAATCCAGCATATGGTCATCAGAAACAAAAATTCTATGCCATCTACAAAACTAGTCTACGTCCTATAAAACACAGACTACAGCTATGATGCATGAAATGTTAGTGAAACGTTTTTATTCTTCTAACAGCTGCAGAATTGAAAAGGTCTCACAAGACAGCAGGGATCGCCTTATACAATTGAGATTAGACTGGACTGGAACCTTAGAACTCATTACACTGCTGTAAATTAATTATGGTGCCATATGGCGCCATATGGACACCATCTTTTTATATGTTTCTTTATGGTCTTGTATAATTATATAGGAGCATATTAAATATTCTTATTGAATATACTGTATGTCTCAAGCCTTTTTTCTCTTGAGTAGCATGTGTTTCCTGGTTATTCACTTCACTGTTCACAGCTGCCTTCATGAGTAGGTTTTATTATGATATCCTATTTGTCCCAAAGTCACCCAATGTACATTGATCTGGGATTGGAATCCAGGATCAGAACTAGTTAATATGTAAATGGCAGACCACCTAGAAATTAGAAATTACAGAGCTGCAGGTTATTTGAAAACACATTTCAGAAGAATATAAGGGCAAATCATTTATTTTACCATGAGGAAACAAATTTGATTTGAACAAAACTTTATCTTGCTTTATACTTTGATCTAAATCAAATAATACAGCTGAGTCTTAGGGAAATACTTTGGAATCAGGTTAGTTCTTCATTAGACTTTGGATAGTTCAAGATTCTGCCAAAGTGAAGAAAAAATAATTCTACATTGTCATGCTGTGAATCTGGATCATTCTGATATTTTGTGAAGAATTTGGAAAATCAAAGGCAAGCAGAGCTAATGTGCCTGCATAATTTCCAGTACTACTTTCCCAAAGTTTTAATATAAAGGAAACATCGGTGAGAATAAATGAAGGAGGAAGAATTGGAGATGTTCTTTTGTGACTGACAAATCTATCTTCTTAGTCACACAGGATCTTTGTACTACAGGTCTCTAACCATAGTGCAGAGTAAGCTTCATTGAAATGATATTTATACTTCTGTGCTCTCTACAAGTCCCTCTTCTTAGCAGGGTCGTTTAAAAGTGTTAAATATTTATAAGACTATTGTTTGATTTTTATTTTTGCTCTATTTTTGCTGTATTTGCTTTATTCCTAAAACTGTCCCACATTTTTAGGTGTTGTTTTTGTACAAATCTCTATGCATTATCTGCTGATATTGTGACTTCAGCACTCAGAAAAAATAGTCCGCAATCACAATTTAAAAGCAGCAACCTTCTTCCCACACTTTTATCTTCAGTTGGAAATGATCAGCCACCCCAGAAATAATGATGAATTGTGCCTATTCATTTCATGTCCATGTATCAAACTTAAGCAAAACTAGTTTCATTTCCTTCCCTGCAATTAATGTTTAAACTGAAAGCTAACCTGAATGATCTTGATGCAAAGTTATCAGTCAAATTCAAACTAAAGAAATTGTTCTAAAGTGAGTCAAATCAAGATGTCTGTTTTCCAAAACATCACAGAAGGTTCTAAATGTTTGGTCACCATGATGTAAAAGTTTTGGTCACCACAATGTAAAAAAGGTGTTGAGACTCTAGAAAGAGTACTGTACAGAGAAGAGCAACAAAGATGATTAGGGGACTGGAGGCTAAAACATATAAAGAACGGTTGCTGGAATTGGGTATGTCTAGTTTAATGAAAAGAAGGACTAGGGGTGACATGATAGCTGGGTTCCAATATGTCAGGGGTTGCCACAAAGAAGAGGGAGTCAAGCTATTCTCCAAAGCACCGGAAGGCAGGACAAGAAGCAATGGATGGGAAGCAACCTAGAACTAAGGAGAAATTTCCTGACAGTTAGAACAATTAACCAGTGGAACAACTGCCTCCAGAAGTTGTGAATGCTCCAACACCGGAAGTTTTTAAGAAGAGACTGGACAGCCATTTGTCTGAAATGGTATAGGGTTTCCTGCCTGAGCAGGGGGTTGGATTAAAGATCTCAAAGATCCCTTCCAACTCTATTATTATTATTATTATTATTATTATTATTATTGTTGTTGCTGTTGTTATATGTTATTTTATGGTCAGTGTACATAACGGTACTTGTTTATTAACTATTAATTTATTTAGAGGCTGAATGAACAATGCAATACAGTGATGCAACTTGCAATACAACAGATACTAGAAATTCAAACGTTCAAATTTAGCAATAGTCTATGAAAATAAAAATCAAGTAAAATTTTATTACTAATTTCATGACTACTTTATTCAGTATATGAGATATACACATTCTTCTGCTGATGAGTGACTCAAGGTATTTTCATCCTGTTTCTTAGGCTGTTTTGAAGAAAGGGGCGGGGTTGGTTACAAATCTGAACATCTTTAAACTACTCAAAAATGGAAAGTACTGAAGATCTGATAGCATTTGGTACATGCCATATCAAGACCCTTCCCCCCATTCAAACCATATGAATACCAATGTTAATCAATTAAACCATCATGCCTGTTGATAATAAATGCTTATTATGTTCTCAGTAAAGCAGATATCCTAGATTAGAGACTTGTGGTGCTGATGCTGCTGACTTTATACTGTAGTCATGCCCAATGCTAGATTTGGCCCAATGATCACACCCTCTATGCACACCACAAATGTCCCTTCCCAATCCTGAAGCTAATGAATTTCTCCTCATCTGTTGTTCAAAAGATCAGAAATCAAACTTTGCATGTCTCTGATTGGGTCAAAAAGCCTTTGGGCTAAATCTCCACATTTTTAATGGTGCCTTTGAAAGTGACCATCCAGCTAAATTCACTTATCTATCTGGCTTCAGAATGAGTACTTTGACTATATAATTGTCTCTAGGGATTTTCTCCCTTATGCTAAGGCCCTAGAAGTTATACTTGAGTTTGCCAGCAATCATTTCCCGATCCTGCTCCAGTTAAATGTCTTCACTCAAGAAACACATACTGAAGACTGCCAACAACTCTTTCTAATGCCAACAGGAAGAATCTACTGCCAAATCAAGTGGATCCCCCATCAAAAAGATAACTGAGCTATGTGACCTCAGATTGCCTACAGTGTCTTCAGTCTTTCCTGACATCAGCCATCTCCTAATCTACTCTTGCAGAATTGTAACCCCCTTACCAGAGAACTTTACCAGGATCAAACTCATCTTAACAGTGCACCTTTGAGACAACAACCAAGCCATGGTTTGAAAAGGACTGTGTTACTGCCAAAAAAGAAGCACTTCATACTATTAATAGGCTTATGTATCTGATACTGCAAATACCACCTCCAGCAGAAAAGATACTACAAACAACTGCTGGCATGCAAGGAAAAGGAAGCCATGAAAAACATCTGGGCACAGCTTATTCAGGCAGTCAAATCCAATGACTCAACTTCATTCTGCCATATCACATCAAGCCTTCCAAAGGAATGTTCCATTCAGGTTTGACTGTCACATTCCTCACCCCCAGTTTCCGGGATATGGGAGATATACTTTCAGAAACTCTTCACAGAGTTTCACCTCCATTGAAAATGGATGCCCTGGCTAAACTGTAGAAAATCTGACAACGCGGGCATCAGTGACAGTGATAGAGATCAAGAACTCTGTTGATCAATTAAGACCAGGGAAGATTATGGGGGAAGACCTAATACTTCCAGAGGCCATTAAAAACAACTTGGACTTCTGAACTTCCAATCTGGCCTCATTCTTTACCTGCATTAACACCCGGGGAATAAGGATGATCCTGCTAATTATAAGCCACTACCCAAGGTACACAGGGCAATTGTACACCTCCCTGTTTTTTTCAAATAACAACCTTACTACAACATACAATGTTGCCAGGTTCTATTCAGCAGTATTTAAATTTTGTTGGATGTTGACCTGTGCCATCAACTAGATTTAATGAGCATCCTATTCACCATACTAGAGTGCTCTGTAATTTGATATAGTCTTCCTTTTGTATGCTCCCCTACAACCATCTAATGCTCTTTCCTCTCCTTTTCAGTTCTTTTAGACTCTTGTTTACTTTCTATTTTAATACATACAATATATTTTATATCTTCTAGATTTTCATGCATTTTTAATCTCTGATGTATCTTCTATACCAGTGATGGCGAACCTTTTAGAGACCGAGTGCCCAAACTGCAACCCAAAACACATTTGTGTATTGTTGGGTGCCAGGTGGGCGTGGCCCATTGGGTGGGTGTGGCCTATTGAGTGGGCATGGCTGCAGTGGTAACGGCAGACTGGGTGGGACTAAAAAGTTCAATCAATCAATTCCAACTTTGCGAGATCTTTTTTTTTCCTATGAGAAGTTGAAATTGATTGATTGAACCTTTTTTTTTTGCACACGGCGGCAGAGGCCTAAAGCGAAAAGGTATTATAAAACCCCACTGAAGGCGTAGGACTGGGGCAACAGCGCGCATGCCCACAGAAAGGGCTGTGTGCCACCTGTGGCATCTGTGCCATAGGTTCGCCACCACAGTTCTATACTTTTTAATTGATTGAACCTCACCCTCCTTATGTTGATCTATGATCATAATAAAGATTTACTTTGATTTGAAGGGACATCTAGATGCTCCAGGGCTCCTAGTAAAGCAAAGAAACGCAAAATCATCGTGGAAGATGACAATAGCAAACTATAAAAAGACACAGATGCAGTCATCAATCAGTCTTGACTTAAGACCAACTTTACCTTTTTCTATCTCTCTTAGTCTATCACCATGACTAAAATAAGAAAGGAAATTTCAAATCTTCTTTGATAGTCCCAAATAAGAGGGTGTTTGTTTAATCACTGAGATGCTGTTACAATGCTGAATAACTTTCTTTACAGCAGAGTGCCCTCTGCTGAAAATCCAGTTTGAAGTCCCCCCCAAAAATTGTCAGGTTTCTTTGCCACACTAAAGAGAAAAAAAAACACTTTCTTTTTAATTCGGTTCTTTGTCTCAACTCCTCCACCTCCACACCTGACTTCTTCTGAAGAACAGAATAGCATTTGAAGTCTAATAGGGAAACTTTTCTTTCTTGTTTTCAGTTTTACCATATTTCAGTTCTATTTCTTAGTTTTTTAGTCTTGCATTCATTTTTTAAATTTATTCTATAGAGTAACATTTAGGCTGACATTATTCAACTCTATTTTAATCACACTGCTCTCTTCTCCCAAGTGTATCTATCTGAAAGATATCCCAAACCTTATTATCTTGTTATTTTGGGATAATTCTGCAATTCATTCTATGTACTGAAAATGTAATACTGATTTTTGAACATTTTCATTCTTTGGTTTTTAAAAACACTGCTAGAGATAAAATATGATGGTTTTTCCTTCACAATATTATCAATGTATAGCCATATTGTTATTACAGTTATTATTATTTTCAGCCTTTTCTACATGCCATAAATACTGTGACTTACTTAATTTTTATTTCTTCTAAATTTGACTCTCTTTGCTGGGGCTCCAATTTTACCAGGATAAGTTTTTGAATTTCATTCACTTTTAATATGCTTTTAGTTGTAGATTTTATAATTTCTCATTTTGCTTTGTGTTGATATTAATTTCTCATATTTGTGCATATAAATCTTTGTGTATATAAATATATAATATTTATCAAATAAATATATACCATAAATGCTGGCGTATAAGACGACTTCCGCGAGTGCTGAAATCGGCACCAAAGAGGGGGGTCGTCTTATACGCCAAGTCGTCTTATACGCCGGAAATACTGGTAGTTTCCGGCGTATAAGACGATGTTCTAGGAATGCGGCCCGGCTATAAAGACGGGGGTCGTCTTATACACCGGGTCGCCTTGTACACCGGCATTTACGGTATTTCTGTACATAATGTAGTATATTGCAACTTTATTCTTTTTTTATTTTACTCCTTATTCACAACTGATCCAACTAGGAAGGTGAAGGAGGAGAAGAAGAAGAAGGAGACGCCAGATCTCACATAGAAATCTTGGTCCCTGTTTAATACTTCCCACAGTGAGTCTTTTATTCCACAGGGGGATAAATAACAGAGGGATGAAGCTTATACTGTAACACTAGTTTTATCATTTAATGAAAGACAAATGATGATGATGATGATGATGATGGAAAGGACTTTGGAGGTCATCTAGTCCAACCCCCTGCTTAGGCAGGAAACCCTATACCATTTCAGACAAATGGTTGTCCAGTCTTTTCTTAAAAACTTCCAATGTCGGAGCATTCACAACTTCTGGAGGCAGTTGTTCCACTGGTTAATTGTTCTAACTATCAAGAAATTTCTCCTTAGTTCTAGGTTGCTTCCCATCTATTGCTTCTTGTCCTGCCTTCAGGTGCTTTGGAGAATAGCTTCTTTGTGGCAGCCCCTGAAATATTGGAACACTACTATCATGTCACCCCTAGTCCTTCTTTTCATTAAACTAGACATACCCAATTCCAGCAACCGTTCCTTATAAAGATCCTATGGATGCCTCTGAATACAGTTCCTGTTCATATATTGGGTTCAAATCATGTTTAATAGTACACTACCTACCAATTTGCTACTATTAAACTTGTCGATAAAGTTACTTCTGTACAAACTTTTTCCACCCAGAGGCAGTTTCTTGCCTCAGGTAGATTGCTCTGTCTCTATTGCAACAGTAGGAAAACACATAGATCAAGAGTTATTTAGTGCTACTTTTCAATCTGATCATCTAACAAAACCCATCTCTAGTTCTACAGTTTATAGAAAAATGAAAAAAAAAATCACCTACTAATTTTTGTTATCTCAATTAGAATTTTCCTAAATTAGAGCAGATTTTCCACCCTATTTATCTTCCTTCTCCCCACCGTCAGACAATATCACACTTGATTTTAGAACTGCTGCCTTATTCTCAGTGTCATATCAATTGTGTTTCAGGTTTGACTATTATGCAGAATAGCTGACACTGTTTTTCTAAATTGTGAACAAAATGATAGAATAAAAGCAGATACATTTATAGCAGTAATTTAGTACTAAGCTGATTGTGCAGCTGTGTATAAAAAGGCAAGTAATTATCCTATGTAACCCAAACCTCTTTGGGGTTTTCTAATGTGTTCCTTTTTTTGCTATGATACACTGTCTGACTTACATTAATTTAATCCTGATAATTCTTTCCTTAGCATTTGAGAAGGACTGGGAAATAATCAACATTACAGATTATAAATATTCCTAGTTCCGTCTAATCAATTGTGATTAGACTTTAGACCCTTTTGGTTACAAACTCAATTCATACCATGTTCAATTTCCTATGACTTAATTTCTCATTGGAAAAAAGAGAATAGTATGATAAAAGAGACTACAACTATACTGTGGTTTTATATAACAGAATATAGAATATTCTGGGGTTTGCTTCATTTTTAAGTTGAACGGTATTAATATTTCAAGTTTGAATTCATGCAAACAAAGTTTTAATTGCAAATTGCAATCAGATTCTTAAAATACTCCTAACTTTGTGTCAACCACATATACCATCTAGTACCAAATTGATTAGTTACATTTTAAAAATGCAAGTAATTTACATTTCATTGAAAAAGTATTCTAGCCTCCAAACAATAATATGCAAACTGAACTCAGATGTCTCACAACTGTGGTAGTCTGTATATTGATTTATTCTTTTCCTAAGCTAATTTGGTTCTTCTGTATTATTGTAATATGGAAATTCTAGACTGAAAAATTGAATGACAAATTTAAAGATGTTCCTTTGTTCTAATCATTAATAAAAGGCGATTTCTTCAATGGCAAGCTTTCACATAACTTTCCTTCATGCTACTTGAAAAGGGCAGCTTTTTAAGTCTCACATTATAAAAGCCTGACTCTTAACTAACAAAAGCTAAATCTTTAGGCTACAGTCCTGTATCTGCACAGACTTAGATATAGTTGTGAGAAAGAATGACAAGGTGGTACTATTATTTCAATTTTAAGCTGTACCTAAGTGTAAATTCTAGGAAATGTCAATGTTGTATGACAGGAACAGAGATGAAATGAGTTATTATACCTGTGAAGCAATGGTGGGATTCAACCTGTTTGCACTACTTCAGCAGAACCAGTAGCTAATTTTTTGTTGCCCAGGCCCAGAATGGACTTCTGGAAGGGGTATCCACACAGAGAACTGGTTGTTCATATATTTGAATCCCATCACTGCGGTGAAGTGGTAGATAATAAGCAGAATATTCTCAGGCTTGCAAGTTGTTTGCTCAATCCCTGGCTCACTTTTCAGAACCTAAGATGGTATAGCACCAATTAGGCCTGTTAAGAGGTAAGGATGATTTGCTGCTTCAGGTTAAAATAAATTAAAAATGAATATTGAAGTCCCCTTCAGAGAGCCAGCCTTGCTCTGCAATGATGTTTTGAAATGCCCTCACTAGGCTTATTCTTTGTAGGAGTAGGACTTTTCAGCGGAGGACAAGTAGGTTATAAGAACAGGCTGGGTGTGAATAAAATGAGTGTCAGTAGAGGAAAAGAAGTGAGTGACTGAGAATGGAGATCGTTCTGGAAAAGCACATTCAGGCCATTTGCCTATAGCCCCAATGAATGTGCCTGGAGCTAATTCAGCCCTGGGCTAAGATAGATTCCCCATTCCTGGCAAATACCATGCATTTTCCAAAGAGAAAGCATGAATGCTACTGCTAGTCAAATGATTTTACCATCCAGCATCTTTCACTTAATGGGAAACTAAGATGGAATTGAATCTTTCGCTATTTTTCCAAACCACAGTTGGAAAACTGCCATGCCACTATTCATATTATGATTTTAGTTGACTGGATTTTCAAGGTTTTTTTTTTCATTCCCCCCCCCCAAATTTTTCAAAAAATCCCTGTGATCCTTCATCTTTGATATATTTGGGACAGTGCCATTTGAAAAAAGAATTCTTGCTGAATGGAAATGGTTTCTTTGTCGGACATTATACCACTTCTCTGGGCACTTTTGGAAGTACTTGTGATATTCAGAAGCTGCCTTTTTTAACATGTACGAAAACTGAAACTTTCTTCAGTTTATGATGGCAAACTTGGAGATTTTGAAATGGCAGGTTGGTGAAAGTACATATTGAAAAATAGATAGAGACTTTTGGATTAATGCAGAAAGTCACACTGAACTGCATTAATATGCAAAAAAGAGTTTGTGGTTTACCCAAGGCTTGCTTAATCTTAGGAAAATAATTCTGCTAAGCAGAAGAATAAATAAATAATCTGAAATGCTGACTTTGAAAGTTTGATTTGATAAGGATCTAATTTGGGCAACTTCTTGCATATGGAAGATTAAATTAAATAGTTTCTCTAATAAGGGAGTAACTTCAAAATTTTGGATATGGTACAAAAGAATATTTTTTTAAAAAAAAAAATTAGGTATGATTTTTTCCATTCTAATAAATCTATAGATTTTTCTTGTTAAGTAGTAAAGCTGAAATCTTAAGTAGTAAAGGTGAAAAATTGCAATTGCATTGCAATTTGATTAGTATGAAAATATATTTTGATAAATAATCTCAGAAAGGCAATAAATATATCAAAATCCTTTAGTAGTCTTCCCAGGTTGCATTACTACATCTGTTCAGACAGAATCAAGCCTAACTTTATTATATTTTATCAAAATAAAAAATGAAAGTCCCATGAAAACAAATTTATTACTAAAGATATACCTCCAGAAACTGAGTCAAGATGAGATGCTGTTTTTTGAAAATAAATAGTGCAACTTTCTCTAGATGGTCCCCCTTTCCACTATTTTAAAATGTAATTTGTATTTTTAGTTTATTAAACTAGTTACTTGCATTTAATTTTTTTGTAGAAAAATTAATTAATTGACTAATATGGCACATTTCTAGAATTGGTATTTCTAGTGTTCAAGAATTCATACAGCCATTACTGTTGCTCAAAGACATGTCATATTCTTATTTTCTATTGGCCTCATTATGTCCACATCATAAATGAATCATGCTTCCTAGCCATTTACTTTCCTTTAAGGAAACTATTTTGCAAATCATGGCAGTGTCAGTAGTCAAAACACTGTTATACAGAGCACACAAAATATTGAATTTGAGAAATGGAGATTCTTCCAACAGGAAAAATTAACCTAACACTGCTTGGCTATAATTATTTTAAATTTTCCTTGCTACTATAGATGCCTCTGGAAGCATAGCAAATGCAACAGTTGGTATTGTCTTTAGCTCCTGACAATTTCCAGTAGGTTAATAATTTTTCTATTATTTTGATTCAAGATTAAAAAAAAACACAGAATCCTAACACTGTTTAATCATTTCCTGGATTCTTATCTTCTCTAGTTAAACTTGCTGTGAATTAGGCACAAGTAGAATATATTACAGGTAGTCCTCGGTTGCAATAGCAATTTGGAGAGTGATTACTGTTGCTAAACAATGGAGATATATAGTACAATGTCACATGACTCTATTGCTTATCGACAATTCCAAGACATATAGGTCATTAAGGGTGAAGTGTAAAGAGCACCGGAGTACTATAAGGGGTGGGCAAGCCCTAGGAGCCCCGGAGGGGGGTGCGATGGTTGAAGAAAAAAATGGCATGCTGAGAGAAGGAGACTGTAATATGGTGTGAGTGAAGGGAGGATGTCTATGCAGATTCTCAATCATCTAGATCAGGGGTAGACAACTTGGCTCTTTTACCACTCATGTTGACTCAGGAATTCTGGGAGTTGAAGTCCACAAGTCATAAAAAAGCCAAGGTTCCCTACCCCTGATCTAGGTCGTGGTGCACCTTTGGGACAAGTGAAGGGAGGCTAAGGAAGGAGGGCACTGCTTGAGCTCAGGCAAGCCAAAGGAAGAAAGATGCACCACAATGCAGGCAAAGGGAGGCCAAGGGAAGGAGGACACAACTGCAGGCACACAGGAAAGCAGGGGGAGGGGGAACTTAGTAGAGCAACTTGTGACCTTCCCATCAGACTTTCCCACCAACTTTGCTTGTGAGAAATTGGCAGAAAATGATGATCACGTGAGCACAGGAGGCTGCAACCATCCTAAGTACATGCTGGTTGCCAGTGCCTGAATCATGATCACATGATGCAGGGGTGCTATAATGGCCAAATCTTTGAGGACTAAATGTAAGTACCACTCATTCAGCCCCACTGTACCTGTCAACGCTGCTAACATCGGATGTTTTTGCTTTGACAACATATGGAGATGCAACCATTTTCCTTCTTATGTTTTACTCTTAGAATTTGAGTTAGAATTAGATGATACTGGGGGGGGGGAGGAGGAATGTGCATAGGAGTTTAGTTAGACATAACAATACTGTAACTAGTGTAAGAACTAAGATTTTTGAAATAAGAGATGATAAGAATTGGCGGGTTGGAGAAGTGGAGGGAAAGTCTGCATTTCAAACTAATTGGAAAATGTGATTTATGAGTGTAAATTAGAGGAGGGAATTCTGCTTTGATACTATGTACTCAGGGGAGGGGAATTCAGATTTTGGCTTTGGCTATGTAAGTGCCGATGCTATGCTTCTCGAATAAAGATTCTTTAAGGTAAACAATGCCTCAAAGTTCTTTGAAGAGTTTCATCTGTCAGAACCATGACAGTACCTTCAAATGGTCACTGAACAAACAGTTGGTAAGCAAGGATCATCTATACATCAAAAATCCTTATGGAGTATATGTCCGTATCAAAAGAATGACTTCTCCAGCTCCACAAAATTAGATTTTGCTGAAATGTTGTGTGAACCTGGTGGTTTTAAAAGATGGCTAAAAGTTCAGGTCGCATGTGAAGATGTTGAAATGCTGTGATGTCAAGATCTGTTGAGCTTTGGCATGGCAGGGTTCCCCCAACTTTGGAAGTCTTCATTAAATGGACAGAGAAACTGAGTGAAAGATTTACCCACATTTCTCTCTAGTGAAGAAAAATACAGGACTGTCTTACTAATGATAATAACTAATGATAATAACACCACTACTCACAAAGCTCAGAGGAATCTTTCCCTTTAAATTTAATTTAAAGGCTTTGGTCACTTTGCATTGTAATTGAGGTGTTTCAAACTTGGCAACTTTAAGATGTGTGTAATTCAACTCCCAGAATCCCCCATGTCAGCATGCAGGTAAGTAAGTGCATGGATATTGTAATCCAGTTATAAAATAATTTCTTCTTCTGTGAAATAATTTCTAACGCACTTTTTTCATCAGAATGGCTGGAAAGTGGCAGAAAAAAATACAGAATGATTTCTTTGCCACTGGTCTCTTAATTATATAACCACTTTTGAATACAAGTAGTCCTTGACATGCAACCATTCGTTTAGTGATTGTACGAAGTTACACCGGCACCAAAAAAAATGACCTATGACTGGTTTTCACATTTATAACTGTTGCAGCATCTCCATGGGTCATGTGGCCGGATTTGGGCACTTGGCAACTGGCTTGTATTTATGACAGTTGCACTGTCCTGGGGCCACAAGACCACCATTTGTAACCTTCCCAGCCAGCTTCTGACAAGCAAAGTTAATAGGGGTAACCAGATTCATTTAACAACAGCATGATTCACTTAACAACTGCATGATTTGCTTAACTATGGCAAAAAAGGTCATAAAATTGGACAAAACTCACTGAATAACTGTCTTGCTTAGGATCAGAAAGTTTGGGCTCAATTGTGGTTGTAAGTCAAGGGCTACCTGTATTGATATGGTTCACACCTTTGATCACAAACATTTGCATTGACTCTTATTTGGATAGCTACTTGTCCATAAAATTGATGACTTACACATTAAATAGGCTCAGACCAGTGTTTAATGAAACCATTCTATATATTTTTTTTCCTACCAATTCTCAGTCATTTTGTAAAACATTCTTCACAGCCCAAAATCAATTTTTTACCTAATTTGAAACAACTTAAAATTGGATTCAAAGTTCCTGAGTTCCATTTCTAAACCTTAAAAGATGAATCAGGGATGATAACAGTGAACCAACTTTCTCATAAGCTTAACTTTAAAATATGTAAAGTCACTGGAGATGTTACATTAGAATTTTTTGCCATTTCCCTGATCTAATCTTCCCCTCACCCTGCCACCTATACCTGCCATTAGCCTATTATGGCAGTATCTTTTGGATTAGTCACTGAAACTAGTTTGAAGAGCCCAGATAAGTGGCTTTTGATGAACTTCTCCTGAAAGTGCACATTTAATCATTGCAGTTTAAACTCATGCATCGATAACATAAACAATTTTTGTATACAGCATGATTAATATAGGTATATATTTGGTCCTTTGTCATATATGAGATGTCAATGAGTATTCTGAAAACAAACCCCATGGCTTTCTTATTGGCTGTTATGTTAAAGCTGACATGGAAAGCTAGAACATCTGGCAGAAAGGAAAACAGAAGATTTCAATGTGTGTATTAGCCCATTCTCTCCAACTTACATGTAGCCAATCTTAAGAGAAAAACAGTTATTTAAATTGCCTTTAGAAAGACTCCACGAGGTTTGGCATCAATAGTTTAAAGTTGAATGATTTCAGTTTTTATAAGACTTGCATAGGAAACTGCTTCCTGATGTTTGCTTTCAAGCTGGAGTATGCACACAAACATTGCAGGTTTTTAGAAGTGCTGCCAACAATCTGCACTTAGATATTTTAATCTATTTCCTTATTTGATTTTTTTTCTCGTTATTTTGAGCACTTACTCTACCCTGAAGTGAGTTTATTCTATCCAATAGCTATTGGATGAATCCTGAGGTCTTCTAGTCCTGTTTCTGAGAGCAACATAGCTTAGACGTAAAGTCAAGAGAATAGCAGATATTTATTTCAATTCATTCTGGATCTTGGTCCATTATCTGATGCATTTGCTTTGTTGTGATGAACGTAAGGGGTAGCTAGTGTTTGTGGTAGGAATACTAGAAGAAAAAGAAGAAAGTCTTCATTTTGTCTGTCACTGTAAAATCTGATGGGCAATAGGAGAGCAGTTCTGAATTAAATGAAAATATGAAGACCTATTTGGGAGCCAGGCACAAAAGAAGGAATGGTTGGACTTAGTGTGGACAATATTTTCTAAGTATTCAAATTAATATGAAACATTACTTTAATTCTCATACTTAATTTTTTCAGAAAGAAAAATATCTCAAAATCCATCGCAAAATAATTTTCAAACATCTCTAATGATGACTGCAGATACTTTATTTGCTGGGGGCATAAGATGAAAATGTCAGCCTTTAGAACTCAGGATAAAACTGTTATTTTCCAATGTAGCAGAGAATTTAAAAAGGCAATAAATCTAAGCCAGTGCAAGTTCCACTAGTACAGCAAAGTTATCATTGTCAGATACTAAACAGAAACACAAGAAATGCTGATTAATTCAATCATGATTGTGCATTAGATTTTCTTATTTGATTGCATTAATTTTAGCAATGATAATTCTGAAAGCAATTACAGTGTTTAGTATTCTGTTTAAAATTTCAGCCAATTGAGTCTTTGCAAAAGTTCTTGGTGTTCTGGATTCTCACTGCTATTACCTCAGCTGCTCTACAACCTCCAACTAGCATCAACTATGACTATAATCCTCTACTGGAACTTGCTTAAAGCATACACTTTGCAATTCTCCAGGGTATCTATTAGCCACACCAAGAACTATTTAATATTGGAGTTGCAATTTCAAATTGCCACACAAACACAAAAAAATACTAATTCATCTTCCAAGAATCACAGCACTGAAAAGTTTTTATGCAGTGACAGAAAAGTTTCTAGTACGGTAACTCAAAAATGAAAAGCTATGAAACAGGTTTTTCACATTGACCACTTAGGTGCCTTACAATCTAGGAACCCCAACACAATTACAGCTACCCATATCCTCCTTCATTTTTCTTTCTCTCTCCTTTCTGACTAGGGAGTTCTTTCTTTCTTTGGTCTTTTCCCCCTTGCCCTTCTCTTCTTTCTCCTTTCATGGTAGAGTCTTTCCTTTCATTTCCTTTCCTTTCCTCCTTCTTTCCTCCCTCCCTCCCTCCTTCCCCATCTATTGCCTGGTTAACCTCTCAGCCCATTTTTTCTAGCCAAGCCTTGCCTCTCTGATTCACCTGCACAAAAATCCACCTGCTTCTCCCATACTAAATTGAGCATGCGAGATAGTGGTGGTTCCCAGAAGGTGGTGCTAGTCTGACTGGCTTTGAGGTGACTAGGCTCCTTTGTTGCCAAAAGACACAGTAGGCTAAGCCAAGGGGAGTGGGAGTTGCCAGAATACAGAAGCAAACAAGCCCTCAAAATGGGAGTCAGTTACTGCCTAAGTTTCTGAAGTGGCTGGATTATTGTTTTATGCATACACAAATAAATAAATAAATAAATCTCTGTTACTAAGATAAGCCTTCTTGTCCTAAAATAGGGAACAAATAAAAAGCATATAAAGGAAATATGTCAACTGGATCAGCATATGTTTGAGGCAAAGCTTTCAGACCTCCCCAATTACTGAACCATAGAACTGATTACGGTGAAATTGACCTCAATTGTTTAGGATATAAAAGTGATGCTGGCACAATTTCACAATTCCTGAAACAGAAAAGGTAGTACTAGGAATAATAAATGCAACTAAAACTCCACACAGTCAAAGAACTGGTTTTAGATAATATTCTAAGATTTTGCTACTAAAATAAGAAGGAGCAAACAAAATATCCTGTGTCAACGCTGTAAACATTAGATGTTCCCGCTCTGACAACTGATGAAAATTGCAGCTATTTCCGCTTTGGTTTTAACATGCTTTTTCTTCTATTTAGAAATCAGGTGCAGAAGGGGGTTGGGATGAATGCTTGAGCTCAGCTAGCCATAATAATAACGCTGCTCTGTGGGAACTTAAGGACGAACTGATAACAGTTTGATGGGCTGAGGAGCTGGAGAGACAGCCTACGTTTCAGGCTAATTGGAGAAAGTGATTTATGACTGCTTATTGGGGGTGGGAATTGCAATTTGTTACTTTGTATCCAGGGGGAGAAGGGAATTTAGTATTGGGTTCAACTATGTAGTGCCGATACTTTGTTTCCTGAATAAAATGTTCTTTAAGGAAGAATTCTTGCCTTGAAGTTCTTTTGATGGGTTTCATCTATCGGAACCATAACATCCTGCACTGATTAACTATACATTCACAATATGAATATGGTTGGAAGATAACAACAGATACTCATTGTGAATATCCTATTACCTTGATATAATTCATTTCATTTCATTAATTTTTATTATCCTTGATTACCATCTAGTATCACTTGGTGCTAGTCGGCATATAAATTTAATTAATAAAATAAATAGTTTGTCTGAATTTTTAAAAAATCCTCAAGAAATGCTACACTGTCAAACAGAAAAATGTTGTGGATGCAGTGATGATATCTTTATTCATAAACTGTTATTTCTGAATGAAGCTACCCCAACTGCTGCTTCATTTATTCAATGGATCATACTTCCTTCAGTGAATACAATGTTTTAAATTATTTCATGGTGGATGCTGTCTACAGAAAATAGACCTTATTTACCTTAGTTATTGATTCTGACATCTTGGCATGCTGAAAACTACTGATGCAAAATGCTAAGTGTAGGAAACTAAACTTCAATAACCAAACATCATTCAGTGTCAGCTGCACCCAAATAAAACTTGCACAATGAATGGAAACACTGTGGTGTATTTATATTCATGTATAGACAGATGCTTAGATATAGACACATATAGACCTGTCAATTTAAATTGAGTAGATTTTTTTTCCTGTCCAAAAGGAAGGATTTTTAAATCATTTTCATCTTGTCATCTTTTTATATTTTTTATTAAATTTGTTTGTCACCCATCTCGTTGCAAGGCGACTTTTCAAATATCCATTTTCAGAGGGATGTGGAAATTATTCCTGTTTGCTGAATGCTGTTTTGCCGACGAGTTGAAAAAAGTAAAAACACGGCATGTCCTTGGATGGTGAAAGTGCTTTTATCTGATGTACATTAATATTGGATTCTCACTACAGACTTTTTTCATTTTTTAATTTGCAAAATATTTGGGGTTTATTTTTTAAAAATTTTCTTTTAATATTGAATCAAAATATCCAGAAAATATCTTTCCTGGGTTTTTTTCTGCTTAGCGTTCTTTGTTTCCTAGCTAAGTTACATAGAGCAACAATATATTCAGATTATTGACAAGCAAGTATGGCTGATGTCCAGAAAAGACCTTTTGATAACATGCAACCTTTAGTTGAAAACTAAATACGTATATGTAGGAATGTGGGTCTACTCTATACATACGTTGTTCATAGTATGTTTAGGTGTGCGTCATGTATGTGTTTCACTTTGAGAATGGGCAACTACATTTCATTTTTGATATGTGCCGTTGTGCCCACAGTTTAAAAAAAATAACAATAAAGGTTATCTTATCTTATCTTATCAGACCCATTGGAAAGTCTGGAAAGAGATATGGAGTGTACAGATGTAGAATCAACTGAGCTGCTTCCATACACCTCTCTGAAGTTCAAGCCTGCATTCTTTTACAATAGCAGAAGTCTGTCTGAATGGAGAAATGATAAACTGGTTTTTCCTAGGAGGACTCTTAACTCTTGGGATGATTTGGGATGCCATGGTAAATTTTCTACAAGTTGATTATAATAACAATTTGTTAACAGAGGTTTTTGAAGCTTTAACCTTGTCTTTTTTATTATTGTTGTTCTTCCTGCTAACTATTTTGTCATTAATATAATGGATTATAGATCAATAATTTGCAAATAGATTTAGTAGTTTAATTTTTTTTTTCTGGCCCTGTTTCACAAGGGGTGGGAAACCAATATTGTAGTTAATGTATTAATCAGTATTCAATTAGGAGGGATAATGCATTTTTAATGCATCATTTTGTAACGTCTTGTTTGTTTTGCGTTTTTTTATTTGATTTTTTAAAATTTGTTGGAGTTTTCAATTTTAATTTTTTTCCCAAATAAAATAGAGTCTTAAAAAAAGAAAATTGCTGAATATTAGGTGGCAGATAAGACACCCTTTTTAGTGAAAAATGAGGGAGCCATTTTGTTTGTTCTCTAAGGCAAAACATTCCACTGGATTTATTTTGTTCTGAGCTTGAAATATTGCTATATTATCATATCAGATACTCTCTGTGAAAGTTTTTCTACCTCTAATTATTGCAGTTAGAACTGTGTGTGTCAATGTCTTTTAATAAAAAAGCTTCAATCTTTCATATAATAGAAAATATGCAGCAGACATAGGAGTAGAAAAATTACTTAATATCAATGTGAAAACAAAGCCAAACTTGGTAAACTTTTTTTAAAGAAAAGATTTCCTGAAACATTACAAAATGCAACTTAATTTTGAGAAATTATGTGTTTCTGACTATTAAATGAATGAGTGGAAGTGAAATAAAAATCAGAGAAAACAGAGGTTTTGAATTTACCTTTCTTCTTTATGAAGTTTTTCATATGTGTCACAAAGAATTACAGATATTTTCTACTTGTCCCTAAAAATTCGAACTCATTTTAAACAAACATTACTTTCAGCCAACCCTAAATCAACACTGATGAATAAAAACTTAATTGTAAGCACATCCTTACAACTTTTTCTTACAACTAATAGACAAGTATCCCTAAGTCACGAGTCAATATAGATTTTAAGTAGCCTGGGTTTTCTTCAATTCTAAGTGAAAAAAAAAATATCTCCAAAGTCACAATGATTATACCCTACTCCTCCACATAATCAGAAATAATATCCTTTTTTTTTAAAGATACCAAGTATCATACTTCCAACTTGGCCTAAAGCTAACAGCAAAAATAATTGATCCTCAATGGAATTATAATGGGAAATTTTAAAAAATGCCGAGAAAGGGAGGCAATACAATATTTGATTAATAAACATTCAGAAATTAACATTTGTTAGGAAAAGGAAAATGTTATAAATACCTGGGGAGATGACGGATTAAAAGCCACATTGATTACAGATTCAGTGTGTCCTGTCAGTTTATAAGAATAGGTGCTGGAATGCTTCTCATATATATAAGCCTGAAAAAGAATACATATTTAAAGTTGGCAATAGCCCATCAAGGAGCAAAAGTTTTTTATTTTAAATACCTCTTCACAAAATGTACACTTATCAAAATTCCAGGTCTTCATAAGATAAAATGGAACCCACAATCCAATTGTTGCCTTTGCTCAAAAGCATTGGGGGAAGAGCTAAAAAAAAAGGTTAAATCTGACTTAATTTTTTACATTTGTTCACACATACCTGAAAAATGTATGTTTTGATCATACAGTCACAGCCACAACTTGACTTTTTTAAACCCACTCTGGATTCACCTGCTATTAATGCTACACTCTACTGCTTGATTGCAGCCAAGGCAGGCACTAATGCAGTGGGCCTTGATTTGCTAGTTGCTGTTATTCATTTGCATTAACTATGAGAACTTTAAGGTGAGCATAAGTCCTAGAGACTTAGAAGCAGGGCTTTGTTTTTCATAGAACGCCCAGAACAGAGTTCCGGCACCTTTTTGGGATGGAACTTTGTAGGGTAGGCAAGGTGGGTTGTATGACGTGTGTGAGTTCCGGCCCTTTTTTTTTTTTTTTAGAGAAAAAGCACTGCTTAGAAGATATAGAAATAAAGATTCCCAATGTGCTACTGGAATAACCTTTCACCCACAGAGGTATATTGATTCTTTTAAAACCACTTAAAACCCTTAAAAAGAGATGTTGCCTGCAGAGACAAGGTTCATGCCATCCTATAGTCTATGGAAATATTCCCAGAGTACATAGATTTGCCTTCTCCAAAAATTATACACTTATTCATTTTGAATACAAAATGAATTTACAAAATCTATTTTGATCACATTTTTATTATTGCTTATAGCAGACCCATATCTTGTATTTAATATTACCAATGAGAACCAGTTCTGTGTAGCAGTTTAAGGTGTGAAGCTAGAAACTAGGAGACAATCAGTCCAAGTCTTGCCTTAGCTACAAAGCCAACTAGGAGCTTTGGACCAGATGCTCTTTCTCAGCCCTTAATAAACAAGGTAATGGCAAGCCACTTCCAAAAAATGTTGCCAAGAAAACTACAAGGACTTGTCCCAGCAGTCACCAAGAGCCATAAATGACTTAAAGGTACTGAAAAAAAAATCACCAATTGATATTACTATTAATAGTATCATATGTCTAGTACTATTTAATACTGCTCATATTAATATTTTAATACCTCAACTACTTTCAGAAACATGAATCTATTTTTCAGACATGATTTTACAAATAATATCAAAGTACTTTTAAATAATTAAAATTATCTACACTTATCTATAATTTTTTTTGACTAAATGTGAAAATAAACTATTATTTGCATCCAGATTATATGAACAATTGGAAAATGAGAAGCTGTGTATATGTTAGCTGCTGGACTAGTGTATATTTTGTGACTTATCTGTGCCCTCAGTGTCACCTGAATAATGTAAATGGGTGTGGAACCTTCTTGGAATGGCTGAAAGGTCTGTGTTGTAAACAGGAGATAGGTGGTGTCGTATTCCTCTCCCTCTATTGAGAGAGGGCTGTTCATTCTTAATGTAGATTAGGGGTGTCCAACTCGCCACGTCATGTGATGTGTCGCGACATATCGTGACTTTCCCCCCATTGCCGGAGCTGGGGTGGTCGCAGTTTTGGCATGACGCATCCGGCCCGCAGGTCGGCAGTTTGACACCCGTGATATAGATTGTCTCTTTGACCCCTCTTTCAAACCAGCGGTCCTTTCTGTCCAGAATGTGGACTTTACACTCTTCAAAAGAGTGACCCTTATCTTTCAAATGCAGATGGACTGCTAAGTCTTGTCCTGATGGGTTTGTTCTCCTACAATGTGCCATGTGTTTGTGGAGTGGTTGTTTTGTTTCTCTGATGTACAGTTCTATACATGATCATAACACAATCCTTTTAGCAGTTCCAAGAAGTTTCACACCCATTTGCACTATTCAGATGACCCTGAGGACACAACTAAACCTTCAAGTGACCTCAACAACTCTCAGAAAGAGTGCTAATTAACAAGCAGATGACAGCAAGGAATATAAATCCTTCCATCCTCCATCATTCAGTCAGAACTGAAGAAGCTTCTTGGATGAGAAGCAAAATGTCTTCAAAGAAAAAAACGAAGTCCAGTTACCTTTTGAAAAAGCACTTTTGGGACATGCACTCGTCTAGTTAGGTGGTCTTAGGTAGTGGTTATGACAGTTGTGAGAAGTTTCTTAAAGATCACAGATTAAACACGAGCTAGCAAAATGTTGCAATTGCCAAAAGATTCAAAGCAGTTTTGGGCTGCACTAAGAACAGTCAAGATCACAGGGAGTGTTAGTACTGTGTGTTTTTTTCCCTGGCCCGACTGCATCTGAAAGACCTATTGCCATACACAAATAAATAAATGTGCCCAGTTCTGGTCACCACAAATATAAAAAGCACAATGAGAACTTGAACAGCCTGCATCCTGAAGTCATGGGCACTTCATCACTGGGATCTTTCAAGAAAGGATTTGACAGTCATTTTGTGGCATGCTATGGGTATTCTTGCATAGGCAGAAGATTGGTTTAGAATCCTATGATTCCATTCTTGCTTCATACTACACCTACATTTCTATTACTTATCCCCATTATGTATTTATTTCAATAAGGCATCATTTAAAAATATGCAAAGAAAAGTATTGGGTGTACCTTTTTTGGAACAGCCTTTTTTCCCTCTCAAATATTTCCATATTATTTTCAATAATCCCTATGATGTTTCAAGAACTGTATCAGCACAATCTATTTACATTTTATATTCTATGTTCAAACATTAGTAAATCTTTTAACCGAAAATGTGTAGCCTTATTTCAAGAAAAAATCCTCAAACTATGTGAACTATTCAACCACAGAAAAACCTGGCCTTTTTAAAAAGAAGACACATAGGAATGTTTCTAATGTCCTGTTTCTGTTGTCATAAATTAAAGGGGAAAAAAGTCAGAAAAGGCTTCAACTAGTTTCCTCTGGTCTGTACCAAATAGCGAGATCAATTGGTTCATACTGGCACCCAGCTGGGGCCATAAGAAGGTACATATTGTACTTGCTGCCATTTTCATTTTGTCTAACTTGGTATATTTGCTGTTATTTTATTTATTGTCTTCTTCATTTTTTTAAAAAAAATTACTACTCTGTAATTTTAATTTGTTATATAATAACTATTATACGAATAACATAATTCATTCCATTGGGCAGAATCTTAAAATCTGAGTCCAACTCTCATAACAAACCGAGACTGCAGAGTAATCCCCATTTAAAAATGGCTGGAAAAATCTCTTTGGAGAGAATTTACAATGAAAATCAGTTTAGTGCTAGTCAGGTAATATATATAATGGCTTCCTTAAAAACTTTGAAGCACTGCAAAAGGAAAATAACTTGACAATGAGACAAATAAATGGCAACATGAACAGTTAAAATACTTATTAGTCATATTATTTGGGTAGAAGAGACCAAGACATCAATTCCATGGGGAAGGCTAGGGTTATTTTGATTGGGACTGGCTTTAATAACAGAGCCTTATAACTCTGATTATGCTGTACTCCCTCTTCCTCTTTATAGTCTAGTGAATCAAAAAGGTGTCTGCTTGAGCAGCCTCCAAATATTACCTTGTTTCTCAGGACTTAAAAAATGGTGCAGCCTCTTTTGTCAAGTCAACAGTTCTTGAGAGGTCCTTGTGCTCTCTGACCTCTTAGTTGTCTTCTTGCAGACTTTTCATTACCCAAACAAGAAGACATCATCAGTGTAACAACCTGCCTCCAGAAGCGGTGAATGCGCCAACACTGGAAGTTTTTAAGAAGAAACTGGACAGCCATTTGTCCGAAATGGTATAGGGTTTCCTGCCTGAGCAGGGGGTTGGACTAGATGACCTCCAAGGTCCCTTCCAACTTTATCATTATCATCATCATCATCATCATCATCATCATCATCATCAGTGTACCCTCATTTCAATCCCAGCTACAAATATTCTCCCTTATTGGCAACAGTTTTATATATTCCTATCAAGGTTATCTTTCTTACTGTCTACAGGGGCCTTCACAGTTTCCAGAATCTGGGGAAACCCTTGTGTATTGAAGAAAGCTTGATGGACATCAATTAGCAATTTATTATCACGAATGTTTGAACAACATTACAAAAACCCATTTCAATTATACATAATAAATATGGAATGAAGAATTGGAATAGTCTACTCTTGGAAGAAAGTTTAAAGTTCAGAGTCGTCGATGTGTTGCTATTGCACATATTTAGAATTTCAAGTTATGGAGAACTTTGAATAAACAGTGCCCATACTGTTGAGAATAACTGATTATAGGCACAAAAGCTGGCTGGGTAATTTTGGGCCAGTAACTCTCTCTCAGCCCAACTTATTTCAGAGTTGTTATGGGGAAAATAGACGGAGGAAGGAGTATTCGTTATGTTCCCCACATTGAGCTATTTATAAAAAATAGTACAGATGACATAAAATAAAACCAATAAATGAATAAGCTCCTGGAAAGATGTTTGTACACCAGATTATAATGATGGTTATATGAAATTTGGAATACCATATATTATCAAAAGTAAGCTACTATACATACACATTTATCTTCAGATCCACAAGCGATGAACTGGCCACAAGGAGAAACACTAATTCCACATGGATGACAACGGCTATTATGACCTTCAAATCGGCGCTCGCATCTGCAGAAATTCAATAAATTTAAGTACTATGAATTTTAAAATAATTGCTTCTAAACTTACTCATTTTTTTCAATGAAGTACATATTCTATTTATCTTTGCCTTACAATCGACATCCAACACTCTGAGGTAAGATGGGCAGCCAATAAATTTAATGAATGAATGAATGAATGAATGGAATGGAATTGAATATGATATATCATAACATGCTCTGATTGCTTAAAACTAGGAGAGTTTAAGAAGAGTTTACAAAATACTTAAACTCTCTTATTTAAATAGATTTTTAAAATGAAAATATTAAATTTTATAAAGGTATGTATACACATAATAACAAATATATAAACTATAAAATTATTAGAAGACATATATAGGCAGAAAAGTTGCATTCATCTTAAGAATCTCAAGGAAATAGTATCTGCCTCAAATTTAGTTAGATTTGCAGTGCTAGATGCAGAGTTGACTTTTTATATTATTAGGACTATTCCACTATTTCTATATGTTCAGTTTGCTGTTCTCTGGGCATTATACCTGTT
The DNA here is from genome assembly GCF_016545835.1 of Crotalus tigris. Classification (NCBI taxonomy): domain Eukaryota; kingdom Metazoa; phylum Chordata; class Lepidosauria; order Squamata; family Viperidae; genus Crotalus; species Crotalus tigris. The sequence goes on along the minus strand of NW_024096886.1, from coordinate 336,272 downwards.
GTGATTAGGAAGGGAAGTTCAATAATCAGCTTATGTTTCCAAATATTTTGTGGTGTTGATTTACTTAGTTCTAGTATATTTTTTCAATATTTAATTTTTTAGTATGTGTAGGTAAGAAGGATTTTACACGACACTGCAGTGGTACATGAGAGAATGTATGTTTAGTCATATATGTACATGAGTGCATTCAAGAAATGTAAATTAGAATATGGGCACTGTTCCTAATTTAGCTAAAAATGGACAATTGACATGACAATCTATGATTTTCTTTTCTCAGATTTGATGAATGAGTTGTAAGGATTTGGTATCTTTCGTTGAATACATGCATCAGTTTATTTTCCAATATCGTTTTTAGTTTCTTATACAGGTTCAGAAATTTTTCAACACTGTTCTACATGATGTTTTTAAGACATACATTTAAGAAACATTAGTTAACAGCCATGATGCAATGGGATGTATCTATGAAGGGGAAAGTGGTGTGATGGATTTCAGTAATGCAGCAGTTTCTCAGGAAGGAGGGAAGACATTCCAAGGAAGGGAGGGTGAGACAAGAGACAACACAGTTTGGAGCTGGATCATGGAGGGAGGAAGAGATTTAACATAACCATTCCCTAAAATCTCCCAGGGTATATTCATAGGTTAGGGTAGTATAGGTTTAGTCTCCAAGATTCTGTCTATATGGCATAAGCAAATAAAGAACTGAACTTTGGCTGGATTGTTCTGTTCTTCTCAGTTGAAGCCTGACACAACAGGCTAAATAGTTACTTAGAAAACTGTCTTTAACAACAATAATTTAATACAGGAAACATCCTTGAGACCAGTCTGACTACAATCTTTCTGGCAATAATATGGAAGCCATTTGCCACTATCTTTTTCCAAGTCCTTCTGGTCTACCCTATAGTCCTGTGATTTTCTAGTGGCTGCCTATCCAAGAGCTAATCACTTTCTACCCTGCTTAGCTTTTCTGAGATTAGTCAAGAAAAGCCCTGCTCCCATCTATTTCCGCAAGCAATTGTTTATCTCGAAAGAAATGTGCAAGGGGCTTTCCACTGGGTATTTTTACAGGCATTATTCTCAGGCATTATTATGTGCTGCAGAACATATTCAACAAATCGTCTGGATAAAACAAAGGAAATAAATATTCCTACTACTAAACAGTTGGGCATTCCATAACTGAGTACAATATCTTCCTTGTTTTATTTCTGAAAGAGATGGAAGTCAAAGCAAAACCTCACTCACATATTGTCTCTTTGATTAATAGATAAGAATTTGTTACATTGTAGTAATAGCTAATTTGTTAACTCTTGGAGGTCTCAGATTTATGTATGAGAATGGTGGTTCCTGGTTTATGGAAATATAAACCCATTTCATCTGTTCCCAAGGCCTAAAATAAATCCCAAGCCTTGTAGATCTTATTTGTTAAGAAATAGTTTATCTAAGCTGCTTTTAAAATTTGGCTGGAAAACAAATAAAAATCTTTACACATCAGTCAACTTTTTACAGTGGAAGCATAATATAATATACAATTATGAAATTCAAGCTAATAGTTCTCATAATATACAATTATGAAATCCAGACTCATATATCTCTGTGGATAAACATTCATGGATCAAGATGTTCATAGATCATGAAGGACATGTATTTTCCTCTCTTCTGACTTAACATAGGAGCAATCAATAATTAAAATGCCACGTACTGCTGAAAGCAAAAATACTTACAAATGATTCGAAGAAATCAGCTTACTGGTGGTATTCTATGTAATTAAATCTTTGTCATGTAACGTTTAGGTGCTACAAGAAAGGCTGGGATACCTGGCATGTAATATTAATGTTAATATTCTTCACATGAAGTCTATAAGCAGGAAATAGGCAGAAAATGCCTGAACTGATATCTGGAGAGTCTAAAGCAGTGTTTCTCAACCTTGACAATTTTAAGGCATGTGGACTTCAACTCCCAGAATTCCACAGCCAGCATTGCTGGCTGTGGAATTCTGGGAATTGAAGTCCACATGCCTTAAAATTGTCAAGGTTGAGAAACACTGGTCTAAAGCAAAGCAGCTTGCCAATGTCTCTATGCTCTTTACATTACAAATTGCTCCAATATATGTTGAGAAATAGATGACCAACTTTATTTCACTAATAATTTCTTTAAACTCTTTAATGACTTGCCTGATTTTTCTTTACAAAAATTATGCTTCTGAAAAATTTATTGCCACTTAGTTACTGCACTTGTATCCCATCATTCCATCAACAAATAGTCCTCACTGTGGCTCATTAGAGAAAGTTTACATTTGTAAAATGTGAACTCAGAAGTAATTTCAGTAACAGCAGAAGGTACCCCTAACTGTGGCAACACAGACAGAATGACTTCTTTTGCCATTTTAAAAGTATGAATTGGCTCATAAGGGAGAATAGGATCTTTCAAATAAATTAGGGCCAAGTTATATATAACTATAGATCATAACCAACACTTTTTCCAGGAACAGACTGCCAGCAATGGAAGGGTATTAAGAAAGGAATTGCATATTCCTTTTAATCAGTTCTAGACATCAGTCTGGCTGCAGCATTTTCTCTTTTCTGTTTCTGAGTACTTTTCTCAGACTGTGTTATGGTAGTCCTAAGAGCATTTTACAATAGCATGTGTCATCGTGGCCAAATCTGACATCTCCAGGAATGCATAGAATTGGTCACCATCCTTAACTGTGCCAACACATTTCTAGACACCACAAAAACCTAGGTATCCAGCTTCATTAGTGAATCTGAAAAGACCAACAAGCTCTGAGTTTTCACAGATAAAATTACCCTTTCCAGCACAACTTGAAGCACCTTTGTATTATCCTGACTGAGTTTCTCCCAGTATGATCTTCTGAATCTTCACTCTAAGAACTGGTGTCTCACTGCTATGCTCAGACCATAAGCTTGATTCTACTGTACAGTAGTCCTTATTTAGCAACCACCACTTAGACTGGCAACTCAGCCAATAAGTAAAGTGGTGATTAAGTGAAATTGAGATCATAGACTCACGAAGGTCATAAATGCGAGGACTGGCTGTAAGGTTACCTTTTCATTACCATCCTAACTGAAAAGTGATTGACATTGAAGAATATTATCTTCTTCATATAATTCTGGTAATCTGGAGAAAATTGTGCTTCTACAGCTTCACTACTAGAACTTTTGATCCAAGGACTGTGGTATAATTCCATAAATGGAGTAGGTGCTGGTAAATACTATTTTTTATATAAAGAATAATACATAATTTGGAACTCAAATTTTAAAATTTCCACTAATTTGTCTTACTAGTCTTAGTATTAGAGCCAAAATGGACAGGACCATCTATGGTATCAGCCCCACAAAGTCAGCTGCAGCTGAGATCATAGCACCCTATCATGATGTTAAATCAGACTAGTCAATAGCACTTATAGGAACAATACAGACTAGAGGAAATATAAATAGAAGGGAGAAAAAGAAGGGGAGGGAAATCAAAGGCTCTAGACGTAACCAACAAGTACAGCCTATTATACTATATAATTTAGGATTGCAATATAGAGAAACTACTCATACAGATTGTATTTTAATTATTTTACCATTCCCTGTCGAATCTTAATGTTTTAAAATGAGGCTGCAAGTAAGTAACCTGTTAAAAAAATTAACTTTTTACTATTCATGAATAGTAGTTAAACCAATTGATAGAAAAAACATAAGGATATAATATAGTTAACCTTTTTTCCTAAATATTTCCTTTCACTATATTTAGACATTTGCTAGGAATAATGAGCCATTATTGTTTCAAAAAATGTGCTAATTCCAATTTCAAAGGTAAGCTTCTGTTGTTGTTTTTATAGAGTTGCCTCCAACTTCTTCCAGACTAATTTTTTTCCAAAACATTTGACTTGGACATTTAATGATTTACAAAGATCTCCCATGTGTGCTTTTCTGTACTGCTTCTGTAGTTTGTAACCCTATACTGAAATGTTTTTCAGTTCAGACAATTGTACACTTTTTAAGAATTAAAAAAGTACATTCCGATTTGTTAAGTTCATTTCAATTTTTTTTAAAGGCTGTCACTTAAATTTGGGGGGAGTAACATAAGGCCATTTCATTCATAGCTACGAAGACTAGAATGAAGAATCAATTTATAGTTACTTACATTATATCATAAAGAACACAAACTTGTATATTCAGGTATAATCAACAAAAATTGTGTCATGTCTCAAAGAGGAAGAAATATATCACACATATGTTTTTGTAGATTGCAGTTTATCTCATCAGATACAGTGCAAAACTGTATGCAACAAACTGTTAATTCTTAAGTAAAGTGGTCATGGAATTCTGTCAATTAGGATACATCAGTTTTTCCCTGTACTTACATTTGTCTGAGTTATGTGGCAAATACCCATGTTCCTCAACCTCTCCTCCAGATGAAATTTCTTCTTTTATATTTGCCTTTCCCCAGCTTTTATGACAGTTTTTCCCACTCACTGGCATTTTATCACATGACTAGGTTATGTTTTAATGCAGCAATATTTAGATTTTATTGCTGAGAATGTGTTTAAACTAAGGAACCAATGCAATATTCTCCATATGTTTTTTCCCAGCTTAATCTCATGAAAGGACAAATGTAGACTGGCTATTTTTCAGCATGTGCCTAAATAACCACACAGTCCTTATTGGTTGTTTGTATGCTGTATTCAGGAAGCTGTGTCTCCAAAGGACAACTGCATTTGAGGAAGACAAAATGCCACAGAGTAAAAATTTTGACTTTTATATGATCCCACAATCATTTTTGCAATTTTGTACTCCCTATATTATGGTATCTAACAGAAACCATAAATTATGCCTGGGGATAAATTAAACAAGCAAACATTTATTCAGAAATATTTATATGTTGCCTTATTTCTGAGGAATTATAAGTAGCTGTTTCAAAGCTGGACTAACCAAACTTCATCAAATTGTGCAGAAGTTCCATAACTTTGCAAATATCAAGTACTTCAAAGAACTCCTTGTGAACTCTTGTAAGAAAAAAAATATTAAAAAGCACTTGTATAGTGTAATAAAGAATTACCAGGAAACATGGCAAACAGCAAAATGACTGGCTGTTACCTTAATGTTCTCAAATCCCAAAGTTTGATGCCATCACCAATGGCTGCTGTTAAAAAGAGATTGTAAGCTTCATGTGGTTGACAGCTAAAAGATGATCCCTGAAAGAAAAACAAACATTAGTTTAAAATTACAGTAGCTTGGATAGTTTAGAAAACATTTCCACGGTTGAAACTCCATAGAAGAACATGTAATAATAAATAAAATAATAAAAGCCAAAATTGACAAAAGATCAGATTTTTCTTCAATGTAAGTGTCATACAGCCATTCAGAGAATTGTTAAATCTAGCTTTCACGGTACTCTGTTTCTGCTCAATGATGGCTTATATTGTTACTATGGTTTAGAACAGCGGCCCCAACATTTTGGACACCAGGGATCAATTCTGGAGAGAAAGATTTTTCCACGGACCAGAGGGGGTGTGGTTTCATATGCTGTCTGCATCCCGTGGAAGGGGCTTCGCTTGTTTGTGGGGCCTGGTTTCTGGCATGTCATGGACCGGTGCCAGCCCATGGACTGGGAGTTGGGGACCCCTGGTTTAGAATACGCTTATAAATCATTTTAGCACAATGAATTCCTGTTTATTTTATTCAAAGTGCAATTCTAGAAAAGTAAAAAACTATTTTCGAGCCAAATGAAATCACTTTATAAAACAGTTTCTTTTCCTAGATCAACCACTATCTTTAAGATCTTTTGAATTTGTCTTTTGGCAGCCATTCTTTTGAGAATTGAAACTGGTTTTCATCAGCAAAATGAGTCAGCTATGATTCTGGAATTATGGAAAGTTCATTTATAGGCATCTATGTCTCTTCTTTGAAGACAACTGTGCTTTGCAGATGGATCAAAATCAACTTTTTCTAAGTATATTTCAAACTGTTTTACAATCTTTTGTCATTTAAGATAAATCTTTATTAGGAATTAACTGCTTTTCGAATCCTTTTCTTATTAAAAGGAATCATATAAATATTTGAAGCAAATAAAATTAAGCAACCATTGGAACACCCGAAAGATCTGGTTAGGGCAGACTGTCATGGAAAAAAAATGATCTATGTGTTTGCTAAGAGCAGACATTATCTTGACAGCACATAATCGGTCAATAAAATAATCAATCAATCAATCAAAATTAAACAATATTTCAGCAGTCAAACAATAGCAAAAGAATTCATATTAGACAGCTGACTGAAAGCTTCTGTAAGAACTCTAATACATATGGACTCAATTTTTACTGAATTGAATTAAATATAATCATATTTACTAATCCTGAATATGAATTTAAATAATCAAAATAAATAATTTCAAGTAGCATCAATGTTATTAAATATGTTTTGTAGTTTTTCCTTCAGAGAGGAGGGAGGATTGAATAATTCATATGAGTTTTGCCAAATATTCAGTGCCTGAAATTATTTTTAGCTATAGACAGTGAGTTTTCAGAAATGTTGATATATAATTAGGAAATGTCCCAATTTTAAGTCAGTGGATATTCAATAGAGCATTAAAGTTGACTGCAAAAGGATTATAATAATCTCATAGATTGACCGTTATATTAGTATTTGAAATGTATTCATTTTTAAATGTATGTAATTAACCAGTGACATTTGATAGAAAACATATAACTTACAATACACCTGAATATAAAATCTGTTCCTTGAGGAAATTCTATTAAAATGACTAGAGAGTTCTATAAAAATCTAGTGGTAATAAAAAAAATAGCACTAAACACCATTAAGCAATTGGGAACTTGTATTCAGGTAAAGAGAAGATAAGTTTTTGATGTTACAGAACATGGACCACAACATGGACAACACAGAATACACTTCTACTTTCAAAAGCATTTGGCATTTTGAATCTAAAATAACATTTAATATTTATTTTAAATAATTATTTACTTTTGAGGTAAACAGTTATTATTTGCTTATTTATAACATTTTATTACTTTTTTCATATTATTTAAAATAAGGCCAAAATGAGGAATGTTGAGGTTACTGTTTTGAAAGAAAGACAGAAGCACAGATTAAATTACAGATAATTCTGGACTTACAACCATAAATGAACCTGCAATTATGGTCATAGGTTGTGATTGTCATTAAGCAGGTCAACAGATAACCACACTCTAACCACACCCAATCTTATGACATTTCCATGAGTTCATGAAATCTCACAAATTCTTGTATGAGAATGACAAATTTGTCAAAAAGATTTTGACATTTGTTTGACATCTCAAGACTCTACTTTTTTGCATGAAATCATAGAAGGTAAGATTTAACTGGGTTCCCCTTTTTTTAAAAAAAAGTGTACAAGTTTCTGGGTCATCATGTGAGATTATATAAGGGCACATGGCATCCAATCCCTTGTTAAAATGAGATTAAGATGTTAAACGTGTTTTAAACAATACAATTACAGCAGAAGTCTGAGATAAATTGCCAATAATCACTTGCATTCAAAAGAAACTGGAACATTTTTGAGGTCTGGGGATGTTCAAAAAGCATCCAAGAAACATAGTTTGGAACTATATTTATTACGGAACTTTACACAGAGTACCTTGTGACTAATGCTAGGCTAAGAAATGAGAACACTGGATTTATAATCCTGTTTAGGCTTACTGGATTGTATTAAAAAATGTCATTGTCTTTCATCCAAAACTCTGATTCAAAGGTCAATGTGTAGTCCAGTAGACAATAGGATGCCTTATTAACTTTATTAGCCAAAGAGCCAGGCACAGGAATCTATGGGTGGTTCTTTCTGAAAATCCTGGCATCCTGAACACTATCTCTCTAGACCAGTGTTTCCCAAACTTGACAATTTTAAGGCATGGGGACTTCAACTCCCAGAATTCCACAGCCAGCAATGCTGGCTGTGGAATTCTGGGAGTTGAAGTCCACATGCTTTAAAATTGTCAAGTTTGGAAAACACTGGTCTAGACCAGAGGTTTGCAAGAGTAGTATTTCAGTCAGGTCCATAAACAAAATAAACAAAAAGCATATTTCTTATTTTTATTAAATAGAAATCCACTGCCATTATTCTGATACTATTCTGCCAGATGATAGATTATTCAATCCCATATCATGATCTTCTTCAGAAGATTACAAAACCCTTCAGTCATGATTTGGGGCAAGCACGGCCAAGAAGAGAAATATGAAGTGCCGCTATGTAAGTAGAATGTGTGCTTTTAAGGCTGGATAAAGCCCTTAATTTTCCATTAACCTTGAATTGAATGCCAAACACTGAATATTTATACTAGGTTAATACACCTTACTGGGTGTGAGAAATAACAAGGAAGCTAGGAAAGAAAATAAAGTAAAAGCAAGTAAAAGCAACAGACAGGTCAGTTGACAATTTGTCTCATAGATGGCAACATAGCCCAGGTAGAGGAAAAATTAACCAAAAAACAATAAAATATAAACTAACATAAAGGGAAATTATATAAAATTATAAAATTGTCAGCTTTAAAATTTGTTAATCTTGTATACAAACACACACACACACACACACACACACACACACACACACACAGAGCTATATGAATGTATATATATTCCAAATATCCTTTTATGTGCATCTGCTGGATTGCACCTTCGTTTTCTACTTCTAACAGGATTTCTTCCCAAAGCTTTCCCAAAGGTATTTGCTTAATATAGCCATGGTGTTTTGCTGCCAGCATTTCACTATAAAAGTTGAATATATGTTGAAAAGGTTGATTTAGGATTGTAATCTTCCATTTTTCATGAAAATAAGACTAATTTCATTCCCCATGTGGCTGTATGTCCACAAATTTCAAAGTGAGCTCTGCTTAACTAACTTGAAATCATTCTGCTGACACTGAGAAATAAAACAGAGGAAAGGGCCAACATATAACAAATGATACTTGTAGAGTTTAGTATAGTTAAATGTTGTAACAGACCAGTCTCATAAAACAACATAAAAAAACTATGCTAAAGTCATTTTAAGGAACTGTTTCAATGCTACAACAGAAAAGACATTCAAGATGGATGGCTGTCTGTAGCCTGACTAATGAGGATAACAGCCTAGTAGGGATAAGTCAGATTATATCCCAGTGCGTCTATATTCCTTAAAGTATTGGCACATACCGCCAAAGCAACTCAGTGTTAATGTCTTTAACCTAAAATTAAAAGATTTGGTTGATAAGCAACCAAGTACAAATTTCACCCATACAACTTCTACTCCAAAGTTTAGTTCATGCTATAGGCACCTAAGGCTTTTTAAAAAAGTTAATACAAAAGTCTGTTCCACCTTCTAAAACAAATCAGACTCTTCCACATCCTATGGCTTACTTAGACAAGTACAATTAATCCATATCATGCTATTTCCTACTTAATCTCTTTCTGATATGAGAGTTTTTTGCAAATTGAATCAAGTTGACTCAGTACCATGTATTTATTTCCATTACAGAAATGGAATTAAATAAATTAACTGTAGTCTAGTTTGCAGAGTACTATAGCTAATAAAAAGAAGCCCTAGTTTAGAATATGTTTTGCATGTAAAGTCTGTCCAAATAATCACATTACAATTAAAATCCTAAGGGGAAAATATACAATTTTATCACTTAAAGAACAGCCACTGACAAAACCTGGAGCAAAGATAGTACAAGAAATGTAGTACAGGTATAGTACAGTTATGCTCAGCTAATTTTAAAGACTGAGATGAAGAATAAGGAAAAGGGTAGTGTCTAAAATGACAAGATCCATATAGTTTAAGACTTTGCAAAACAAGGACATATATATACTGAACATAAAACTGTGCAAGATACTAACGTTTCCTTAAGTAAAACATTATTCATGGGATGGAAAACTTAAGAAAAACAATTCAGTCCAAATCTATAAAAATGAATGTTTCCTAATAAAGTTTTGCCACAAGGGGTATCAGTGGTTCTGTTACACATCTTGCCAATCATACTTTATGCACAATGTCATACTATCTAAACATGCATTGTAGTAACATGGAATAAATTAACACATAGGAAGGAGATATTGAAAGTATTGTTTAGACTTACTTCCCTTTACATGACAGATAAATGACCTATTATGGTACTGACACCGCTACCAATAGTGTTGAAGACTGGGGTGCAAATCAGTGAGCAAATTAATTGTAAGAAACATACTATAGCAATACATTTACCAATACAGCATAAAATAATGTATCTAATATTTCAGAAAACTAAAGACAGAGGGTGGAACTCACTGGTGTATCTGCAGTTTGCCAGTTACATCTGTGCAACAGAGCTTCTTTCTAAAATCCGTTGTATGCTAATAGAATAACACGCAATAGTTTTGCAATTCACTGGAATTTCAAACATGCTTTATGGATGTATTTTCATGAAAAATATTGGTCCACAAACTTATGGTACTTCAGCATGAAGCAACAGAATCTCTGGATCAAAAATTCTGCATCTATTAAGACTTCCCAGATTTAATTCATGATGTTCCAAAACAATTTTTTTTAAAAAAATGCATGTGTCAAACATACCACAATATTGTGTACATCGTTTGTTTTGCAGTATTCATGAAGACAAAACATTTGACAAAACACATGTCAAATAACTGAGTTGAGCAACACTGAACAGCATTTGGAAGGATTGCAATATGTGGACTGTACCTTAGACAATAATACTGAATGCTTATCTACGTTCCATGTAACCAAACAGCCCCAATATGCATACTGAAAAACTCCAGAGACGCTATAATTTCCAAAAGCACAAGACAAACATGCATTTACAAAAGAAAGAGAAAAAATAGGGAGGGAGAATAGGACAATAATTTCAGTGAACAATCAGTATATCCAGCGCAGTGGAAGTGGCTGATCAAGCAACAACAGATCTCATCTTCCTCCACTCTGTCCCCACCCTCTGCGCATGTTATTAGATTTTAATGTTTGCTTTTAATTTATTTATATTTTAATGTACATATATAAATGCATTTTTATGACTGTAAGCTGCCCAGAATTACCGTGTGGTAAGATGAGCGGCCAATAAATTTTATAAATACATACATACATACATACATACATACAGTGCCCATGGAATGCTAACTGATTTTCAAAGAAAGTTAAAATGAGAATTTGAGGGAAGTAAAAAGTAGTATCTTGGGGTGGGAGGGACACAATTAGGCTACCTGAATCTCCACATAGGAACTCTCTGTACTGCAAGGTTTTGTTGAAAATGCCATACAATCAAACGGAAAATAGAAGCCAGTTCTTCAATTCACACGTTACCCTCAAAGAAGACACAGAACTTTGAGTGGTGATAACTGCTTCACAAGCAGAACCAAAGGAGCAAAACTAACATGAATTATTTGCCCAGATCTTCCACCCAATGTAGCAGACATTTTCCCAATCAAGACAAAGACATTCAAAATATAAATCAAGTTAACCTTCGCAAAGTTTGAAATGATTTAATCGTTAGTTTGTTCTTATGTGTACTTATTCTATTCATTTGCACTTTGGAAAATACTGGAAATATAAACAGAGATCGTGCCTACCTTATTTTGGCAAATCTGGTGAACTGATCTAGAGTGAGCATCTCTTATCAGTGCTGCACTACAGCCCACGTTGAGGTCAAATATTTCTAGAGCTCTGTTACTCCCAGCTGCCAATACAATATCTGTAATTTCTGTAAGTTAAAGTTCTGTTAGACAAATTATATGTTATAAGTATGGCAGTCAGTATATCCAGGCTTTCATTTGTCAGGAAAAATATGTACTGCGTTTAAATCACTTAGAATAGGTATATCAAACTTTAACAGAAAGGGAAATAGAGATGGTGATACCATACAAGTACGTGATTGCACATGATCCCAGGTTCCAGTCACTAAGGCATGACATTAGTTACCAGAATATGAAACCTCATAATACTTTTTATTATCTTTTTAATTTATTTTTGCTCATTACAGGTAGTCGATTTATAGCAGTTCATTTAGTGACTATTCCAAGTTACAATGGTGCTGAAAAAAGTGACTTATGACCATTTTTCACACTTATGACCGTTGTGGCATCTCCAAGATCATGTGATCAAAATTCAGACACTTGGCAACTGACTCCTATTTATGATGGTCCTGGGGTCAAGTGATCCACTTTTGCAACCTTCTGGCAAGCAAAATCAATAGGGAGGCCACATTCACTTAACAACGGTGTTACTAACTTCACAACTGCACTCATTCACTTAGCAACTGTGGCCAGGGAGTCGTAAAATGGGGGAAAATCCATTTAACAACTGCCTCACTTAGCAACAGAAATTTTGGTCTTATTTGTGGTTGTAAGTTGAGGACCACCTGTATTACAATAAACAATTGTAATGAAAGAACTAATGCCTTTTGCAAAACAACACCAATAATGATGACAGAGGATACAGGAATAGAAGTCATTCACTGCTGCAAGACTGGTAATTTCCACCGTAGACGACATTGGAAATTTCTGTATTGATTTGCAAATACTCTTTGTTCTATATCTGCAGAAATAAATCAGATAAACATGTATCCTCTAGATTCATGAAGCAAAAGAAAAAAATAAAATCCATATTTATTCTAACCCATATTTCAAAGACTTGGTTTTAGCATCTTTTTTATTCTTGCCTTTTCTACTTCGGAGAAATATAGGATCCAAATATTTTGTCAAAAAAAAAATAAAGATTTTCTTAATATATACATTCTGTTATCAATAAAAAGAACTGAAGATCTTTGTTTTCCGTATTTTTATTAACACACATCAGGTACTATATTAAGTTACATATACATTTTTCCTTTAATCTATGAAAATAATAGATGAAAATAATACAAATACTTAAGAATGATGCTTATATTCCAATAGCAAAAGTTAAAGTTCCTTCCCTGCACAGTGGAAAATATTGTTTTCCTAGGCTTATACTGGAACAAAGAATGACAAAGAATTTCAGCTGATCCTGTACAATATATGCAAACTGAGCTTGATAGTTAAAATGTCAAATTCTTCTGTTCCACTCGTATTATATGCTGGGTCCTGTCCAACATGATGTGAGTGACTCTCAGCTTATGCAATGGGATTGTCATCCCATCTACAGCATGATTTTTCCCTACAGTTTGCTTTTAAGGCAGCATTTTTTTTATTTTGTATTTAATAGCAATAGGATTGCCAAAAAGAATGGGTGGGTTTTTCCTCCAATGAATTACCTGCGTAAGCCTCCTGAATCTGGCAGACAGGAGAAAACGGGAGGAGGGAATTTTAATTCCTTTTAAATCAATGATCCCTGAATCAGGAATCTGTGTTAAGGAATTCACAATACAATAAAACTCCTATTTATTTTGATTTTATTCTGTAATGCAAATTGTAGGTCTAGATTGCTAGGCCTGGATCAGAAACAATGGTTGGAAACTGACCAAAGAGAGAAACAACCTGGAATTAAGGAGAAACTTCCTAACAGTAAGGACAATTAACAGATCGCCTTCAGAAATCGTGGGTGCTCCATCACTGGAGGTTTTTAAGAAGAGACTGGACAGTCACTTGTCTGAGATAGTATAGTTCTCCTGCTTGAGTGGGGGGCTGGACTAGATGACCTCCAAGGACCCTTCCAGCTCTATTCTATTCTAAGGAACCCAGCAAGACATAACAAGTTCAGGTTCCTCTATTTTCATGCTATAGAACTTGCTCGCTCAAATCCTAATTTATAGGGGGGGGGAATCAATTGTAAAACTATGAAGTTCAGTCCACATATAAGTATGTATGTCTAGTATCTGAAGAATACAGAAACTATGATGATGTGAATGAGCCATCACAATTCAAACCACCCCATAAAGCATCCTGTTACCTAGTTTGGGTAATGTCTGCAAGAAAACAAGCAAGCTCAGAGAGCGCCAAGAACCCTTCACCCCATAAAGTTGAACTTTAATATAAGAGAATTAAGACATTATTACTCATGTTTCTGACGATGTTCCACAATTTTATTTTCCAATTCAGCTGTTTACCAAATCTGACTCACCAGATAAAAGAAATGACAGAAATAACACAGTGATACATACGTGGAAGAAATGAGGTAAATTGACGTTACATAAATGATTAATAATGTCATATAATATCTCCTTTCTTAGTTTTCCTTACACTATAATTTCATCTGTCAAATGGGAAATCAATCATTCCCATTTTCTTTCATTACTGATTCTTCTCTTTTTCAGTTAAAACAATAAAGAAATACCTTTACTTGACTTCTTTTAATTTATTAATTGATTAATACCCTTTAGTAATGCTTATGTAAGTATATATATATATATATATATATATATATATATATATATATATATATATATTGCACTGATTTCTAAAGCTATTTTGAAATAGCCTATTTTTATCCAGAAGACAAGCTAGCTTTATTTTTTTTTCTAATATTTAGAATAGAATAGAGCTGGAAGGGACCTTGGAGGTCTTCTAGTCCAGCCCCTGCTCAAGCTGGAGAACCTACACCATCTCAGACAGGTGGTTGTCCAGTCTCTTCTTAAAGATCTCCAGTGATGGGGCGCTCAGCCTTAAAAGTGTTTTTTTATTGTTAAGAATGAGTATTTACTTAAAAAATAATACCTTTAACTGATTACTCTATCAAACTGTAGCAATGTTATGCATCCTTCTGCAGTGTGGTAATATTACATAACTCATAACTCTACAAATAATATATTGGAAAAGAAAAAGAAAAAAGCAATAATAATTCCACAAAAGTTTTAAAATTAAATCTGATATAATGCCAAAAAAAAAAAAACCTAATTCAGATCAGACTCAATCTTCCCTCTTGGAACACATTTCATTTTAATAATTATTTTTATTTATGGCAAAATTTTCATTTGTTATACAAGGTAATATCTACATATTTTGCAGTATATATAATGAATACTTAATAAATACAACCTTAACAGCTATAACAAATCTAGAAATATACACCAATATTTCTGTTTCTGAAAGCTAGTACATAAGAAATCTCACATTT
The DNA here is from genome assembly GCF_016545835.1 of Crotalus tigris. Classification (NCBI taxonomy): domain Eukaryota; kingdom Metazoa; phylum Chordata; class Lepidosauria; order Squamata; family Viperidae; genus Crotalus; species Crotalus tigris. Next base: position 321,227 of record NW_024096886.1, on the reverse strand, counting down.
TACTATTTTTTTGCACTAACAGTGGTGTTTCTATACTATTTAAAGAACTACTGAATGGACTTGCACATGTCAACAAAATCTTATTAGCACAGTATTACATTTTCTACTAATGCTACTTTAAATACATACCGTTTTATCTCATCTTTGCTGGTGTCAAGATAGTATCTTAATAAATAAAATTCTGCTCCACAGGACAATAATATGAATGTATCTATATAATAAAACTGGGCTGATCGGATAGATTTGTGAAATATATTGTTTCCCTGAAATTAAAAGTACAAAATAAATATTGTTTATCCTGTAATTCTCATTTAGAAAGCACAGGTAGTTTATTTATAGACTATTGTCATCTAGTTTATTTTTCAAACTGAAATATTTTTTTAAATTACCAATCTTAATTTATCTTACATTGTTCTTCAATGCAGTTTAAAGCAACATTTATCAATATTATGACATTCCAGCTCCAATAGACTTAGCCAATACACCAACAATTATATTTATTGGCTTGTGTTCTGGTTTATTTATAATTTACTGCATTTATATTCCACCACAATCAGTTGAACTCATGATGAGGGATAGAAGAATTTGGTCACGTATTTTTACTCCCACTAAAAAATATCTTTTTCCCTTTTTGTTTGTTTTTTGCTTGCTTTTGCCTTGGAATTAGTAATTTAAGGAGACAGAGAAACAGAAATTAGTAAATAAAAAGTTCCACTGAAAATGTTGAGTAAACAAACCAAACAGAGGAAAGAATGTCATGTTAATTTTTTAGTATAAGACTTAGGAAATGTGCATTGTTTCCATGTCCACATTAGATGATTGTTATTCTGATTTTCTTTTAATAGTACAAATACAGAATGACCACATGAATAAAAATGACAAAAAAATATTTTCAGCATTGACTGGCGAGTTCCTCCTTCCAAAATTTAACTATGACTTCCTCCAACTCAAAATCTGAACTTCTAAGAACATGAACATATATTTATGATGATAAAGACTCATCATAACCCAAAATAGTGTCAAGATTTGTTTGAGGGGAAGGCATTTATTTATAGGATTCAGGCATTTTCTGATTAGACCTCAGACTTATATTCCGAAAGAACTCCAAAATCCCAAATACAATTATCTGATGGGTACAGCATGAAAGAAAGCCCTGTCCCACCCTGTTCCAATTAGCTGGACAAGTCTGCAGACTTGCATGGAGGGGAAACTGTTTGGCAGGCTGTAGGAATGGAGCTGAAATCCTGAAGATTTCACTTCTGTTCTTGCAACTGCCACAGGATTTCTATTCCGTGCATAGAGAGCAGCTGAAATCCTTTCCAAGGTTGCAGGAGTATTTAAGGACTGCCTGCCAGGAGGATTTCAGCACTGTGCATAGCTGAAAGTTTTAGTTCTCAGCTGCCTGCCCAGAAGATTTCAGCTTCATATGGAGGTAAAATCATCCAGCAGGCATCTCTTTTGCTCTGTTCACTTAATGACCAGGGAGATTGCTTAATGAATGCAACCAATAGTGCCATTACTGCAGTCATAAGAATGTCTTGCTTAATGATCACTTTGCTCAACAACTGAGATTCTAATCACAATTGTGGTCATAAGTCAAGGACTACTTGTAGTGTGGTTGCTAGGCCAAGAAGTCGGAAATGATAGTGAGGAAGAAACATTTCCCTATTGTCAGGCTTTGCTTAGTTGAGACGTGGTGATGATAAGCCATCTATGAAAAAGGGCTCTGCAGAAGATACCAATCTTGGAGCAATTTCATATTTGGTAGCACTATGGATTGGCAAAAAGGTTGCTATAGTGGCATTCATGAAAATACAGTCAGCAAATACAGTCTATGCTTCTGGAACTATGCAAACAGGATGAGAAACACTGATAAATATCTATACTTCTCAATAGCAATAGATAACCATCCAGTCTTCTGCTGAGCATCCCTTTGGAGAAACACTTCCATTGTTACAATGCCTTGACCTTGACCAAGATAAATTTGAAAAAGAAAATCACTCTTGAACCTTAGAAAGATTATCAGGAATCATATTTCTGGTGGTCCCAGTGAGAGATGCAAGATTTATATCTACTCTAAAAATCAGGAAATATTAGAGCCGCCCTAAGTTGGCCAAGAATTGCAAGAAAGACAAATTGGTATTATGAGCATGATAACTAAAATGTGAAATACCACTGATTTTTTTTAAAAAAAACCTTTGTTATTAAGTTATTAATATGCAACATATTTCAAATATATGCAATTAGTATGTTTTTGGTGGTCAAATGGAATACAGAGTATCCCAAATCTATTTCACTTAAAAAGCTTACCAGACATAAAGAGGGCTCTGCACTGCTGACTGACCAGATCTTTAATGTTCTGTCTTCAGAAGAAGAAACAAGCCAATTGTTGTCATGGCTCCAACCAACTGAGGTAATAGCACCATCGTGTCCTAATAAAAATAAATACATTTCAAAATGAAATTCTTAGAAAATCACAAAGCAAAATATATTAATCAGCTATACTATGGTACAGTTGGAAAAACAGGATGTTGCACTATTTTTTTTCCTCTCCTCTCTCTGAAACTGCAGAACGTTCTGAGGCACCAAAAGAGTATTTACCATTACACTCCTGGATACAATCCAAGGTATTTTTATAGAAATATTGATGTTCCCTTGTGCATACTTATAAATTCATATAGAGACTTCTTAATAACGGTATCTGTGGGGAAATGAGGACAAATATCAAATGGCAACTAGGATGATCAAATAAAAATCAGTACCTAATATGATGCTTTTCTTTTTTTCACAGACCACATTTCATACATGAGGACTTGAGAAGCAAACTTTTATAAAGAAAAATAAATATACAGTATACAGCCCTGGGGGTTTAACTTAGGGAAGTTAATTTTCAGTGTCCAGGGTAGAACACACATATTTTATGATGCATTGAGGAGACGGGGGAGCGGGGCAGTCAGGACATGCAGTGGATAAAGTAAAAATGATGTTATTTTGCAAAGATATGCAATGGGAGAAGGTTTAGATAGGTTGTTTTTTTCTTTTCTGGGTATGAAGCCTAGAATTTACAGATGTCTGTTTTGTTCACCAACAAAAGTCAGTGGAAAACTGTACAAGTAATCCTTACTTAATAACCATTCATTTAGCAACCATTCATGTTACAATGGCACTGAAAAAAGTTATTTGCAACTAGCCCTCTCGCTTACGATCATCACAGTGCTCCCCACAGTCACATTGCTATGATCCAGCTCTTGGCAACTTACACCAGTTCCAGCATCCTGCAGTCATATAATTGTCATATGTGATCTTTGCAGGCATTGTCCAATAAGCAAATTCAATGGTAAAGCCAAGAGATAGTCACAAGTCATAGTTGTTTAATAATTGTGGGTAATTTGCTTAATAACCATGGCAAAAAGACTATAACATTGGGTATGGTCCATACAATACCTTAATTAATGACTGCGCTGCTTAAAAAAATATTTTCCGGTCCTTATCCTATAAGTTGAGGACTACCCTGTACTTCTATTTACAGGTTGTTTTTTTCTATTAAGCGACACAATTTCAGGGAACATGAAGAGCAGCAAAAAAAAAGGGAATTATGGTCCTTATGTGGCACATAGGCTGCCCATTTTTGCAGCCTGTGAATTGGAGATATCATAAGAAAAAATATAAATAAAATCCTGGTGACACATCTAATATTTGCAACTTGTTGAACTAGTTGAAATTACTAACATTAATATACTTAAAGATCCTAGGCTGTCCCCTAGTGCCTAGCAATGATATTTTACTGATTCCAATTTTTATAGAAAAAGTCTCCATTTTAACCATAAGAAATCTCTGTCAGCTAAGAATAAATGGTACAAGCCTCACTTTTTAAAAACTCTAATAATTTTTGGAATAAAGGGAAAACTTTCTTCCCCTAGGGAAAAACATTTCCTTCTGGAGCTGTTAGCCATGTATACAATTCTACTGTCAGAACTAAAGTGAAATATGTATCCTTAAAATGAGGGAGCCTTTAATTAATATAGAATAAAGTGGAATTATTAATCCTTGTGATCTGTATAATATGTTTCCATTAAGAAAAAATTACCTTTTTAGCAGCAAGTCACATTCTGGCTCTTATATACATTAAGATGAGCTACTATAGATCTTCTCACTTGGCCAACTCCTAAACAGATCTATTCCAGTTGTTAACTGATTTTTCTATTTTATTATTTTCATAAATGCAAGAAAACTTGTTGAATTTTTTCTGGCTGTTTCTGTTCTATTATTTGGAATTTTGATTTTGTTTTTATCATATCAGATCAGGGGACAAAGAAATAAGGATAGCTAAGAACATAAAAAACTAAAAATTAATTTACCTGAATAAACAGTTGGTTCTCCTATAAGGTTTGATTTGAATGCCAGCAAAGTTCTGTCAGCTAAACCACAAGCTAATAACTCTCCATTTCCTAGAAAAATGAGAATAGCAAATTAATCTAGTATAAATAAAAAATGCCAAAAAATATAGACAGACAGATTCCCAGGCCAGAGTTGGCCATTGTGTAAACACAGAACTGTTAGCTTTAAGGTTTCCAAGTACTCCATCAAATAACTATTAATATTAGTAAACCATAGAAAGTTGTCATTTTCCCCCTCATACCTGAATGCTGAATACAGCATATGGCAGTTGGTTTATCAGTTACAGTAATTTGCCTCACACTTTTGGTTGGAGGAGATTTTCCAAGTGGATAGTCTTCCTTATTTCTTCTTCAATAATAAAATAAAAATAAAAGGGAAAAGAACAATTAGTGAAGAAAGAATAAAGGAGATTTAGCATTTCTTTCAATACTACTAATTTTAAATTGTGCAAATTGAGCAACAAAGATAATTAGAGATTTGGAGGCTAAAACATATAAGGAACGGTTGCTGGAATTGGGTATGTCTAGTTTAATGAAGAGAAGGACGAGTGGGGACATGATAGTAGTGTTCCAACATCTCAGGGGTTGCCACAAAGAAGAAGTCAAGCTATTCTCTAAAGCGCCTGAAGGCAGGACAAGAAGCAACAGGTGGAAACTAATCAAGGAGAGAAGCAACCTAGAACTAAGGAGAAACTTCCTGATAGTTAGAACAATTAACCAGTGGAACAATCTGCCTCCAGAAGCGGTGAATGCTCCAACACTGGAAGTTTTTAAGAAGAGTCTGAAATGGTATAGTGTTTCCTGCCTGAGCAGGCGGTTGGACTAGATGACCTCCAAGGTCCCTTCCAATTATTATTACTATTATTATCGATCATCGCAGTCAGCCAGATGTTCAGACTGGATTTGGCATTTTGTCTACCTATCGAGTCCTTACACAGGACCTGGGATAGGCAGATGTAGATGTTTGATGGTATTATAGATATCGTCGCAGAATGGAAGCAGTTCCTAGTAAGGCCGCCTTTTGCAATTGACTAATAGCAAATTTGTCAATGCCAATGGTGTTCAAGTGGTGCTCCAGTTGTTTTGGGATTGCACCCAAGGAGCCTATTACTATTGGTACTACACTTGCTTGCTTTTGCCACAGTCTTTCTATTTCTATTTGTAGGTCTTTGTATTTTGTTATCTTCTCCAGTTCTTTCTCATCTATTCTGCTGTTTCCAGGCACTGCCACGTCCACTATCCAGACTTTTTTGTCTTTCTTATCGCCAATTGTTAAGTCTGGGGTGTTATGTTGCAGGTGCTTGTCTGATTATTATTATTATTATTATTATATACAAATTATAAATTGTGCTTGGTTATGTTATATTATAACTGCAAGATAATGCTAATGTGCTTTTGGTATTAAACAAGTTTTCGTATTCATTGAACAATTGTACTACTTACTGTCTCCAACGTCTCTTGCATTCCGATGTCAACCTGTTGTGCTTTACTTTTGAATTTGGGGAAAACATGACCATGCTACAACAGGAAAAAAAAGACTCCAATATATATGATGATATTTAGCACTCTATTACCAGTAAATCCCAGCATCAGAAAAAAATATTTTCCTCAAGCCCATATGAAACAAGGAAGAATTAATACCTGCTCCATCCTCTAATCCAGTGGTTCTCAACCTTTTTAATGCTGCGACTCCCAACCGGTCATAAGTCAAGGACTACTCAACCAGTCGTAAGTTGAGGACTACTCAACTGGTGCAGCACCGTTTGCAGAATGGGACTTTTGGTGGGCTCAGCAGGGCAGAGACAGCCTGGACAATTCCTATTGGCTTTTGAAAGCCAATAGAATTAGACTGTATTCAAGAGAGTCTATTCTATTGGCTTTCAAAAGCCAATAGAATAAAAGGAAATAGCACAGCTAAGGAAAAGGGGGGAAAAATGGTGGACTGCGTTGTTTGGCGACCCCCGTGAAATGGTCGTTCGACCCCAAATGGGTCCCGACCCACAGGTTGAGAACCACTGCTCTAATCAATGGTCAATGCTTTCTTCTAAGGCAATTTCATTTTTATAAAACTCACTCATCAACTGTACGGACAGGGCTTTTTTTCTCATAGAACGCCCAGAACGGAGTTCCGGCGCCTTTTTTGGATGGAACCTTGTAGGGTAGGCAAAGCAGGTTGTATGACATGTGTGAGTTCCGGCACCTTTTTTTTTTTTTTTTTAGAAAAAAAAGCACTGTGTACGGATAAATTTACTACAATGTGGTGCTTGGACATAATTACATGCATGAAGCAAGGAGATTTTTTTAAAAAACATTGATCAATACTACTATCTATATCAACAATTACAGTCCTGTTGTATGTTGTGCAAGAGTTTTAGAAATTTGAACGTAAGTATAAATATTTTAACAGTATTGTGAATACATACATACAATTTCTAGGCTGCCCACATTCCAAATGACTCTGGGCAGAATCAAAAACAACAGCACAGTACGAATATAAACAGCTGCAAAATAGCCACTATCAGGGAACAAAAACATTTGTCCACATAGCTAGCAATTCCTGGAGTCTGTTCTTCTATCACAACCCAAGGCCTGAAGAAAATCCCAAATTTTTAGAGAACACTTAAGGATGGCCAAGGGGGTGTTATTCCAAAGGGCAGTTGCAATAACAAAGAAAGCCATTTCTGGATTCCACTAAATGGAACTTAATGAAGAGAAGGACTAGGGGGGACATGATAGCAGTGTTCCAATATCTCAGGGGCTGCCACAGAGAAGAGGGAGTCAAGCTATTTTCCAAAGCGCCTGAAGGCAGGACAAGAAGCAAGGATGGAAACTAATCAAGGAGAGAAGCAACCTAGAACTAAGGAGCAACTTCCTGATAGTTAGAACAATTAACCAGTGGAACAACCTGCCTCTAGAAGCAGTGAATGCTCCAACACTGGAAGTTTTTAAGAAGAAACTGGACAGCCATTTGTCCGAAATAGTATAGGGTTACCTGCCTGAGCAGGGGGTTGGACTTGATGATCTCCAAGGTCCCTTCCAACTTTATTATATTATGGATCATCGCACAGTCAGCCAGATGTTCAGACTGGATTTGGCATTTTGTCTACCTATCGAGTCCTTACCCAGGACCTGGGATAGGCAGATGTGGATGTTTGATGGTATTACAGGTATCGTCGCAGGATGGAAGCAGTTCCTAATAAGGCCGCCTTTTGCAATTGACTAATAGCGAATTTGTCAATGCCAATGGTGTTCAAGTGGTGCTCCAGTTGTTTTGGGATTGCACCCAAGGAGCCTATGACTATTGGTACTACCCTTGCTTGCTTTTGCCACAGTCTTTCTATTTCTATTTGTAGGTCTTTGTATTTTGTTATCTTCTCCAGTTCTTTCTCTTCTATTCTGCTATCTCCAGGCACTGCCACGTCCACTATCCAGACTTTTTTGTCTTTCTTATCGACAATTGTTAAGTCTGGGGTGTTATGTTGCAGGTGCTTGTCTGTTTGAATTCTGAAGTCCCAGAGCAGTTTAATTTTATCATTTTCTATGACTTTCTCTATTTTATGATCCCACCAGTTTTTGCTTACAGGCAAATGATATTTTTTGCAGATCTTCCAATGCACCATTGTTGCTACTTTGTCATGCCGCTGCTTGTAATCAGTCTGTGCAATCTTCTTGCAACAGCTTACCAAGTGGTCCACTGTTTCTTCAGCTTCTTTGCATAGGCGGCACTTACTGTCTGTTGCTGTCTTCTCAATTTTGACTTTGTATGCATTTGTCCTTAAGGCTTGGTCTTGTGCAGCCAGAATTAGTCCCTCGGTCTCTTTCTTCAATTTTCCTGCTCTTAGCCATTGCCAGGTTTTATTATTATCTGCTTTCCCAGCTATTTTTTTCATGTATTGGCCATGTAGTGCTTTGTCTTCCCATGCCTCTATTCTGTTCTTCATTTGGTCTTTCTTGTAGGCCAGTTTGGTCTCTCCAGTAGTTAGTAAGCCTTCCTGATATACTAATTTCAGTGCATCTTCATCATTGTTCTTCAGATATTCTTCCAAAGCCATTTTTTCTTCTTCAACCATCTGATGTACTTGTAGCATTCCACGCCCACCTATTTGCCTTGGTAGATAAAGTCTATCAATGTCACTGCGTGGATGAAGGGCATGATTCATTGTCATTATTTTTCTGGTCTGCCTATCCATTGCTTTTAGTTCTGCTTGAGTCCAGTCCACTATTCCAGCTGTGTACCTAATGACTGGGATTGCCCAGGTGTTGATTGCCTTTATGGTATTTCCTCCATTGAGTTTGGACTTTAAGATCTTCTTCACTCTCTTGATTATTATTATTATTATTATTATTATTATTATTATTATTATTATTATTATTATTATTATTATATCAAGATTCTTCAAACTTGGCCTTTTTATGACTTGTGGACCAGCTCCCAGAATTCCTCAGTCAGGCACACTGTCTGAGGAATCCTGGGAGTTGAAGTCCACAAGTCATAAAAGGGCCAAGCTTGAAGACCGCTGCACTAAATGAAGTTACTTAATTGATGGGACCTGAAAAACACAGAGGACAGGAAACTTAGTAAGAGACTCTAAAATAACTATACCTTGTGCCCTATAGGGATGAATTTTCAATATGTTTGAGTGACACAACTACTATTTAACAAAGGAGGAAGGATTAGCAGTGACAGAAACACAATTGCAATCTTCAACACTATTATCCTTTTTGATTTAAGAATAAGCTTCTAAGTATACAAGTAATGCCCCTTGATATCTTAAATCTAATTAAGATATAAAATGATTGAGGAAACATTTCATTTCTGGCTCTATTCCACCACTAAAATAAAAAAAACATGATATATATGCAAAATAGAAAAATAGATTAATATGCAAACATTGTTCTATTTGCAGAACAGAAATTAAAATTTGGATGGTTTTACCTCAGAATTCAAATTTTAATTTTATAAAAATAATTAAACATTGTTTCAGATTAGTTAGTTGGACTCAGCTTCGAAGGAATTTATAATTTTATTAATGAGGGGTCCTATAAATTATCATTTTAGGTAATCATAGTATTACCAAATTTGAACTCATCTGCATGGATAAATTAAATTAAACTAGTATTTTAAACTCTTTATTTCTTATCCTTCAGCCCATTTTACATTAAATATACACCAAATCTTTATGTAACTAAAAGAGACAATTGTTTTTATTTATTTATTAAACTGCTATGCCTCCCATCTTGCCAGGGTGACTCTAGGTTGCTTACAGATATTCAATAAAAATACCACCTAAAACATTAAAACAATAAACTGTTATTAAAAGCAACAGACTAAATTTACCAGTGTAATTTGCACTCACTGTGGTGCTGCTGTATAACCTGATGATTTAATTTTGTTATGAAAAACCAATGGCTTGTCTTTTATTTGGGTTTTTGTACCTAAATTAAGAAACATCTATAGTTAATATCAATTTCATAGCTAAGCATCAAGAAATACATATACAGAGAGAAACTAAAAATATACTTTGGATATCATGAGCCACATATATCAGGTAAGGGGACTTCCACTAATACAAACAACACCTGATCTGTTAATATCATCCATTCCAGTGTTACATGGACACAAAAAGATATGTAACTTTCTTCCCAGTACATTTGTTAGACTAAATAATTCTGTTTTTAAATCATCATTTTAAGCTAATCTTAAATTATTTTTAAAAAAACCTTTTAGAGATAATATGAAACATCAAAAGACATCAGATGACACAATAGAACTTATTGGTCAAGAATGCATATATGGTTAGAGAAAATGTCTAAAAAAAAGAAACAGATTTTTAAGCCAGAATTATTTTTTGTTAGGTATAATTGTAGGAAATTATGAGAAGGAATGTGTATATTTAATGTTACATGTATTAACTGCAGCGAGAATTGTATTTGTTCAACATTGGAAAGATGAAGAATTACCAGCGGAGAAAGAGATAATATAGAAAATTTTAGATTGTGCAGAAATGGACAGACTGACACTGAAAATGAAAGAGAAAGAAGATTCAGGATACTTTAGAACATGGGATATATTTTATCAATGGCTAGAAGAATGAGGTAGAGAGAAAGGAGTTTAACATGTATTAGTAAATTAAACATTGGAACCCAGACAATATGTTGCTGATAAAATATTAAGGATTTGTGATTATAAAAAATAAAATATTGAACAAAAAAAGAACTTATTTTCTAGTGTAAGAGCACTTCATCAATGGCTGATGATGAGCTGAATTTCCTTTCATTTTACCAGAGGTACTTTTACCTGGATCCTTACATTGAGATGGCCAGACTTGATAGCTTAAAAACTGTATCATTTCAGCTGTATCATTCTAGGCATGGACTTCTTCTGTGTTATCCAATGATTTTAATGGAAAAAATACATTCAAATCTATTTGTACATATATTCTCATTAAAAGAATGGGAAATTTCTTATGGGAAACAGGGACCTATCTGAGTATCTGTGATTCCATATCTGCAAAGGATAACAAAATATAGAGTAACACTGACTTCCTCTGAAATATCTTTCTATTTATTTCTCTGGGTTAGAAATTCCACATTTTAAAAACTGCAGGAGAAAGTCTGTGCCTGAAGAGTTTTTCTGCTATGTTTCAGAAGTTGATGCATACATAAGGAATTAGGTCTTTTGATAAGATACTTCTTTGATACCCACAATTAAGTGTACCCACTAGACAATCTATAGCACTGATACTAATAGTGTACTGAGGTGATGAGATAGGGACAAGAGCAAGTTGGCTTCTAGGAATGCTTCTAATTAGTTTGGATAGAATATCACGAACAAGCTTGGGGTAAATTGAGGTTTTGGTCGCATTTGTGGTAAATAACTCTGCTTGCAAGAAAAGGTTGTTATGTGAAAACTTTGACTCATCAAATATTGACCCTTGTTTGCCAGCAGGGGTCAATATTTATAGACCAATCTGGTAAAGACCATTGCATTTGGTGACTTCGGACGGATAATGAGTAAATATTTCAGAATATGAAATAATGAATAAAATGAGGAGGGGAGAGGTAAATATAGCTGACATTCAGCCCTTAGTTTCTTCCTTTATTCAATCTTTTCTTTGGGATGTTAGTTTCAATGTATTAGTCAAAGTATTTAATCACTGCAGAATTTAACAAATTTACCTGTTTTATTTACAAGTTTGGCTTTTTCCTTCTTTGGGTACAAGGGAGAGGTCACAAGAAGAGGATATCTAAAACCACAAATCCAAAGATATAATTACATATTTAACCCTACAAGATGCTCATAACAATAGACAGAAGAGCAACACTAGAGAGATTGCTCTCAGGATAAATATTTAATTCACTACAGATAATAATAGATCCCTGGTACTGCAATCACCTATATTACTTATTTATGAACAACTCAAAATGTAGTCAGAATAAAGGATTTTCCCATTTGATACATTTTTGCAATCACATCTGCTAAACTGGTACACGCTAATAGCTGAAGGAATAAGCAAAGAAATCACAAAATTATTCCGCCATAAATTGACATGGTGATCTTAAGCAGGCCACTCTTTTTTTTGGCTTCAGGTCTATGTCTACCAGTTATTCACCCTATATCAGTGGTTCTCAACCTGTGGGTTGGGACCCCATTTGGGGTCGAATGACCATTTCACGGGGGTCGCCAAACCACACTGTCCACCATTTTTTTCCCTTTTCCCTAGCTGTCCTACTCCTTCTTATTAGTGGCCACACCTACTTGGGGGTCACCACAACATGGGGAACTGTATTATGGGGTCACGGCATTAGAAAGGTTGAGAACCACTGCCCTATATGGATATTGTAATGTAAATAATACAATTTTATAATTAGATAACCTAAATTGAAGATAACCTGCATTAATTATATCCAGTGGTTTAAAATACTGTAATTAGCACTTATTGTTGTTTTCTACCAAACACTAAGAATACCGTTACACGTAGTTCTTGTTTTGAGATCATAACTTGGACTGGCAAGTCAGTTGTTAAGCACAGTAGTCTAAGTGATCTTACTTCAGCTTTGCTTTACAGACCTCTGAAAGTTGTAAATGCAAGGATTGGTTGCAAAGGTATGTTTTCATCACTGTGAATGCTGCGAAAACTCGCTAAACAAGGCAATCACTAAATGAAGACTACCTATATATTATTCATAAAAAGACATATTTCTCAATCCTACAGTTGTGAAAAAGATGTTTATCTATTACAATATTTTAAATTAAATTTGTTACCTAGATACAAAATTGCTTATGTCTGTTAGCAATATATTTTCATAAATGTGGATGAGATAAGCTTAAAGTCTCATTTCAAATATTTTATTCATAGCTAAAAAAAATATGTAATGTCAATAATGATAAAGAAAATAAATCAATTACTTTTCCAGGAAATGTCCAGTGTTTAATCCTTTTCACTCAATTTTTAACCATTTCTGCTGTTATTATTAGATGCATTTGATAGTTGCTAAATTCATCTTCATTCTTTTATCTCTATTCTAATTCTAATAATTCTAATTCTAATAATATTCTGATCTCTTATATGATTATTACTACTATTTATTAAATTATATGTCTCCCGACTTCCAGTGACTCTGGTATGTTTACAAACTGTCAAAAAATATTTTCAAACAAAGAAACTATAAAAAGAATAAAGATGGCAGAAATAACATCAATAAATAAAAGGAACTGAACTTTAAATGGGGTTAAGTAAAATGACGCTTTACCTTGCAACAGCAGAAAAGCCTTCCTCCTTTCCACTTAAAAGGAGACTATTCTGCTGGCATCTCAACAGAGCAGCAACGTTAACTTCCAGTAAAACAATTTTGTTCTCCAACATAGAAGTCAGCAAACAGAAAACCTGCAGAAAGACAGCCATAAAGCATTTCTCTCCCTTTAAAGCAAATAAATCCCTCCCTGGTAAAGAGGTTTGTATCAAGGAATGGAATTCTACTCATTGAAGATCCATCTGGGAACATTGGTTGGACGTTAAAATGGTAGAACTTTGGTCCAAGAATGAGAGACGCAGACCAAAAAGGAATGGACTTTTCTTCTGCTGAGAGAATAGGGAGAAGGAGGGCTAAGTCTCAGTCTTGGTGAAAGGTGCATAAAAGGGGTCTGTGGGAGAGCTTGGTGTTGATGAACTTATTGGGAGAATGGATACATTAATTATAGGCTGGAGGTGTGGAATTATTTTAAAGGTGTATGTTACTGCTTTGGTCGGAGGATGATATTTCTAACCCCACTCTCTTCTAGCACTGATGATGTTACTTAGTTGGGGTAATGAAATGTCTGCAAGAAAACAACTAAGCTCAGAGGGCACCAAGGACCCTTCATCTCAACTCTGAGCTGCAAACATTCTCCTTTATGGATGATGTCTCTATCAGTGGAGTGTCTCAAAGGCAGTTTGAGTGGGGAAGGCTGCTGGTGCAGCCAGAGGGACCCTATTTGGGAGAGGAGAATTACAGCATTGACGGCTAGAGATATTATGATGGGAGGCAAGGATTTGTTATCACAAGAGAAGAGAGGTTGGAAAGTTTGCGACCAATTTCTACTTTTAGCCTCCCAGTCTCCAGTCTTGAACAAGGTAAATGGAATTGCTGAGAGTCTTGGGCTCAAACTGATGCTGTAGAACTTTAGGTGTGTCGAAGACTGTATTGTTGGATGATTTATTTATTGTAGAAAGTTGTATTTTTTCCTATTTTTTATTTTTATTATGTGTACTTGTAAACCATTTAAATTTGAAGCAATTTATATCACACCCTATATAAAAACAAAATTAATTTGCCGTTTTTACATGAGAAGAGATTGTCTTATATTGAAAAAATTTAAAATCAATTTCTCACCTTACCATTGACTGCCTTCCTCCTTAAAGCACAGGATCCAGCAATCTGAATACTAAGACCAGTGAAATCTTCACATGCAACCAAATATAAATAAAACAAAAAATTTAAAAATTCATTAAAACAATGATGAGATCCTGAGTCCATTTCTCATATGCATTTTGAAATAATAAATACACAAAATATTTTAATTCAAACATTTCTGAAATTAATATATTTCCAGTGCAATAATCACAAATTAAGAAACAAATAAATGTTAATGAATTGTTTATCTGCATATTGTTCACTGCAAACAGAAATCAAAGTCTTCCATATATGAAATTAGTGTAATATTTATTTATTAAAAGAGAGGAAAAAGAGTACAGATTATCTTAAATACATCACCTTTGTAATGTAAAGCAGCTTCCAACTCAAAGTTTGCGTTGTTAATTATGAATAAACCAGTAGAGCTTCCAATCCACAAATACTGGGTACTCACTTCAGGAAATCTACACAAAAACAAAGTTTAATTTTTAAAAAAAAAAAACCTCAAGTATCTTCATTTCATATACAAGAATATACTTTTACATGTCATGGCTTTATGAACTGGAAATTATGCACAGATAGAATTTCTAACACTTAGGATCTGCAGCCTTCTTCCAAACAACATCAAAATCTGTTTTTTAATAATTGTTCAACATTGCAAGAGAATTACTTAGAATTAATGATCACAGCGGTGTCAGAAAAGGAGCACTAAATGAGACACAATTCAAACAATATCACTTCCCTGCAAGATGCAAGATGAGACTTTTCTCTGTTCTGATTTGTCTGATTTATAATTTGCATATTTTTATTAAAAGCTTTGGTATTCTATATTATTTAATTATCACAATATCCCCACTATACAATAACCTTTAAGTATTATGGTAACATTTAAATCTACTACAGAATATTATATACATCTATCTGATTATTTTTTACATATTATAATGTAATAAAGAAACAGTGTATTATAAAATATAAAATAAAAAACGGTTGCAGGAATTGGGTATGTCTAGTTTAATGAAAAGAAGGAATAGAGGTGACATGATAGCAATGTTCCAATATTTGAGGGGCTGCCACAAAGAAGAAGGGCTGAAAGGCAGGACACTTCCTGATAGTGTGAACAATTAATCAGTGGAACGACTTGCCTCCAGAAGTTGTGAGTGCTCCAATTTTTTTAAGAGATTGGAAATTTTTAAGAAGAGATTGGACAATCATTTGTCTGAAATGGTATAGGGCAGCGATTCTCAACCTGTGGGTCGCGACCCCATTTGGGGTCGAACGACCATTTCACAGGGGTCACCAAACAAGGCTGTCTGCCATTTTTTTCCCCGTTTCTTTAGCTGTGCTACTCCCTCTTATTCTATTGGCTTTTGAAAACCAATAGAATAGACTCTATTCTATTGGCGTTCAAAAGCCAATAGAATCTATTGGCTTTCGAAAGCCAATAGAATAGACTCTCTTGAATAGAGTCTAATTCTATTGGCTTTCAAAAGCCAATAGGAATTGTCCAGGCTGTCTCTGCCCTGCTGAGCCCGCCAAAAGCCCCAGTCTGCAAATGGTGCTGCAAGGCGAACTTTCCGGAAAGCTTCCCTCCGTGCTGAGCAACTACTAAACGTAAGTAAAGAGGGCCAGAGGTGGGAGGTGGGAGGCCGGTGAGCGCAGGGAGGGTTGCTGGCGCATGTGGGGCCCGGCAGGTGCCTTACCTGCCTTGGGCTGGGCCAGCTGGTGGCCCAGCCAGTGGTCGGCCTGCGCCATCGCTTGCCGTGGCCATCCAGGAGCGCTTGGGCCTGCCTGCCGCCGCCCCGAATGGGCAGTGGACAAGATAAGGCTAGCGAGGCAGCAGCAGGTGCAGAGAGGGTTGGTAGCACGCGTGGGGCCTGGCGGGTGCCTTACCTGCCTTGGGCTGGGCCAGCTGGTGGCCCAGCCAGTGGTAGGCCTGTGCCGTCGCTGCCGCTTGCCATGGCCGCCCAGGAGCGCCTGGGCCTGCCTGCCACTGCCCCGAATGGGCGGTGGCCACGGTAAGGCTAGCGGGGCAGCGGTGGGCGCAGGGAGGGTTGCTGGTGCGCGTGGGGCCCGGCGGGTGCCTTACCTGCTTTGGGCTGGGCCAGCTGGTGGCCCAGCCGGTGGTCGGCCTGTGCCGTCACTGCCGCCTGCAAGCTACGCCTCGGCCACCGCAGGGGGCAGCACCATGCATGCGTGGCGCTCCCGGGAAGGGAAATACGGGTAGTCCTCGTCTTACAACCTGTTGCGGGGTCGCAGCATTAGGAAGGTTGAGAACCGCTGGTATAGGGTTTCCTGCTTCAGCGGAGGGTTGGACTAGAAGACCTCTAAGGTCCCTTCCAACTCTGTTATATTTATTTATTTATTTATTTATGAGACTTATATACCGCTTTAAGTGCAAGCACTCTCTAAGCGGTGTACACCAGTAAGCAATGTGTATGTGTGTATATATATATATATATATATATTTGTTTTCTGAGGTTTTCGCGGGTATTTGTATATAGGTCTTTGGTTGTTCGGGTTTTCTCCCGCGTAAAATTGGAAGTGTCAAGAAGCTAAAAACACCAGCCTGAAGATGACGAATGTGACTTCGTCGAAACGTTGCCAAGACACTTCCAATTTTACGCGGGAGAAAACCCGAACAACCAAAGACCTATATATATATATTATATATATATATATATTTACATTGCCCCCAACAATCTGGGTCCTCATTTTACCTACCCCGGAAGAATGGAAGGCTGAGTCAACCTTGAGCCGGTGAGATTTGAACTGCTGACCTGCTGAACACAGTCAGCTAAAGTGGCCTGCAGTACTGCACTCTAACTGCTGCACCACCTCGGCTCTATTGCCTGCACTTCAGCTAAAGAACCCACTCACCTAGATTCTTCAGCACCAAAATTTGCTGGGTTATCACAGTGTTCAATTCTAAGGATTGGAAAGGTAGTTTCAACCACATCTTCTTCTTCTATATTGCTCACAGTACATGTCTGAGAAATATTCTGCTTCTGATCTGGAAAATGCAGAGATGTGATTATACCAGAAATAATTACTAAGATATTCAATGAAAACTACAAGAATGTGTAGCTTAATAAGTTTTTATTAAATGTGGATTCATTGGTCAATTTCTGTGGTGAGATTTTCGATTATTTTACAGTGAAATACACTACATTTCTTATTTGTAGTTTTGGAGCAACGTATGGTTTAGGTTCAGTTTTGGAGCAAAAAATATGGTACAAACTCAGCAAAGCACATCATTGTCTGTCACCTATCGTGCTTGTCTTCACTGACTTCACGCTCTGGTAATATTGGCATAACAAATTTAAATAACATACAGCAGGGATATTTCAAGTTTTTCTTAATTTCTGAGTTGTCCCTAATTTCTTTGCATCCTTTATGAAGGCACTTCATGTTTGAACAATAGAATTAATATCTTCCAATCAAAAAATGTAAATTAGAACAGCACATATTCCATTAATTATTCGCCAACCAGTAAATTGTAAAATGTCTTTACCCAACATTACCCAAATGCTCAAACTTTGTTATTTTGTTGTAAAACCTTTTCCTCTCTTTCTTTATATTAATATGAATTACACAGCGATATTGATGTCCACTAATCAAGCTGAAGATCCACAGCTGAAAGAAAAAGAACACAATCACTGTAACTTATTTTTTCACATTAATCACTGTAAAAATGTTTTTAATTTTATTATCTCAGTTCAGTGGTAAGCATGTGGCCACTGAATTGAGATAATATTCCATATCTTTTCAGTAAAATGATTGCAATTAAAACTCTCAGTTTCTTAAATTTCACCAATGTTTTGGCAACCAACTTCTTCTATTTTGAATGGCGTATAACGTACAAATTAAATTCACTTTTCCTGGCATTACAACTTACTTTTTATAATTGCAGTATAAAATAAGTGAAATATAAAAGAGAAATGTATAAAAGGTATCCTTTCATCAAAAATGAAATATGATTTTTCTATCTAATATTATAAAAGTAAAATACAAATAGTCACACTGTGTATACATTTGTTACCTGTCCATCTGCACATCCAGTGATAATCTGTTTATTTGCTTCGTCAATAAAGAGACTTAAAAGAGGAAACGCTGTTAAAAAAAAGTCCTCATTATTAATGTATTATAATAGAAACTCTAGCACCACCTACAGTTCATTTAAAACTATTCTATAATACAAGCAGTCCCCCGTATTAATAACCAGTTCCATTCCTAAATTTGCCTTTAATCTGAATTTGCATATAAGTCAAAGTAATACTTACAAATGGACTGCCCTATGTCTAAAAATGGCAAATCGTGTTATTCTTCCTCAAGTGAACACACTGCTGATGCTGCACAATGTTTTCATGAATTGCTGAAAATAACTGTATATTAAGAATGTGCAACTTCAGAGGTTTGAATATCACACTATTCAAACTCATATTAATCACAACTCACTTGAATTGCACAAAGGTACTGCAGACAAAAGCATGAGTTAAGAATATAATTTATGTTTTCTGCCTTCCCCCATCTCACAGCTTCTCCATTTCAAACTCTTTCCAGAAGCTGCTTCTCAAAATTATTTAGAAATCTTTGGTTGAAAACTTTATTTTATTTATTAAATATATATGACCCCTGATTCCCAGAGATACTTCATTCCCATGCAATGAATCTTTATGCTTCATACCCTTGCAATGAATTTCTTACGGATATAGAAACACTGTTGAATAGGTAGCTACAGCAACTGCCCATTCTGCCAAGCAATAATACTAGCACACATTGTTTTATAAAAGGAACATAGGTTGGTAATGAATCATATGCATCTAAAACCTACCCGTTATTACTGCTGATTGATATATTAGCAATCCAAGAGAGTAATCCCAAACCTTTTGAAAAATACATGAGATTAAATAGTCAGTTTATATCACCATGAAAACAACCAATGTGATGCCCTGTAAATAATAATAATAATAATAATATCAAATTTTCAAATAAATTATTCACTATGCTGCTAGCACTTCTAATCTATGAAAATAAAGATAGCTCCTGGTGTTCAGAAAAAACTACATTTACAATTCACCTAATTTAAATTCTCATGAGAGTAAAATATCATTATTCCTCAACTAAACATAAAAGAACATTTTTTCCAGAGAAAACTAGATTTGCTCTATGCTCTTAAAATCCAATACGTTTTCAACTGATTTCACAGTAGGAAAAATATAGAAAACAAGCAATACAGAATGACCGAAAGTTAATGATATTTGTTAATATTACAAAATTTGTCGTTCTCTTCCTAATATGAATTGCTTTTCATGATGCTTACTTCTCTGATTTAAAAAATCTCCATTTTATAATATTTAAGTGTTTTTACTTTTATAAGTCTGCAATCAAAAAGTACAAAAGAGAGAAACAATGGACTTACCTTAAAACTTCTATCTTCAGAAATTGAAATAAGTATATTTTTCTCCCAAGTACAAAATTCAGCAGCAGTTACTGGTGCTAGATGGCCTTCCAGTTCAGAAAGTATTGTTTCATCCTGCCATCAATACAGGAAAAAAAGTAAATGACATTTGTTGGATTTGACAGAATTTGGTTATTTATAACATTTTAATAGATTGATGTGAAAAATTATAATGCTAATATGGTGACAGACAAATTTAACAACCTTGATTGATTTCAGCAAATTTAATTAAATTTCAAAGCTATCTTACATATAAGAAAAAAAAATCCCTCAACCTTATCGCATATCTCCTAAGCAAAGCCACTGAACCACAATTCTGTTTTAGTTATCACTTCCATTAAATATAAAATGAAATTCCATTGCCACTTTTAGGCTTTGCCTCCGTGTCTTCTGTGTTACATTTACCCTCTATTTTAATATTAGATCTAATTTCATTATATATCGAGTAAATTTAAAACTGCTTACAAAAGCTTTGTACCATTCATATTTAAATTAAATCAAAATAATTCACAGCTTAGTTGTTGGACTGCAGGTGTTTCATGCACTGACTAGAAGTAATATCACCAGTTGTAGCAAGTTTGAATTTACCCTGTTTATATGGAGTAGCTTGCTCGGCCAGTGTTGGTCATGATCACTGAGCTTCCAGCAAGCAAAATCAAGAGCACAAAGATCAAGATGACACTGATCTTATATAGTTTACATTACTTTCTAAGTAGTATACAAGCTAATTAAATAACATTTTACAATAATCAAAATGAGGATAGAGAGGGTGTCATTTCCCCTAGACTTTAGTTTCAAATATAAAGCAAATTACACATAGGCATTAACTAATCAAAGGCATGGATAATCTGTAACATACTCAGTGTTATTGTTACTGTATGATTCTTCTTGCTCTATCTACATGTCTGAATCAGTTTACTATCTTTATCCTTGAATAAAGCAACATAATCAGAGATAATCTGACTTATAGTTCATATTTTCCATTCGAATGAGGAAGGATGTTACAAAACAAAATGGGTCTTGCTTATATTGTGAAGCTGGGACTTTGATCTTGCTTATACATAAGATGAGAAAATACTGCATTGTAAAGCAAGCAGTTTTTTATTGCTCTATGGGGTTGCAAAGGTTATTGGGAATACCTCCTAATACCACCACATTGTTACTTTGAAAAAAAACACTCTTCTTTTGCAAAATGACAAAAACAGCTTTCAACTTTTGCTTATTCTATGAAATAGTATATGTTAATAAGCATTTATTTTACAAAGTACATATGCAATAGAACTGTGCACAGCATTTTAAAAGGAATCTACGGTAGGGCTGTGAAAAGCATTTGGAATGGAAGCTTTGCAAATTACTCTGCTGCAATCTTTTCCACTACACTAAAGCAGTGGAATCCATTGGAGGATACGGATGTGATTTTTTCCCAAAGGCTATTCAAAAGCATTGTGTGCATTAGCAGCCACACTAGTGGGAATTCCACTGAAAGCATTTTCTAATATGGTTTTACCTTTGCATTTAGGATGTAGATTCGATTACCAGCACATACTGCCACAGTCTGATCATCTGGACTAAAACGAACATAAAGCACCATCCCCAGAAGTGTCCCTATCACAATACCTTGTGGCATTAACCCTGCCATAATTGAAACAAATCATTTAATTATTAAAATTATTCCATCAACTGAAGAGTCAGCAGTGATAAGTAAAACAAATATCCTAATGTCATACAAATGTTCTGAAAAAAATAATAACATGGTTATTACATCCTAAAGAACTTCTTGCAACATCCTATGTGTCTTCTCAGAAGTATTCCCCATTGAGGTCGGTAAGTTTATAACTGTATCCAGGTAAATGGATTGAGAGGTACAGTTAAAGCAGCCAAATTGTTCATGTTGCCCTTCTACAATACAGATTCATGCAAAATGAATAGAAATTCAAGAAAAA
This sequence comes from Crotalus tigris, assembly GCF_016545835.1. Lineage (NCBI taxonomy): Eukaryota > Metazoa > Chordata > Lepidosauria > Squamata > Viperidae > Crotalus > Crotalus tigris. The sequence continues at coordinate 299,532 of NW_024096886.1, read as the reverse complement.
TTCAAATCTGCACATTGCATGCAAACATGATTTTGAATGTATTAGAAAAATAATACACAGGGCTTGAGTTATAACCATTTATTCAGCAACCATCTGAAGTTACAGCAACACTGAAAAAGGTGACTTATGATGGTTCTCACATTTATGACTGATGCAACAGCCCCACAGTGACAGGGTCAAAATTTGGACGCTTGGCAATTGGCATACATTATGAACAGTTGCATTGCTCTGGAGTTACGTGATTGCCATTTGTGACCTCCCTAAGTGACTTCCGATAAGAAAAGTCAATGAGGGAAATCAGATTTGCTTAACAACTGAATATTCACTTAAGGACTGCAGGGATTCACTTAATAACTGTGGCAAAAAAAAGATCATAAAATTGAGTGCAATTCATTTAACAGCCGCCTTGCTTTACAATAGAGATTCTGGCCCCGATTATAGTCATAAGTCAAACACTACCTATAAACATACATGAAATAAAAGATGGGTTCATATTTTTATATTGTTATATCAGTCAATTTTCTCTGAATACAACCCACATTTGTATTCAGGTATCACATACACTACACTTAGAAATTGTTATTTGAAGAGATAAAACTAACATTAATTTCCAGAAGGAGCTAAAGATTACAATTAAAGGTGAACATTCAAACTTGACCTTCCAATACAGGAGGAAGCAAAATATTTTAACATTGGACACATTTAATAAGATTGAAGCTAAGTATTTTAACATTGGACACATTTAATAAGATTTTTGAACAATGGAACCAGAAATTAATAAGAGTACCTACCTCTATAGATAGACTGTGATCCATAAGGTTACTAATTCAGTTATTTCAACCACATATCTCAATGTATTCCTATTATATAGTGAAGCATTCATTTTTTATTAAAATTTTCTTTGGATTATGATTTCAACAAAACCTATTCAATACATGTGCTTTGTTGGAATCATAATGCAAAAAAACTAATCTATTTTCCATTGTAAAGAGGTTCCAAGTGTATTAAATACAGCACCAAAAGCAGACCTTCTAGCACCTTCTTTGTACATTCATCCAGATTCCAAACTATCACATAATCATGGGAAGCAGAGCAAAGAAGGAGAGGATTGACTTTGGTCCCAAATGCCAGTGCAGTAATCGAGTGGTGATGACCTGTTAAGTGTAATGGCTGAAAAAAAAAAAAAAAAATTGGGTTATTTTAAGGCAGATGCAGTGCACAAAATCAAAAAGTGTAAATTTCTTTTGAAATGTTCTTTATAGGCCTTAAGAGAAATGTACAGTATAGATAAAATCATATTAGACACAGCAATATGCTTTATTGTTCCACCCTCACTTTAGCTTTCTAAGACTGTCTTCCCTTGCAAATATCAATCTAGGATAAGCTTTAGCAGGCAAAGTCCTGAAGTAAGAGAAAGAAAATGAGGAAACATTTTTTCCATAACATTCTGTATGTGTGTAGGGGGAAGGGGGTGCGGGGGAGGGAATTGTAAAAAATGAAAATGAGAGGAAATGAAATATGGGCAGGTTCACAAGTAAAAGATAAGGATGGCTGAACCCTAGTAACGTTCTGTGAACGTGGCAGGGCAGTCGTAGGATGAAAACTTCATCTGGAATTGCACTAAGGCACAGGTCGGCAACCTGCGGCTCCGGAGCCGCATGCGGCTCTTTGAGCCTTCCCCTGTGGCTCCCAGCCTCCTCTGCCTTTGCAGAGAGAGACAGAGACAGAGAGAGGCAATTGCGCTTCCCTGCCTCTCTCTCTCTCTCTCTCTCTCTCTCTCTCTCTCTCTCTCACTCTCTCTCTCTCTCTCTCTCTCTCTCTCTCTCTGTGTGTGTGTGTGTGTGTGTGTGTGTGTGTGTGTGTGTGTGTGTGTGTGTATGTGTAAAAGAGAGTGCACTCACATTGTTCTCCGAGGAGCTGAAAAGCTTTCTAGGCGGAGCTCCTCCCTTTGCTGCGTCTCTGCAGGAAACAGGAAGGGCAGGAGAGAGCTAGCTAGCCCAGCTAGGCTGACTCAGGATTCTGGGAGTTGAAGTCCATGAGTCATAAAAGAGACGAGGTTGCCTACCCCTGAGATTGTTGAAGAACAACTTGAAGCTTGCCAGGTGAGCAGCAGATGGGGGGGGAGAGAGAGAGAAAGAGAGAGAGAGAGGGAGGGGGAGAGAGAGAGGAAAGAGAGAGAAAGAAAGAGAGTGGGGGAAGAGGAGTGGCAGACCAAGGGCAGAGAGGGAGGGAGGGAGAGAGGCAGAGAGAGACCCTTTTGACATTTAAAATGAAGATAACACTGCATATATCCTTTTTTTACCTGTGTGTGTATGTAATTTTATTCTCTTAAAGCATTCTCTCGGTGATCATTGTTTTAATAGTATGGATATTCCCAAAAGTCATATTTTTACTTTTATTTTTAATGTGTGTGTGTGTGTGTGTGTGTGTGTGTGTGTATACACACACACATACACAAACTCTCTCTCTCTCTCACACACACACACACACACACACACACACACCTATAATAAAGATAAAAAAGGATATATGCAGTGTTATCTTCATTTTAGATATCAAAAGGGTTTTGCGGCTCCCGGTATTTTGTTTTTGGTAGGAAACGGGTTCAAGTGGCTCTTTGAGTGTTTTGGGTTGCCTACCCCTGCACTAAGGAATCTGACATTAGGCAAACACAAAACTATGTTGATCTTTGCCATAATAAATAGATGATAGAGTATCTATTTAAATATGAAAATATGTACTTTAGGTCATCGCTGGTATCATATTTGCTGTTCCTGGACATATGCTTTTAACCATTTCTATATTCATTTCAAAAGGATTGGCACAAGTGGTGCTTGTGGATTGCTTTCTCTAAAATGTTATTTTCAGCATTAATGGCCACAAAGAAACTTGTATTTAACCTGATGGTTGGGATCATCACTCATATTCCAAATACAAAGTTCATTTCCATTTAAGGGAAAAGCACAGTAATGGAGGCTACAAGCCAGTTGAACATGTGATTCTGGTACTTTCGATCTAAATACTTGTTTTTCAAGAACAATGTTGCTGCTGTTATATCCATCTTCGGTGGAGTACAAGTCCATGAGGTTTTCCATAGTATACCTGAGACATAATAAATTGAATATAATTATATCACTGATTACATTTAGAGATATTTTGTATTTACACATCATTTATAATATTGTGTACAGTACTTTATCCTTAATGAAAGTAGTCCAAGGTCTATAAAAACTTACAAAAATAATTGAACTTATAAAAATAATTGAATAATTCTCATTTAAATCATTTTAAGATAAAGTGAATGATGCAATCTATTTAAATATGAATTATTGCACTAAAATGTGCAATTCCATAAGATACGTCTGAGGGACTGCAGATAGAGGCAGGGGTTAGAATTTCTAAACTCTAAATTCCAACAATTCTATCAAATACAAGCAATTGTTCTGTGATGACATGTAGCAATACTCAATAAAAGCTTTGCTTGGATGCACTCCAGACTATGCAATCCATACAATAGAATTCTGTGTCTTAATTAAAATTAGTAAATAAATTATAGCATAGGATTTTATGGACTATATAGGCCCTTCATTATAAAAGTACAAATCATATTATATATGGAAACCTAGATTTATAATAATCCTCTAGATACCATTTGAACATTTTAGATATTATCAGTTGTGATGTGGAAAATGAATATATATTACTGGTTTTAATTTGTTCCTGGTCAGAAAGAAGATATTGGGAAAACATAACAAAAAAATAACAAAACATAACAGCAAAGAGCTGGGATTCATGTGGATCTTTTTAAATTAGGCAAGGAAATACCTCCGCAGACTCATTGTTGCCTTGTAGCTATAGTTCTTATGGTCCTCACAAGATTATGTTTTCATAAAGTAAGCTTATTTAAGGCTTGCTGCCTTATGTGAACCCGGCCAGCTTGGTTTATAAAACGGTTTCAGATCTAAGTTGCAAATTTCTGGCCAACCACAGAACAGCAACAAAGAGCTCGCTTGTTATATCTCATTGTTGCCAACCTAGTTCTTCTCTAGATTTTGGGAGATCAGATCAGGTACCTCTAAAATACTTTTTTTTTTTTTTTTTTAGTTTTGCAAGCTCCTTGAGCCCAGGCAGTTCCGCTTTGCTATCGCAGAGAAACCAACCACGGTGCAGCCTGTCGTTGGACTCCAGCCAGGCTTTTCTGCGAGAAAGAGGTCCGCGAGAGAAAGAATCCTGGGGAAGAACTGAACTTCGTCGGGATTTTCTCCCGCGAGGATCTCACTGTAACACAACTGTTGGGGACGGAACGAAAACACGATTGAGTACAGTGCAGATCTCTGCAGCAGGGCAGCCCGGTCGCCAAATATGCAGCGCGCCGCACTTTTTTCAACGTGGCGGGCAAATCAACCCACGAGGACGTCAATCCCAAAGAAGCCTCCTGCCCGGGAAACGGTCCTCGTTATTGTCTTTACCATGCGTGGTTGCCACGAGTGTTGGTCGCCGTCTCCCGTATGCAAGATTAGACGGTGAACATAAATCCTTCCCAGCTGAGCGCCCGAATGTGACCGTCGCCTGGTTTCCTAGACAGCAAAGACGCTTACGGCAAGGCCTCGGAGCCAATTCTAGACGTTGCTTGGTCTTCCTATGGGCTTCGTTCAAGCGGTTCCGAAGAGCCGGAAAGAATTGCGCTGTTCTGTATGGGATGGAGATAAGACTGCTTTTCTCCTTCCTTTTCCAAACGGTCTTTAAGGATAATATGCCAAGCTTAAACCCGATATGTGGGCGATTTGTCTATCTATCTCACTTTCCTGGAGGGAATTGGATCTTTGAAAGTTTGCCTGCAAGTCCAGAATTGGTAAATTGCCACCTGTATGGATTATGAACGGCTCCAGAAAAACAATTGTCTTCTTAAGAACAAGTAATCAGAGTAAAAAGAGTGTTACTAAACATACACTATTCAAGGGGGTTACTATACTATGTTTGCTGTATATAACAAAAAAATATAGTAGATTAAAACATCTATATTTTTCTCTTATGTTATGAGTGCCATACATAATTAAGAAAACTCGATTCCAAAAATGGTGACATGAACAATTAATTATGCAACTTAGATTTTTATTATTTTACTTAAAAGACATATTCTCTAAATCAAAATGACCATTCAATTCTGACTTAATGGATAATTAATGCCCAGTTTTGTTTAGGCTGCTATTTGGTGATCCTGACCTCTGTATGCTAAACTCCTAGTTAAATGTATTGTACAGAATTCCTGCCATCTAAGCAGTTAATTTTCTGTACTGTAGCAAATTTATATATGCAAAACTTTATATTCATATACTTACAAAGACACACACAAAGACATACCACACACAAATATGTATTTATCGTATGCATATATACGTACACTAGATATGGACTTCAGACTTTATTTTATGCATCCCACTACTACAGTTGATTATGATTGTATTGTCCTAACACATTACAAAATATCTTTTTTTCAAAATCTTGAATATGTATATTTTGGGGGAAGATGACCTAATGAAATATTTTTGTGGAAGCATATAGGTCTTGCGGTAATTTAAATACACACACAGTCACACACTCACACATATATTCTGGCTTATTTATTTTATGCATCCCACTGCTACAGTTGATTATGATTGTATTGTCCTAACACATTTCAAAATATCTTTTTTTCAAATATGTATGTTTTGGGGGGAGTAGTAATTTAAACACACATGTGTGTGTGCGCATGCACACACACACAAACACATTCTGGCATAATTTTTTGTAGGCCACTTCTTCTATTTCCATGAGTTATCACTTCATATGCAACCTCTTTTAGTTGTATCCTGATAACACGCCAAATACTTAAAACAAAGAACTTGCATTATGATATCACAACACACTTTTTTATATATGTCTACCTCCTTCATTACCCCCAGCTTCCTTTGTGAACCCCTTTGGTTAAGACAGCATTTCATATATGTGGCCAGACAGCAATAATAAAGGAAAACGATTCAATATCGTGTAGGTTTGTGGCCTCTTAAAAGGAACGTAAGACATTGATCATGGTTATTGCTAGAAGGAAATCAGTCATACTTGCAGATTACCTACAAATCAGTTCAATTATACATATATTTGTCATTGTTTGTTTTATATGTTACACTTTTGTTAGTAAACTGCTTTGAAAAATGTAGCGACAGATTATTTTTTTTAATAGTCGGCTCTCCTTATCTTGCCAGAAAGACATCTCATTTTTATGAATTAGTTTCACGCGTTGAGTAAAGTAAGAGAACGAGGGGCACGCATATATTCCAAACTTCTCTAATAATAACAACAATAAGCAGCCAATGGTTGCTGGCATTATTCCAATAGTATTACTAGTAAAGTTCCTTTCAGCCAATGGTTGACCGCTTTTCAGCCTCGGCTCACGACCTGTGTCCTGTTGCCACGGTGATAGAACGAGATAATCCCTCCCAGCCATCGCTCCGCCTTTTTTTTTTTTTTTTTTTCCTTTCCAGAACAAAAATCCGTAGAGCAGCTCGAGTCGAAATCTCGCGACGCTACATAGGAGTCTCGTGGTGAGCTGGGTTCCAGTTCTGTCAAAAGATTCTGGCGGCCTCCTCGATGGTGGCGGGAGAGCGAGAGAAGTGGCTCCGCGCTAGAGTGAGTTTGGGGAACAAAACCGGGGCAAGCGAGTGGGGGCAGTGAGGGGGGCGCGGCCGAGGAGAGCTTCGCGAGTCCTTGCGCGAGGCTGGACGGAACGGAGGAAAGAGGGAATGTGGGGGAGTGGCCTGTCTCTTGCCTGGCATTCTACAATAAGGCGCTGCTGAAGAGTTAAGACTCCGGCGGCTTTAGGCGAGAGAGATTCCTTCTCTCCACCCTGGCAGACTCTTCCCGAAGCCGTTAAGAAGTGGGCGAATTGAGGGGAAAGCGGGAGGCTCCCGAAGAGGCGGAGATTTTCCTTCCGGATCGGGTTTCCAAATTTCTTTACACTATCTGGCGGGCCTTCTCTGGCGTCCCCTCAGAGCTCGCACTCTTCTCTGCCTCTCTTTCCTGTTGTCAGGATTGCAAACCTCCTCGAGGTGGTGCATTAAATTTAGTGTAAATAAATGAGCAAGCCGGCACTGGGTCCGCTGTCGCAGGGGACGGAGTTTATAGCCCTGGCAACTTCCTACGTCGAGGCTAAATTCGGTTTAACTTAACACAGGCAGCCTCCGTTATTTGTGGTATAACGGAACTTGGAGCGCGTTTCTATGGTTTCACTTTTATGTCTCTTCTCGCTTTCCCCGCTGCCCCCCAAAGCCCTACTTAGTAAATTACCGTTATGAGGGATTGATGTTACCTTTTAGGTTGTAGTTGCCTGCTTCTGATTGATGAAAATCAGTGTGTATTCATCTCTTGTCCTGCGATTTCAGGACCCGGGAAAAAGAATTGATGTTCCTGGTTATTGTAAGACTCTGGGACTCTTTCTGCCTTCAGAATCTGTAGATTAAGATAGGTTAAGATATGCAGTCACTGTGGCGTTTCTGTGAAAACACACTGCCTCTGTATGTTTAGGATCCAATCTGTTTAGTGTGTTTATAAAATTATGTTTGAAGCATGATGGGAAATGTATGGAATAGTCCTAATTTTCATATTAAGCCTATAGCAGTATAGAACCACTGTGTAATTATTTAAAGGGGGAAAAAAACCTGTGTTCTACAGAAAAGCAAATCTATATACTCTTGTTGAAATTTAAATAAATCACGGATGCTTATTTCTGAGGCCATTTTTATGCAAAATAGCCTATTCCTGTCATGTTTACAAAGATCACATTTACTACTAAAATATTAATGACATGCTTTCAGTCTGTGTTATCAAGTTGGTCTTGACATCCCAGTGGTATAAACTTTTTCAGAAGAGTATCTCTGACTTATTTTCCAGGAGGAAAACCTTTCTATATTTATTCAATATTAATACAGTATGTTTAAACTGTATTCATTTTTGTTGCTTTGTTACAAGAGTGATAGAACATGGTTATATGGAGATTACTTCAGTCACAAAACAGATTTATTTTATATCCAACACAGGTGTGATGGCCCATTACTACAAGAAGATACTAGTAACATTGTTTACTTTTCAAGGACTTCTTATAACAAGTGCTTTTAATGAGGATGGGGATATACCTGAAGAATGGATTCTCCTGCATGTAGTTCAAGGTCAGATTGGTGCTGGAAATTACAGCTACTTGAGACTAAATCATGAAGGGAAAATAGTGCTTCAGATGCAGAGTTTAAAAGGTGATGCAGACTTGTATGTATCTGATGTAACTCTTCATCCCAGTTTTGATGATTATGAATTACAGTCTGCAACTTGTGGTCAAGATGTGGTTTATGTGCCAGCACACTTTCGTCGCCCAGTGGGAATAGGAATTTATGGTCATCCCTCTTATATGGAAAGTGAATTTGAAATGAAAGTGTACTATGATCAGACAGTTGTAGAATCTCCATTTGGTGGTGGCTCATACAATCCAGAAGAAATGAAAATGAACCAGAAGAAGTTTCATTCAACAGAAGATGAGTATCAAGATGAGGAATCTGTCTTCTGGACTATATTGATAGGAATACTAAAATTAATACTTGAAATTCTCTTTTAGATTTATAGCTTTGGGTGTGAGCAATCTGTACAACTGATTGAATGCTGTTCTAAGCTGTGGATTGGAAAATAAAGCCATAATTATTTTTATAATGTAAACTTTTCCCAGTGCTATATTGTAGCAGGCACAGTATTTGTATGGTTTTCTCTTAACTGATCAGGGTTAACGGATGCTACAATTCACTGTGATTTTTCAATAAAACTTCAAAATTGTAGAAATATGAATTCATGCTCAGTATTTCAACACATTTGTTAATATATTCACAAATAATGTTAATATAGACTATCTTCTTTGGCCAAAATAGAAATACTTACATGAGAAAGATTTGAAGAATGAATTCTGGAAAAGAGTTCATCTGCTTTTCCAACCACCATTAACCACCTATTATTTGAAGCAACCCGAATACAGAATTACCTATAGATAAGCATGAAGATTTCAAACATGAAATGTTGACATTAGAACATTTAGCCCACTCTAATTTCAAATCATTTTCCACAGTGCAAGCCCATCTATACTTAAAAATCATGTAATTATCACCTACTAGGAAGTACCACCATACTGGCATTTTCAGGAAACAAGACCTGAGCTTCCTTGTTCCAGAATTCCTCCAACTTCTGTGAGATGTTTTCCCATGTGATCTGGAAAAGACCTTGAGATCACTGGAAAGGCAGAAGCTGAAATGTTTTGAAAATGAATACAGTATGTTCTGAATAAACGCTTTGAAGAGGAAAAATACTAGGAAAAAACTCTAATATTGCATCATCAGGAAAGGCCATAAGAGAAAAAAAGGACTGTAAGTTGAAAGTTTTGCCATGTCTACATTAATTTCAAGAAGCTGTTTAGCAATCACGTACTGCATTATACTAGAAAACAAGTCCCTTATCACCATATGGAACACTACCATGTTTCCAAATCTGAGTTGCTCTCAAGATTTTAGCATGCATTTCTTACTCATTTTCTGGCCTTAGCATACAGAAGAAATGAAAGAGTATCAATAAGAAATTAGTAGAATGATAGCTTCTGTGTTTTTATTCTAAAGTGTGTGACAGCTATATAGACAGCTGGAATGGCCAGAGATTCCTTGTAGATGGAAAGAAATGAGAATTATTCAAGAATCCACTTGACTAAATTAAGCTTGGTTCCTACAACACACTTTAATTTCACATAATAGCATCATATTCAAACAAATAAGATGCTAATTGATTATGCAAGAAACTTGTATACTTAGTGAAGTGTTTTATTTTGTGATTTAGAGAAACTGTTACTCTACTAATACTCTTGAATTTAATAATAAATCAATATTTTCCTTTGAATAGGATGGAGGACAAAAGTAATTACTCTGCGGTTTTCTATAAAAATGATTATTATGCAGAACAGAATCTATAAGACAAATTATAAAAGTACAGAATACAGATATGTTCACCTCTGTCTTTAATGCAACAAAAGATACTGAATAACCTTCCTCACCATGTTAAAATTAAAAAGTTTTTATTTAATGAAACTGTTTTTGAGTGGTGTTTTTCCTTGTACAGTGGTAAATAGAGTAGCACCATGTTTAGCACTAATTTTTATGAAGTTAATATGCAGTTATCCTTCTTTGCTGTTCTTCCCTCTTCTTCCTCTGGCCCTGGGAATTGGGGGTTGCCTTTCACAACAGTCACAAATCCAGCGACCTACAAAATTAGAGCTGTCAATTAAAAGAAGACCAATTGCCAAGTAGTCTAAAAAGGCTACTGCAGCTGTATGTGGGAAGTGGGGATATTAATAAGTAGCATATTTTTTTATAAATTACATTTGTAACTCTAGGTTTTTATGCCCCTATTAAAAAAGACACTACATTAAATTGATTCAATTACATTCCAGTAATGAATGTACTTGGATTTAAGGTAATACATTCATATTCACTCCCCTAAATACATTTAAGATGCTGTAGCATAAACTAATGAAATATTTAGCTACACTCAGAATGTTAGTAGAATGGATAATTAACACAAGATCAGTATTCACATAATGCCCAACTTTTAGATGTGTAATCTTTTCAAAAGAAAAAAAAGCAATCTAAATCTTGAATTTTAGTTCAGCCTCTGAACAAGTATAATTGATATAATTACCTGAAGGGATAGCACCAAGCCCCACACAAAATGTATGATAGCCACGATCACACACATCACAAAACATCATTTCTTCCTCATGGTGAGGCTGCCCGCATATAATGCATGTTTTACACTCCATACATTGCCAAGGATAGGTCTTAATTATTGCAACAAGCTCTGCAGACATATCCAAACAGGACGGATGTCCTAAATCAAAACCAGTATCATTACTAGAATGGTTATAAGAAGGATCCTGACAAGACTAAAATGATTTTACAGAATTTACTTTAATTCAGTGTATCAAATGTGCTAATTAAACTTTAGATACTGCAAAAATGTAGCTTGTTATTTTTGTTTCATTTTAAATATATAGGCATGTTTAAAGCAGATTTATTACTTACCACTGTTTTCACATTGGGAGCAGTGTATAAGTGCTTCAGACTTCCCTTTCTTGTTGGACTCCTTACCCTTCAGACAAATTCCACATATAGCATTTGGAATGACCTTTGGCTGGAAGGGTAGAAGAGGGCTATAAATTCATTCCGGAAGAATTGATACAGGGTTTTTTTTTTTCAAAAACGTGTGTTATTTAAATTTCTATAAATCAAACCTGGGTGGTGTAGAACAGGATATGATTACAGATTGACAGGTATTGATTATATGAAAAAGTGGAATACAGACTATTTTAAACACATGCAAAGTGAAATAATAATGTATAATAATACTCATAATATTCCATTAAAATCACAACTAATCAATGAATTTCAAAAGGATAATTGAATTTCTAATCTCCTTATGTAAGATGAATGTGTATGAAATCTCGTAACACATAATTCTTCAAATGTAGATTAAGTTAATTATATTAGCCATCCATGCAGTATAGTATTGAAATTATATACTGAAAATTCTGAGTATATTTTTGTCTGATGCAAAGGCTGATTAAAACCAGTTTATTTCATCCGTAAACAAAATAATTTTTATATAGATATAAGCAAACAAGTTGAAATTGGTACTTCTTTGTGAGAATAAGGACCAACAAACAGCAATTGCAAGCAATTTTTACATCTGCACAGAAAACAAATTTTACACATCTATATTTGTTCCATGGATTGCATCCATTACACTATGTCTTCCTAAACTTAATCTATATTGTCAATTTGTATAAACAATACAAATTGTTTGACTCTGTGTCTGACAAAATGAGAAAATTATAAGGAGTGTCTCATGGTAATAACATTATTAGAATTTTAAGTATCTTCCGTAATCATAATCTTGTACCACTCATGTCAACAAGGGCTTTTTCTGCATGTAAGAGTAACTACTATCATTTGAAAAGAATGTTATGTCATTTCAATTCCAAAACCCTCCTGCTATCAACACTGCTCCACATCTTTGGGGAATCCTAGAGTGTAGATTTGAGATCAATGTTGGAGGGAGAAAAACACACGTTCCTCTGATCAAGTAACATTGAAGAATCAAAAGTACTACAGATACTTAATATACATTTTATATGGATTGTAATGAAAGCATTTTTGCAAATTACTTTTAAATAAATTGCCTCCTAACCTTAAATATCCAGCTCTTGGCTTGTTTGAATTGTTATTGTAATAAGAATTGCCAAAATTTATCAAACAGATGGGTAAAACTGAACAATTTTTCTTTCAAATTTAGATACATTTCCAATTAAAACTTTAACATGTAACAGAAAACTAAGTACATTTGTATAACATTTGAATTGTGTAGCTGACCACACGTATGCTACCCTAATAATTATTTTGCCCTCTGAATATTTGAATTTGTAAAAAGCCACAAATTATTTAACAAAACTAAATCAGGTACAATAATTTATATATTATAATAAAATAAATTTTAATCTTATTACTAAGATATAGTTTGCACGTTTTTGTTTTCCCTCCATTTATGGTCAAGGTCAACAGTCCTGCCAAGAGAGCACTAATGTTTGACATTGATAAATCAGAACATGAAGGAAATGATGCTGGTGAAGAGATTCTAGAACAGAGGTAGGTACTTTTTAAGCTGAGTTAGGCCTTAAATAGTTGTCTATTGTTCATGCTATAACAGTACATTTCCTGCACCAGCAGGAAAAAACACTAAATGAATCCAACACAACCTCTAACTCTGATACCAATTTTTCTCATATAACATTGACAACATGGGTGGATGGTTGCTTACTTTATCTGAATGGCTACAAATTACAAGGTAATAATTGTAACAACAGTTTGCTCTTCACAGAAAAACAGTATATTAAAGTAAGAATAAAAACATTTAATTGCTGAAAGAATGAAAAGTGTGCAAGCATCACTGCTATACACGTCTCTATCTGGAATATTTTAATAATGCTGAGAGAAGCAAAGTAGATTTGAATTCTTCTGATTAAAAATAAATTTAATTCTAGAAAATTGCAGTTATTAACTAAATAAATATAAAATTTAAAGGAGTTAATATGTGTTTACTATATTAGCCTAATTTCAGAATTTTTTATGTAGTATGCTCGGCCTCCACAGTTTTGTTTAAACACCCACAAGGCATTTATAAATAGCTCTTTTTAAAAAGATGACAGAGGCATTCAATATTTTTGCTTATTTATTTTTTAAAAAAATCATAGTCCACCTGTTTTATACATAAATATAATGAAATGATAAAGGAGTCTAACATTCACAAATATCTCTACAAAATAATAAATAACCATGGTGGAAACAGACATATATTTTTATTTACTATTCTAATCTTACTTGCATACCTTTTTATACCCTGCTCCTCCCAAAGAAAGGAATAAACCCAATTTTGCAGCATTCACCTTTTGTACTGCTACATTCTATAAAGTTCACTGTTTTTAAGCTATATCAAGATAACAATTAGAAAATACACTTGCTATTTCTTTTATTGTATGCATACTTACTGCTACGTTATGAAGCAGCAATCTGCCTCTCAATCACCCAATGTAAAACTACTTTTCCGTTGCTATACCTGTACTGAGTTAAGTGCAGTTACTATTTCTGAGCAGTCTAGGTACTGCACCAGCCAAGAGGCATTTAACAATAATGCTTTCCCCAAATCTCTATTCTATAAATCTAGGAATAAAATAGTCACAATATACTAATTTAAAAGAACATCCAAAAATGGATGTCTCTCCTATAGAAATGAGGAAAAAAGTCTATTCATATTTAGGAACGATTCTAAAAAGAAAAAAAAATGATATTGGGGGATCACTGGAAAACATTGCTTGTCTGATTTAGTGATGTTTTGGTCATCTTCAAGTTAACAAGCAAAAGAATAGTAAGATTTTCAACCCTACTGCTTCAAAAATTCATTTTAGACTAAAACTGCAATCCTGTATACCGGCCAAGATCATATTCACTTGTCAGTTCTAAATAAAGCAAGGGCAATGAGTCTTGATGCCTGGCTTCAGTGACTTCGGGACTTGTTCAGCCAGTTTTTTTGGTTTTCATGAAACTGATTCAAGTAAACCAAGAAGTCTTCTCCAAAGCTGGAGAAGCAAAGAGTGGACAGAAAGCTCCTCTGAAGCAAGGGAAACAGTCAGTAGGAGAACATGTTCCATCTTCCCACTTCAATAAAGCTTTGTGCTTTGTGTATTGGATATGAAATGATATGTCTGAACCACACAAATAGAATTTGTAACTTATCCTCAAATACATAAGCATGCTGTATTTCCAGAAATTACATTGGCTGGAAACGAGCCTGCCTTCTTTTCTAAGCAAATTAACGTAAATCAGAGAGTTACAGAATGCAAAGAAAGAGTGGGATAATCAGTTAACAGACTTGTACTTCAGTCTTGTTTTATACTGAAATATGCAGACCTGGATCTCTCCCTTACTCTGAGAATACTGCCATGACAATTATAGTCATCTATCCTTCATCTTTTAGAACAATAGCTATTGTGGAAGAATAATAGGAATGATGCCCCCATTAAAAAAAGACAGATGGTTTAACTAATTAATAAAAATCAACCTGCCTGCTTAGAAAAAAGGTAAATATAAGAAGCCCATTTGTAATACTTGCAATATATGTATTAACATTTTGCTTATCTTTCCTAAAAGCTCTTACGGTTAAATTTTAGTTTTAAAATGTAAATAGAGAAATAATCTAATATATGGGGTGACTACTATGCAATAAAATCATTGTAACTTTTAATGGTTCCTGGGCATATTTAAATCCCCATTTGTAGGCTTATTTAGGCACATGATGTATCAAATAAGTCAATAACTGATAAAGATGTTCATACTATATTAGTTCTATAATATACATTGTATTAGATATTTAAAACTAGTTCTTACATAGAGTTAGCTACTCTAAAGTGAAAAAAGCACTGTTTTATTTTCTAATCAGTCTATATTTTGTTTTTGGGACCAAAATGCCCCTGATAATCCTCATATTCTACCCTCATTCAGATTCGCTTTAAAGAATTCTCAGTACTTCTCCATAGATCAACTATATATGGATGGGTTTGAACCAGTGACTAGTAATATAAAATAAAATAAAATTACATTTAGCAATCAAAAGCTTGTATATTGGTTTTTGATACAGTGCCTTCACAAGAAACTAGCCAGGCATTGCTATATGCATGGTTTTTTCTCACATAATACCTCAAGTTCAAAATTTTATAATGCTTTCCTAAGCTTCATCTTTGGATTTCATAAGTTAATCATATAAATTACTAGCACACATTTGAAGCTGCAATGAAATAAAACATTTTGCAAGGCTTTTATGTAAAAATAGACATGTCTACTAAACATTTTCTGTATCATTTTAAAAAGCTTCTCCTTAAAAGAAATGGTTTCTAGCATTCAATATTTTTGTACAAGTATCTGAAATCATGCATTTATGCAGTTAAATTGTATTTGGAATCTTTTTTTTTTCCAAAGAAAGCTATCCAATTCTAACTGAAGAGTGACTGGAGTCCTATACTTTGAATGATTCAGTAATACATTCAATATATAAGTTACGTAGTTTGAAAATGGCTTACAATATTTCAAAATCATGTTACTTGCACTATGTAACTTCTCAGGCTTGATACTACCTAATCACTTTTTTGATCACAGAACGATTTCCTTAACTTTCCTCCTTATAACCCTTCAAACATGTAAACATATGCCTTATTCTGTGTAAGCAAAATTTGCTGGTAAACAAATGTTATTAGTAAACAAATAGCTTCCAGCTTCTTATTTTCTTTATCTTCAATAAAAATTACAGTCTAAAATTTCAGTTAATTCTAAACTGAAGTTCACCAGTAATACTGACAATTAAAAGATG
The DNA here is from genome assembly GCF_016545835.1 of Crotalus tigris. Taxonomy (NCBI): domain Eukaryota; kingdom Metazoa; phylum Chordata; class Lepidosauria; order Squamata; family Viperidae; genus Crotalus; species Crotalus tigris. Next base: position 283,509 of record NW_024096886.1, on the reverse strand, counting down.
TTATATAATGATCACTGTTTAAAATATAACTCCTTATGTCCCAATAAGCTTAAACCACTCCCTCTGTGTCATTTGCTTAAAAGTACAAAACCAAAACTATACCAGTTGAGTATCTCACTTGGAGCCCACCATCTCTCCAAATCCTCTGTCCCCAAACTACCTTTTAAACTGCAAAATGATGGCCTGTTGCACGATTCTATTCTACAAGGTTAGCACAACCTACTTTCAAATAAGTTCATCTATCTTCTCATTCTGGCATTCTTCATAAAATGAGAAGAGCAATAGGGAAAAGAACCTAGTCCAAGGCCAACTTGTGACCTTCACTGCACCTAACAGTGAGGGTTTCATTAGACTACCTGAATATTTTTTTCTAAAAATCGAACATGGCTCAAGCCAAATCTCGTCCTCCCAACTTCCTACACATGGGGAATTGTTTTAAGATTGCCAACACCAAATTATATTATAAACAGATTACATACTTTTCATCTGGAAAAAGTTAAGAAAATATAAATATGTATGTACAATATTCTAGCTGCATTTTACAGTGCTTGTCCAGTCCATACTGGTCAGCAAGCTATTTTAAGCTAAAACACAATGTTATATTTGAAATGTAACTATCAACCTTTTGAAGCCCGGAGAACAAAGCCATTTTCCTCCACCCTGGCAAAAAAGAGGGAGAAAACCCATCTTAATAATGAGATCTCATGCTGCAATTGCTCAGGAACCATTTAGGTACAGAAAATAGAAGCCACTCCACAGCCAGGGTAACAGTAAGGCCCCAGGTAAAATAAAGCAACAGGAAGTAAGGAAGCAAACAGGAATGCACAACAGGAGAGCAGCTAAGCAAGTATAGTAAGCAGACGTTCCAATATTTTGAAAAACAAAGTTAAATATTTCAGGGAGAGAAGCTGATCAGTAAAGAAGCTGAGTCAGGGGCTTTTTTCTTCTACCTTGTACCCAGGAACCGATTTGGATACAGATCGTTTGGAACCCTCTTTTCTTGGAGTAGAATTTCTCTCTCTTGTTTTTTGTTTTCCCTGCAAAGGTTCTTCCTGGTTTTCTGCTGTGCATTCACCTTCAGACACATTGCCAGATGAGTTGTCCTGTAACATGAAGGAAAAACCATTTTTTGCTTCTTTACATGGGAAGAGCAAAGACAAAACTTTGCTCATTAGTTTAGTGTATTGATATATATTCTTAGTATATTCTGACAAAGCCCAAGGATTCCGCCCAGCGTATACAAATAAATATTTAGAAAACATTATGATAAAAAGTATAATAATAGAATCTAAAATGTAATAAAAATCCAATAAACTGTATAAAATAGACCAAACTATAGAAAACCCAACACTCATTGCTGATATTAAACATATATCTGGAACACGCACATTTTGGTTTACCGAATTGCCTTTGATTTTCCGCTTTTCATCTGCTCGCTCTTCTACATCATCTGACTCTCCATCACTATCCAGCGCTGGCAGATCTGGATCTAAGGGGGGCTCATAAAGAGCTGTATTTAGTGGCAAATATCGAAGTTCATCAGGAGAGTATCTAAAGTTAAGTAAAAAGTTTTAAACTTGCATTTCAAATTGAAATACATGTGACAAACCAAATTCAGTATTTTATCAGTCATTTACAAAATTTAACCATATATTAGAAAGTGCTTAAAACAGCGGTTCTCAACCTGTGGGTCGCAACCCCATTTGGGGTCGAACGACCATTTCACGGGGGTCGCCAAACAACGCGATCCGCCATTTTTTCCGCCATTTTTTCCCCTTTTCCTTAGCTGTGCTACTCCCTCTTATTCTATTGGCTTTCGAAAGCCAATAGAATAGACTCTCTTGAACAGAGTCTAATTCTATTGGCTTTCAAAAGCCAATAGGAATTGTCCAGGGCTGTCTCTGCCCTGCTGAGCCCGCCAAAAGCCCCAGTCTGCAAACGGTGCTGCAAGGGAACAGTCTGCAGAGCTTCCCTCCCTGTTGAGCAACTAAAAAGTAAGTAAAAGAGAGCCGGGGGTGGGAGGTGGGAGGCCAGTGGGTGCAGGGAGGGTTGCTGGCGCGCGTGGGGCCCGGCAGGTGCCTTACCTGCCTTGGGCTGGGCCAGCTGGTGGCCCAGCCGGTGGTCGCCCTGCGCCGCCGCTGCCGCGGCCGCCCAGGAGCATCTAGGCCTGCCTGCCGCCACCCCTTGCCGGCTATGCCTCAGCCGGCGCAGGGGGCGGCACCGCGCATGCGTGCCGCGCATGCACGCCACGCAGGGGGCAGCACCGCGCATGCACGCCGCGCCGCGCATGCACACCGCGCCGCGCATGCGCACCGCGTGTTTATGACCAGGGTTGCCGGTATAAAAAGGTTGAGAACCAGTGGCTTAAAGGATGTTAATATGTATATTTATACACAGTACATAATAAGTATACACAGTTATATAAGTACATAAATTAATCAAGTCTTCTTTAAGAATCAAATGTTATACCTGAACTAGCATCCAGGCCGCAAAATTACAAACAACATTTTTTTAAAAAAAAACATTAGTTTAATCACAGCAAATTTCTGGTACCTTTTATAGTACTCCTGAAACTGGCCTGGTATGAGAGCCACTGGATAAGGGCTAACTTTTGTCCTTTCTGTAGGTAAGATTTTATATTTTCCTTGAGGCACCTGGATAATCTATTGTTAATACAAAAATAAGAAGCTCATTGCCCATATTTCTGAATTTCTTTTTTAAATAATCAAGAAATATTTCAATACATACTATATCACATCCATGGATTTGCCATGCATACATCCTTTAACAATACATCATGTAACTTAAGGTACATGTTTGAATGATCCTATTATACCTCAAATACTAGATCACACAATTGATTTAAAACTCTAGATATTTTAGAGTATCTGAAACACAGATGTCTGCATTTATGTTCTGGATCAAATAATATGGCAAATGCACATAGTGTCATATAGAAAAATATATAGTTAATACATGTAATGTAAAATTCTATCCTGTATCTAAAAATTCCGGTTGATAATTATGGATAGTAATATTTGTCTATCAAGCTATAAAAATAATCATACTAAAAGAGGGGAATCAAAACAATATTTTTGTGACATTACATTTTGCTTGAAGGCAAAAGATGAAAGAAAAGAGATTGTCACTCATCTTCCCTCATATAAACAATTCAGAACCATATATTTACAGAATGTGGTTATATTTTTTATAGGCTTCTATGTTTAAGTGTATTTTCTTTAATTTTGTCATAGCTGCTTACAAAATAAAACACTAAAACTACATTCATAGTTCAAATGCATTGGCAACCTAGATCATAACTGTTAATTTCATCTCATTTGAAAGCAAAAGTTGAACAACTGGATTGGGAATGAAAATATATAGAAAAAAAGAAATTTAACAATCAGGCTGAAAACATCAGGACAATCTGCGAGTTCACAATGATTTTAATCTGAAGAACAATATTTCATTATTATACATAAATGGGAAAAAATATCCTGGTCTGGAGAGTATATTTGATTTGAAAAAGCTAAATAAATAAAATCTTACAAATTAACTCTGAATGGTAACTGCAAAGCAGAACAAAGCTTGCTTGCTTTGCAATTAGAAGCAAGGAGTCACATGGTTCAGCATAGCAACTTTGATGGACTGATTTGCTCAAATGTTTTATCAAAGCAAAGCAGTTCTTAAGATTTCTACAGCCCCGCATTCTCCTGCTCCAAGAAAACTTTTTCACTGTTGCACAAATATCAAACCCAATGTTACTTTGTGTCCACAATAGTGTAGATATTCACAAATAATTACAACTCAACTTTACTAGTATTGTTGTTAGTTATTACTTGTTCCTTTAGTGTTTATGCAATATTTGCGTCAACGCTGCTAACATCGGATGTTTTTGCATTGACAACAGATGTAAGTGTAGCCATCTTTTACTTTTGCTTTTAGAGTTAGATGATGTTGGGAGGAGGGGATGTGAACCAGAGTCCAGCTAGACATAACAATACTAAACCCAGTGTGAGAAACAAGGTTATTGTAACCAGAGTTGATAAGGAATTGGCAGGTTGGAGAACTGAAGAGGAAGCCAGCTTCAAGTTAATTCCCGGGATTTATGACTGTTAATTGGAGGAAGGAATTGTCCTTTGATACTATTGTGCTCAGGGGAGGGGAATTCAGTTTTAGGCTTTGATTATGCAGTGCCGATGTTATGCTACTCAAAATAAAAAAATTTTAAGGAAAACAGTGCCTTGAAGTTCTTTTGAAGAGTTTCATCTGTCGGAACTATGACAGTTTGCATTTCTTGCATTTTTTCTTTCTAGTGTGACATTACCATAGATCTCTCAGAAACCGTTTCCCCAGATCAGATTACAGACAAGCATATGCTTATAGCAACTGAAACAAGAAAATGAAAGCTTCCTACATGTGTTTGTAAATCAAAATAGGCCCGTCTTTCTTCCATTCGTTCACGGTTTAAATTGCTGTTGAATTCTGCAGCTTTCTTGGCAGCTTTCTTAATATACTCTGGAACTTTACTTGCTTCAACTTTTTGAGTATTCTGCTGCTGCAATTGCTGAAACAATTTATTTCTATTAGTTCACAAAAGCTGAAGAAATTTGATAGCTTACATATTATATTGCTCTGTATTTGTAAAATCATCATAAACAGTTACTTACAGAATACTCTTTATAGTGGTCAGTTATTCGTTGACGTTCTTTCTCTTGAAGTATAACTGAGTACTCTGCATGTTTGGCAGGGTATTCTTTAATCATCAGATCAATTACTTCATCACTGCGCAAGGCAGTTAGACCTAAAGTATATCAAAAACAATTAAGCGGTTTTGTAAAAAAAAAATCAAGAAGATAAAATTAAGATTTTTGCTTTTGTGTTTAGCCTTTTTTAGAGGCTTGTAACAATCTAAAGTTGTCAGATTAGTATAAAGGGAGGGAGGGAGGGAGAGGGGGAGGGAGAGGGGGGGGAGGGAGGGAGAGAGGGAGAGAGAGAGAGAGAGAGAGAGAGAGAGAGAGAGAGAGAGAGAGAGAGAGAGAGAGAGAGAGAGAAGCAATAAGGAAAACACATTTCTAAATTGATTCTGTTCCAACTCCTCCCAACCCATTTCTATCTTATGGCATTCTAAATAGCAGACGTATTATATTCTAGGAATTAGAGTTTAAATTGCATTTTCTCTAAATCATGGAACAAATTAAATTTAATAATCTTTTGAAGGATACTTTTCAGATCTTCACAATTTTATTAGAACAAACTTCCAAAAATATATAATTGCTTACATACAGCTTCTCAGAGACACTTATTCTGAGATTGGGGGGGGGAGGGTATATAAATATGATGAATAGATACATACAGTAGGTAGGTAAGTAGGTAGATACAACATGTGCCTTTTTTGTCCTTACCTAAAGTACACTGTGTTTCCGTAATGACATTTAATTCTCTGAGGTAAAGTTTCTCTTTGTGAGAAAGATCTCGTCTTTCTAAATCTCCAAGAAAACAATGGGAAAAATAGTAAGAAAACAAAAAGGATTTCAAAATATATAATATTAAAATTAAATTTCCATCAAAAGCTTGAATTAAAAAGCTAATGCTGCTTCTGTGGGGAAAAGGTAATGTTTCATTTGAATTGAGCTTGGTTTTTACTGAATTCATAAATATATAAATATATCTATGTATGTAGCTTTCCTGGCTCCAGTACAGAACTGGTTTGCTGTGCCTTTTTTCATGTTCTCTTTTTAACTTCCCAGTCTAGCTTACAGCTCTTGCTTTTCCTCCTGGAAGGATGAGGTCCTAACCAGATCCAACTCTACTTATCTTTTAAAATCAGCTAAGATTGGAACACCATACCCCACAAAAATAGTGCCAGAAATAGAATACTTATTGCAACTGCCAAATCTGAGAAACATGTCGTGTGGGGAAAAATAAAAACAATGCTGTTTGTTCTAGTGCTCTTTTCCACGAACTAAAGCACACATGCAAATCCATGTATATAAAAATAAGAAAGAGCTGCAAGAAAGTTCCAATTTCAAATTGGGATGACTTCAAAGAATTAAAGAAGCAATAGCATAAGCCTAAATGGATTAATATTGACTGCATTTTCTCTGAAACATAAAACATATTGACTTGTACATTGTTATCACAAAACACACAACTTCCAAACATATGCTAAAATCTCACATCTGAGCACAGAGCAGATATGAAACTCTGCACTATTTCAACATTATCTGTTTCAGTGCTAATGGTGTGTATTAACCAGATGTAATAGATGTGGAAAGAGTTCAAAAAGTTACACTGCAGCCATTTATTGAATTCAAATTTGTGAAGTGTAGGTAAGTCAAAAGGGTTCCAAAGGTTATGGAGATAGCAGTCATTGGATGCATATAAGAGATCCACTTGCAAGCATTTCCAAACAAAAGCAACGGACCACTAAGACATTTGATCATCTATATGCTTGGAGGCACTTTTAAGACATGTAAACAAGCCTGCCTCCTGCACTGTATGTATATTTTTTACATTTCATGTAAGTATTTTTAACATGAATACCTGGATATTTTCGCTTAAAGGAGGTTACCCCCAAGTATTCACTAACTTGTTCTTGAAGCATATAATATTCTCCAGTTTCATCAGGTGGCCATTTGTATTCTATCAGGTTTTCAGCTGGAAAATAACTAAAACTAAACATAGAAAATCAAATATTAAATTATAAGAATTTAATACTACCGTCCAAACAGAACTCACATTCAATGCCATGTGCTCTGTAGTAACACTTTTATACATCTATATTCTTAATCATTTCTGAGCTCACTCAAGTGGAAAAATCATGTACACATTTATTAGTAGATATTTCACCTAGTTACTCTGTAAGTAACTAAAAATGCTGAATATACATAATACACATTCCTCCTATTTTCCCCAACATAAGGTTGATTTAATTACTCTAAAATACACTTTCTGTTCCCCATTTTGAACTATCAAGAAGTATCAATGTCCTCTTTTCAAATTCTTTTGCTGGCTATCTTTATATATTGGTAGGACATTTCAGTTCTAATTCATAAGATTTCTGTAATACCATCAATACCCTAGTAATAAAACAACAAGGACCATGCATTTATTTTTGTTGAAAAAACAATATGTCAAACTAGAACAACTTTTTTAAAAACGGCAATACCTAAGATCTTGACTTGAAGTCTCACAACTTCGTGAGCTGTCTCCTGAGCCCATGCGGCGCCTTTTAGATGGTTGGCTGCCATCATTTGAATTTTCTTCTATGTCATCCTGAGATGATACCATAATGTCAAGTGTTGAGCAACAAAATGTCAAGACCAAGAGCACACTTATCAAGAATATGAAGTATTTGAATTTGAAAACCTTAACGAAACTGTGAACATCTACACCTTACTCTGGGATTTTTCACCGCTCTTTATCCATCTAATTAAAAAATAAGTCAAGGAGTTACACAGGGCCATGATATCTTTAGGGAAATCAGCAAAGCTGATAGGTAGAGGTACTGTACTCTAGAATCTCTGATAATGCTATACAGCATGTTGGAAATGGTTACAGGTAACCCTCAACTTACAACAGGAGTCTTCCATCTTGGCCCCTTTATGACTTGTGGACGTTAACTCCCAGAATTCCTCAGCCAGTGTGCCTGGCTGAGGAATTCTGGGAGTTGAAATCCACAAGTCATAAAGGGGCCAAGATGGAAGACCCCTGACTTACAACCACAACTGAGCCCAAAATTTCTGTTGCTAAGAGAACTTTGCCCCACTTTACGACCTTTTGTGCCGCAGTTAGGTGAATCACTGCAGTTCTTAGTAATATAGCTGTTAAGTGAATTTGTCTTCTCCATTGACTTTGTCAGAAGGTCGCAAAAGGGGGTCACATGAACTAGGACATCGCATCATAAATATGAACTGGTTGGCAAGCATCCAAATTTTGGTCAAATGATCATAGGGATGTTGCAACAGTTGTTAAGTGTGAAAAAGTTGTAAGTCACTTTTCAGTGCTGCTGCAACTTTGAACAGTCACTAAATGAATGGTTGTTAGTCGGTGACAGTTCTTGGCTCACACATAGTTAAGAATCACATTTTAAAAAATAAAATAGTACTGTAACTCTGAAGGCGATCCTAAAGCAATTTAAACTTCGAAAATCTGAAATCAATGTGACTTCTTAATAAATACGTTTGATGCTTGAATGCAGATAGCCAGGTAGGGGATGCCAGCATTATTTTCTTTTTTATATCAATCAGCATGGGACCTTCATATTCTGTAGGACAAATAGTTGCTAGCTACAACAGCTTTCCCAGCATTACACTAAAGAAATGGGAAGCAAGGAGGAGGTTTGGCTAGCCATCAAAAGCCCCATCCCCATAATCAGGCTAAATAGACTGCAGGTTCTCTTCTTAGATGAGTGGGCCTGCTGCATCTTTCAGAAGAAAAACAGTGTTAAGTCTATTTTTGTCGACCTCAAAAGAGCTACATACTTGCGATTCGATTCTCAAGAAAAAAAAAGTGATACCGACTTCTTAAAAAAAAAAAAAACCCTCTCCTTCAACCCAGGTGCCCCACTTTTTATGGCCAATGTTCAGCTTAGCATCTGTATGTTCTTAATTTCCTTTAACTGAACTTCCTTTAACTTCAGATGTGCTAAAATCCTTCGACTCCTGTTCAGTCCTTCAAAGGAGAGTTAAGTGGGAAGGATCCAACGGATCTCGCCCCACCACCAACCATAGCACGTAAAACCCGGGGACAAAACGGCTTGACCTCCAGGCGCCTTCAGAGAGTGATAACGAAGAGCGGGAGGCGATATTAAGAACCAAAACAGAGCGAGCCATCCCTGCCGGGACAAGCAAGGGTAGCGGAAAGAAAAACAAGGCTGCCTCTCCAGGGCCAGCCATCCGGGAGATGCCCAGTCCCAGGAGGCGATGAGGCGGAGCCGGGCAGAGACCTTCCCGGGAGGCTTCTCCTCTTCACGGAAAGTGGTGGAAGGATTAAACCCCAGCCCACGCGGGTCTCGCCGCCGCCCTCCACGGAGGAGCGGTTAGCCGACCGGTATCCCTAGGGCTCCGCGAAGGGAGGAAAATGGCGAAAGCCGCCGGGGGCGTCCTCCTCCGCGACGGACGACAGGCGCTGACGGAAGGAAGGGGACCGAGAAGACTAGGCGGCCGGAAAGGACAATTTCCCTCGCTCTACCTGCACGTCGCCTCACCTTTAAAGACTGGGCTCCGGGCGTGGCTGGGTCGCTGTCGCACACCCGCGGGGACAGCACCGCCGCCATCACCGGCCACGGATGGGGCTGGGCTAGAGACCGCTTCGCCGCCCTCTCCTCTCACGCACCACACCACCACCGCTTCAGGCCTGGCGCCACCTGCAGGCTCGGGGATGGCAATGCAGGCGCCGAATCGCTTCTTCTTCGCTCGGGGGAAGGCGCGATCTTTTCCGTGGCGAGCGACTTCGCGCCTGGAATGCTAGTTCAGAAGTCGGGCGGGAAAAGTGTGATTTAGAGCCTGCGCTGTAAATGCATGCCTTTACTCGATCAGAGTATTATTTATTCATTACGAGTGACAGCTGTTTTCTTAGTGGCGTACCTTGACCTGGGGGCGGAAAGGTCACAACTTTAGTGCGGCCAACTCCCCACGGCGAACCCGCCGCGGGACAACTTGCTGCGGGACAATTCAACAGTTCAATTTAAATATTTAAAATAATTGAAAAAAATATTTTATTTTAATTACATTTTGTCATTCATATTTCATTCTGTCCCTCCTTTTGCTTCCTTTAATGATTTTATTTCACTATTTCTTTGATATTAGTGTAACTTGTCTTGCAGGAGTTGTCCAGCAGCGAGTTGTCCTAGACCTAGACCCGTCTGGGAGTGAGGTCAGTGAAGTCAGCAAGCATATTGAGTCAATATTTAAAAATATATTTTTTAAAAAAGATTATTTTATTTTGCCTATTACTTTCTATTAGTAACTCAAGGCTGCTACTTAATATCCTTCCTCTCCTTCTATTTTCTCCACAACTACCACCCTGTGAGGTGAGTTAGGCTGAGAGCGAATTGACTAGTCCAAAGTTGCCCAGCTGGCTTTTATGCTGAGGCAGGACTAGAATTTAGAGTCTCCTGATTTTTATTTTTATTTTTCTAGGTAACCTATGTCCTTACAGATGTTTGCTAAAGTATATGTGAGGCTGTGAGACTCAGTCAAGCCCACTCATAAAACAGCTAGATCAATGGTTCTCAACCTTTTTAATGCCGCGACCCCCAACCAGTCATAAGTCGAGGACTACTCAACCGGTCGTAAGTCGAGGACTACTCAACTGGTGCAGCACCATTTGCAGAATGGAACTTTTGGCGGGCTCAGCAGGGCAAAGACAGCCTGGACAATTCCTATTGGCTTTTCAAAAGCCAATAGAATAAAAGGGAGTAGCACAGCTAAGGAAAAGGGGAAAAAAATGGCGGACTGCGTTGTTTGGCGACCCCCATGAAATGGTCATTCGACCCCAAATGGAGTCCCGACCCACAGGTTGAGAACCACTGAGCTAGATGTTATTGCAATTATGTGGTCTTGGTTGCAAATGTTTTGAAGCCTTAATCGGTCAGCCATAGTGGTTGGGAGAAAAACCAAAGAAACAAGCCTGGAAGAAAGGCAAGATACCAGCCTAACAAATGCAGTTAAGTGTTGCATAAAATATTGCTACCATATCTGGGCTGCAAATATCCAAATCATTTCAAGATGATAGGAAATACAGAAACTTTTTCTGCCATCTAGTGGTCACCTAGATTTTTAAAAGTCCAAACTAGACAGCCCATACCTATTATTATCTCCCCCCCCCCCCCCGCCCAAGATATAAGATAGGCTTGTACTATTTCCTTTCATTTCACTTCAGGAGAGTCAATGAAGTTGTGTCCTCCTCCTCCACCTGATCTGATGAAGTGCCTGCCACTTTGCTGGGGGGTGGGGATGGCAGATGGGTGGAACAAAGAATGGTGAACCATGGAGAAAACTGCACTCCTGTTCCCCGAGGGCCCCTTCCCTCCAGGAAGAACCATCAGTGCCTCCCAATCAGCTCAAACTTACCAGCAAACAACTGGTTTCTTCTCCAAACTAGCCACTGCTGTTGAAAGAGATTTCAAATTTCAGCCTCTATTCCAAAACAACCAATACCCACTTCCCTATTGGGTCCAGCCACCAGCTGTTTGGCCACAGGGGCCAGAGGGAGGTGGGAAAGAGGGTGGGGATACACCTCTTCCATTTTTCTTTGCATCAAGCAACCTATGGATTTCCAGGAAGTGTAGTCAGAAGATGAGGCGGTGCTGAAGTGGCCACAATTTTAACAAATTTCAGTCCCATGGGAGCAACGGGTGCTGGATTTTGGATGCATTTTGTAAGTTAGCCCTTTCGATCCAAAACTTGCTCTATGATGCACTGCTTTGCCCAATTGAAGATTACAAATTATCAAACAGGTATAAGAATTTTAGTCATATATGGATATGTATAAAGTCTTAAACTGGACTAGGCTGGCAGGGAAGGTATCTAATTGTGATTACATAACTGCCAGATGCTACAGGATTGCAAAGATTGCAATCATGTGACCATAGGGATTGTCAGAGCCCCTCAAATGTATTTGCCTTTAATCCTTCCCTTTTTTCCCTTTTTTCGCTTTTGCTTATGTATTCTTGGGGCTTGCCATATTGTTGGGGGGAGGGCGCTTGCAGGGGGAATGTTTTTTGCTTTGCTCTGCTCTGCATGAGATGCCCTCCCTGAAAACATCTGCCTTACCTCCAGACAACAGATCCCGGGACCGTTGGGAAACGAAACTGAGAGAGACCTTGAGATGGGTGCTAAGTCTCCAGCTTCTCATAACATGGTGGACCTGTGGATTGGCTGGATTTCAACCGGACGGTTGGACACTGGGGGGGGAGGAGTTTTGAATTGCCTTTTTGATGTAATCCCTTCTGTGCCAAATCTTTAGACCTTGCTTTACTTTCTTGCCATCACTAAGCTGGCAATCAGAACTACAAGACTAGTTGTAATCGCTACTCTTTCAGCACCATCATAATGTAGAGTGGTCACTGAATGAGTCATATTTAACCAAGGACTACCTGTATACAATTACAAGCATGCCCAGTTGTTTGGTTATCAATTCTCAACAGGCAGCAAGAAATATCGCTCTGTTATGTTTTGCACAAAAAATGTCACCATGGTGGCATGGTTGAAAAAAAATATACATTTATTTGAGGAGATAAACTAGAAAATCTCATTACTACAATATTTCTTTGTTACTGTTTGGAATCCATCTAGAGTCTCTGTGAGTGAGTAGGCGGCTATATAAATGTTTTAAAATAAATAAACCAATTACTCAAAATAGGAAGCAACTACTAGAGCTACTATAACATAGGTCTCAGTTTCATATTGAGCTTGAACCCAAGTGTCTCTTGCGACATCCCACACCCATCTGCTGGCAATCTGAAGAAAAAAACAACAAAGTAGCAACAAATTAGCTAACATACATTTTAAAATTATAATTAATAATCACATAACAAATCTATTGCAACAATATATTATGCTGAGACTGTTGGATTATTGTCTGTTCAGTTCAACAGAATTATCTATAAATTGCCAAAAGTTAGAGTTAAACTGCAACAGTTGAAATAATTTCTGCAATGTCACTGCATAATATGTAACATGGTGACATGATGATTAATCAAACTTGATTTAATAAAAATGTAAAGAAGTTTAATTTAAGAGCAAACATTACATATGGAAGAAGATAACAGCCCTGCCCAGTTTACAATAATATGGCAAAATCAGGGGTCTTCAAAATTGGCCCTTTTGTGACTTGTGGACTTCAACTCCCAGAATTCTGGGAGTTGAAGTCCACAAGTCATAAAAAGGCCAACTTTGAAGACCCCTGGGCAAAATGAATGCAAATTAAGAAAAAAAATCTGAAAGAAAATGCAATGCTGTACAAATAAAAAATTCTATCTAAAATGTCTATAAGACATTGGAGAGGTACCAAACTAGTATTAGAATTAACCAGATTATTTTTAAAAAAGTGTATCTTCATGAGCATAGCCTAAAATATAAAAGAAGACGTAAATTAAAACCCAGTCCTGTAATTAATCAAGAGCTATTTAAAAAATTATATCTAGCATTATACAGAAAGCAAAGTTAGAGCAAATTCCCTGTATATCAAAAATGTTATTCATGGAAATGGGAATTATATATTGCAGACTGGCATGTAGGCGATCTTCACAATACTGATATACATGGTTATTTTGCAAAAATTAAAATATACAATTTAGAGTAATTTACCCCAACATTTAAATTTTAAAACTGATTCACATTTCCCTGTTTTTACTTCAAGAGGAAAAAAAAATCCAGAGGCCTATGTAATTCTGTTATAAAAATAATGCAGAATCTTTAAAAGCATGGGGAAAATACCAATTTTATTTCTGAATAAAACTTTTATGTTCATGAGGTGAATTATTGTGAGTTAAGATCATACGAATTCAGAGGAAAATGCAATCCATACAATATGTCTCAATTCTTTCCCTATTATATAGTTAACATTCCCACATCATGCATCTAATGAAGTGTACTACACTGTATTCATGAAAGTTTATGCTGATAATTTCTTGCTCCCCTACTTTATTAAATAATTTGAAAAAATATTCCGCCAAGTGAAAAAATTGTATATAAATTATATACAAATATACAATTATATTTGTATATAATTTCTTATTTACTGATCTATTCATGATTCAGTTGAGTCTTAGTATATTACATGTATTTGATTATATAATTAAAAATATTGCTATTTAATTATGTAAGGGGTAGAAATACATGTTTATAAATCCTACATACCTGTACCTACATACTTGTAACAATCAACCCAGCTCCTTGACACTTGAATATACAATTTAATTATATAAGGGGCCTGCCTCAACTCAGGTCCAGCAAAAAAGGCTTGTTGCAGGTTCTATCCACCAGAGAAAGCTGGAGTGACCCAAGAGAAGGGCGTTTTCTGCTGTTGCACCTGTTGCCATTTACACACACCTCAAAATCAGGTTGGCCCCAACCTTGCTGGCCTTCCAGAAAGAACTGGCTTTACCATCTGACTTGGGGATCAGAGGGGGTTATCAATCCTATAAAAAGGCTGTGCTGTTCTTGAATGGTATGCTGGTGATTCTACTGTATAGCTTTTTTTTATGGGTGCCCGACCTACGTTGGACACTGGGTCTCCACTCCAGACCCCCTCGGAGAAACTCCGCTGGGAGGAATGCAGATCCATACCAGAGAAGCCCCTATGGGGAATCTCTGGCACCTTGGAGACCGGCCACCCCTTTCGACGATGGAAACCATGGAACGGGCACAGGAGGATTCCATCCCTCCTGCAATACTATATACTGGATCCCCAGCAAAGCTTTGGTAGTAGCCATATTATCTCTGAGATATGGTTCCTCCTTGTCACCACTCAGAATCAATTCCACTTGCTGTGAATGATTTTGTACAAGGGCACCTTCTGCAGTTCATATATTTGGTTTGGTAATGTTCATAGATTCATAGGCTTGGTAATGAATGCAGCTTACATGTGTATGAGGTAGGAGGGAACTTTTTACCAACATATCCATAACTTGCCTTTTCTGTCACACCTGATGGAACACCAAAAAGTAACCAGTTGTGGGGGAATTTGCACATGCAGCAAACTGCCATGCTTTCCCCCCCACAAACCTCATAACCTTTTGATACCCTTTGTCCCAAGGAAGCAGCCAAAAGATCACCCCCTTTTGATTTAATATCTTACCTACCTAAACAGATAATATGCTTAGTTCCTTCCCCTATCTCTTCCCATCTTTATCTCTTCCTGTCTTTCATCTACCTGTATTTGTCTTTACCTGATCTCTGACCATGTAATGTGTTACTAGAAAATAATTGCTTATATGAAGGAATTTTTCAATTACTTTATGTCAACAGCTAAAGGTTAAACTTCTAAATGTAAAATGTCAGCAGTTAATGGCAAAGCCTATGTATGTAAAAAGTATATAAGAAGGAATAAACTCAGAGTTTGTCAAGCTGTGTCCTGCAGCTTCAAACCTCTGCTCAAGACATGCCTGTGTCTTTTTCTTAGCATCCTACATCTGGCGCCCGAACAGGGACAGCCCCCCCATGGAGCAACTGGGACAGCCCCCCCCCTTCTGAGGGAGCAACAGCCAACTTACTTACCAGCGTCTGGAATAGACCCCTAAGTGCACTTTCGTCCTACGGGACCCCTCAGTGGTAAGTAAGGGTTGCAATCTATCTCAGCACCAGCAAAGGAACTCAGATTACTATTACACACATCAGGCATGAAAACGCCTGATCCAGACAAAAGGAAGCTGATGGGTGAGGTAGGGAAACATTCCCCTTGATATCCTAAGCGCTGGACGCTTAGGTTACAAGATTGGGAAAAAAGTAGGGCATACTTTACATCTTGAATCTTGGGCTCCAGTACAGGTATTACATCAATGGCATCAATGCCATCAAGCAGTGGAAAAATTTGGCTCAGATGCTTCAGCAGGGTAACAATTAACTACAAGCCCCACACCTGATTAGGATCAAAGTAAAAACTGTGCCTCCGAAAGCATCTTTAATTGGATTTTCAGCTCCTTCTGAAGAGGCTAATTCTTTTGCCTCCTTACAGCCACCATACACCCCCATAAGGAAAATATTAGAGGAACAATCTTGAAGTAGAAAAAATATATATGGGGAATGGTCAGAGGAATTTAAAGAAACAAATTAAATTAAAATGTACTCCTCTGCAATGTGTTTTGAACAATTGGGATGTTTTGAAACTTCAAGTAGCTGTTAAGTTTAACCCTGTCAGACAATGTCTGATGGTGCTTTGTGTTGATGTGTAGAAGTATAAATAATCTTTAACAAGACAACACTGAAAAATTTTGTAAACCTCCTTTTGGCTAGTTTATTGATAACAACTAAAGCCACGGAAGAAAAAGAAAAGAAAATTCAAAGAACTGAAAGCAAGTTTTTTTTTTCTTTTTTCCCCTTTTAATCTGGCTCTATTCAATTCCCTTTTGTCAAGAGGTGAGGAGAGGAGGCTGCTACATTTCCCTCACCCTTCACACCTTCAATATTCCTTTTAGTCTTTCCCCAATGTCTTTTGAAATTGCTGGGATAAGTTGGAAGTAACCAAAAATGTTCTCCTCCTTTTTGATTAAAAGGGGAGGCCTGTTTTAGCCTCAAACCCCAAATTGATGTGTCTTTTGTTTATGTATATGTGTGTATATGTGTATATGTGTGTGTGGCCACCGAGAACATTATGCTTGGGCTTGGAATGGTGAGAAAAATAGGAGATGATTAAAAGGGCCCTATTAAAAAAAAAAACCACAAGTTTGGTTGGAATCATCTCGTGATTTTTCTCGCTTTTTGCAGGACAAGCCATATGTCAAAATCAATGTTGTTTTATTGGTATTTGTATATATATATGTTTGTCTGTGTTGTTCTGTGTTATTTCCAAGACTTGGAAGAGGGTCAAATCCTCTCTGATAACAACAGTACAAAAAGGCCTTATTTAAAAATAAATAGTTTGCCTGGAGAAAGTATAAAATGAAATATTTGTATGTGGAATTGTTTATACAAGCAGTTAGAATGAAAATGAATGAATTAATTTGTTGATACCTAAGTGTGTGTGTTAGCCCTCAAACCCCATGCCACCCACTCTCTCCCAGGCTGTAAAAGAAATAAAAAACTGCAGATTTTATTGTTGTAATTGAAAAGTAATAGTAAGTGTTTGCATGAGAAGAGTCCCATGGAGAATGTGTGAGAGAATTTATGGAAAATGCATGTCAAGGAGAGAAAACTAATTTTTAGTGGTGAAAAGTTTGTAACAAAAAACTTTTCCTGTCTCTTTTGTTTTTCAACTGGCTGTGTTGCTTTAAGAGCAAGAGAGACAGAAAGAAGAGGGGGGGAAAAACTGTTCGTTTTAAACTTTTTTTTCCTCTCTGCTTAGAATTCCAGTTTGCAAATAGAGATGAAATTTAATCCCGCTCTTGCTGTTTCAGCTGGCAAAATCTTTATCTATCAACCAAAAGAAATAACTCTGAATTGTTTTATTTAAGTTTTGTAAATGTTTAACCTACTTAATATAAACTTGTTTCCATCTTTGATTAACTTGGAATTTAACTTATTGACCAAAGGAAAACAACCTGGAGATCTCATTTGTAGTTCCACTTGCAGCATTTACCACAGTTGAGCAAATTAAGTACTTGAGTACTCAATTTGTGGACAGAATTCCACATAGGAATTGTCATTTAACACTTTTGATATTTCTTACTAGTAAGATACTTACAGGAATATTAGCTGTGTTAGAAGCGCAAAAAGTATATTGTATTGAATGGCTTTACTTATCCCATCCCAAAATGTTTTATCTTTTATCCAGGCTGTTGCTGAAATAACCTTAGGACACAATCAAGCTTGTTCTTGAAATGGGACTGATTTAATTAATACTGTTATTCCTATCCCAAAATTTGATGTTCAATTTTATTTTCAGAATAACTTATATCTTCTGCTGCTATTTTAGCTTTCCATACCTTTTAACTTAATCTCTTACTCTCATTATGTGTGCCAACTTATATTTAATTTTACAGGTGCTTACATCATGCCCAGGATCGACCCCAATCTTATGGCTTTGTTTTTAACTTTACAGCACCTATCCTTTGTTTCTCAGATATATATCGGTCCTTTAAGGACTGCCTTCATAAACAAATAAAAAAGGAGGGATCAAGGGTACCTAATTTGGCATGGATAAATAATCAAGTCAATAAAGTCCTAATAACTTTAAATCAGCTAAATATTTCTTTTCAAAAAACTACTGCCTACCAGCGTCACTTTCAGCAGAAAGCTGTGCTTCTTAATCCATTGGTATGTTATCGGCAATTGTCTGATAAAACCTGGTTAGATCCAATTCCCTTACTAACTTGGGGGCGAGGCTATGCTCTGTGCTTGCTCCTACAGGCCCTCTCTGGATTCCAGCCCAGTGTGTGCAACCAGCCAAAGATGTCATGGCATCAAGTCCAGAACCCAATACTGGAAATGAAGCAGGTGACTCTTCAGACAGCACAATGTCCCTTTTGCTCTCACCATCGCAGTTGACCAACAACCTGGGGCGATGTGAAAAACCTAATCTCCAAAGCACAGATGGTTCTGTGGCAACAGGGAAAAGAACTTACACCAGAGAATTTATGCACTGCCATATTTGTGGTTTTGACTGCAAATTCCTTAGTCATTTTTTGCCTCTCTTTCCTTCTTAATTGCTGTGTGGGGGCTCAAGCTCTCCCACTCATCCTTTAGAATCACGGATGAAATATAATATTTGGGTGCAATTAGCTAATATCACAAAAGTGACAGACCTTTGTATTTCTGAATCATATGATATGGAAAATCTACTCTCTACCTGTCTTATACCTTTGTGTGTTCCAGCTTCAATTTTTAAAAAAAAATTATACTGGTTTAAACAATTTTTTATCAGACAATGAATTTCATTATGCAACTATGTCAAGCTAGGGTCATGCCTCTTACATGTTAACCCTTGATGCTATTGTTTTACATACACCAATTATAGCTGTTCCTACAAATCTTACTTATGCAAAAATTGTCAATTGTACTACTTCATCTAAAAAACCTCATTGTATACACATCAGTCAAAGAATTTTAAATTGTACCTCCTTTCAAGAGATATCTTTTAATTATGCACATATATGGTTATTCAATGTCTTTTTTTCCCCTCTACTTTCAATTTTCCACACTAAACTACCATTAACTTACCTCAGGAACAAATTATGCTTTGTATAAACAGGTGCAAAGTTATATGTCCCCTGACTAAGACCCACTAACTACTCCAGCTTAGAATAATGTCCTCATTAATAAAATAGAGAAAAGTGAGATGTGGGGGAATTTGCATGCGCAGCAAACTGCCATGCTTCCCCCCCCACAAACCTCATAACCTTTTGATACCCTTTGTCCCAAGGAAGCAGCCAAAAGATCACCCCCTTTTGATTTAATATCTTATCTACCTAAACAGATAATATGCTTAGTTCCTTCCCCTATCTCTTCCCATCTTTATCTCTTCCTGTCTTTCATCTACCTGTATTTGTCTTTACCTGATCTCTGACCATGTAATGTGTTACTAGAAAATAATTGCTTATATGAGGGAATTTTTCAATTACTTTATGTCAACAGCTAAAGGTTAAACTTCTAAATGTAAAATGTCAGCAGTTAATAGCAAAGCCTATGTATGTAAAAAGTATATAAGAAGGAATAAACTCAGAGTTTGTCAAGCTGTGTCCTGCAGCTTCAAACCTCTGCTCAAGACATGCCTGTGTCTTTTTCTTAGCATCCTACAACCAGTAAAGTTGCAACAACTTTAGTCATTTTAACTGATATAAATAAAGTGCTTTATTTCAACAAGTAAACTACAGTAGAACTGGATGGTGATAATATGTGCAAAGCCATTTATTATATCTTACTAACTTCAACCAGAGCTAATTTTCTACGGATGAATTTGAACCCAATGAAAAAAAAAGTTTCAGCTATAATGGCCATTACTTACATGCTTTGCTTGCATTTTTCTATATGCATCTGACTGACTGTTCTTGAAAATGCTAGATTATAAGGCTTTGTGTACAATTTAGCAAGGTAGTTCATTCCACTTTAGTAATCTGATAGGATTCCATTTGAAAAGCAATATTCTGCATAACTGCAACAGGCAAATGTGGGCATTTTTCAGAGAACAGAATAGGGTAGTTTATATACTTACATGTATTGACTGACCAGTCTTTTCCACAAGAAATACCTGAACTATATACTTGTAACGATCAAACCCCAGTTCCTTGACACCTGCTAATACATCTTCTGAGATAGCTGTACAAGTGGGGGCACCATTGATTCCAATATATTTGAAATCTTGAAGTTTCTGCTATTAAAGATCAAACAAAATTGCCAATAATTATATTAAATATGCTTTTCTATAAATAGTCCATAAAGTACTCATTTAACATTTAAACTATTCTATGTTTGATACATCCTGTAGGTATATTGTTTTTCAGTAAATATAGTATTCAATAGTTTATAGCATTCAATAGGATTTGTAACTAATCTAACCTATATAATAAGACTGTACTCAGTTTGAAGGTTTCAGTTTTAAATAAGCTATGCATTATCCCACTGTTTTTAGGGGGGGGAGAAATGTCAAACTGCTGTATTTTGGTAGAGCACAATTGCAACATTAAAAATAAGCCCATTTTAGGAACCATTTTATTTGAAAAGTTAAATATAATTTCATAGGATTTTAGAATATATTTGTGCTTATTTTTTTAGTTTCAGACCACTTTAATTTTAGAGATTATATTCCCCAAGAAATTCTGGAAACTAATTTGTGAGAAATGTTCAGAATTCAGTTGTAATATCTCTGGTTTGTCCATAGAGGTAGGACCATAGAGGTTGTCCATACTGTAGGATGTGACCAAAAGTTAGCAGTTAAATTATGTCAGGTGGTGTGGATCTTAGTGAAGGATGGCCCTGCCCCTTTCAAAAGCCCAGCGCTGAAGTCCAATACTTTTCACTTCTTGTTTCTTCTTACACAAGAAAGTTCAGCACAAAGAGAGAACTAATGTTCCTTGCATGGACAAAAATAATTTGCCCAGGACAAAGTAGGATGTCAACGCTTCCCAACTCACCCTGCAAGTCATCAGTCATTTTTCTTCTGGAAAACACTAAAGGCAGCCAGGAAAAAGTATCCCTTACAGGCTATTGGTGGCCAAAGCAAAAGTGACCAACTTGGACACTTGCAAATGCACTCATGGGAATTTCAGTAATTTTAATTAAAATTAATTATATACACATGGACACACACACACACGGACACTTCTCCAATACTGCTGATATTTCTATTAGTGTATGATGACATGGAGCGCAGTGGCTCATGTGGTTAGGATGCTGGGTTGAAGGTTAGGATGCTGGGCTGAAGTTTAACAAGCCTGCCTTCGAGGCCTGAGTGCTGTTGCGTGGCTGGGTGAGCTGCCATCATTTGCTCTAGCTCCTCAACGGGAACATGAAAGGAGACCCCACGGGCATCCTCTAGGCAACAGTGATATCATTGGCTAATCCTTTCAACCCAGAAGTGCCTTAAAAGGGGCTTCCGACACAAACAGGCCTGGAGGAAGCTCCATTTACAGGTAGTCCTCAACTTACAATAGTTCATTTAGTGACCAAAGTTACAATATTGAAAAAACTGACGTGACTATTTTTCACACTTATGACTGCTGCAGCATCCCCATGGTCACATGATCAACTGGTTCATATGATGGTTGTAGTGTCCTGGGATCACGTGATCAGCTTTTGCGACCTTCTGACAAGCAAAGTCAATGGGGAAGCCAGATTCACTTAACAACCAAGTTACTAACTTAACAAATGCAATTATTCACTTAACAGTTGTGGCAAGAAAAGACATAAAATAGTGCAAAACTCACTTAACAAATGTTTCACTTAGCAACATAAATTTTGGGCTCAATTGTGGTCATAACTCAAGTACTACCTGTACCTTAATAAGTTATTTGCTATAAACTACATTTTAAATGAACTATGATGTTGATAGGAGATATAATAAAAAGCATTAAGTAATATAACTTATAGTTTGGAGCCTAATTCTTATTAGAAAATACTCTACCTTTAGAATATCTTCAGCTTTCTTCCTTACTATGTGAGCCTCACATTTTCTATAAGGTTCCATCCTGTAAGTGTTAGCATATTTCGGTCTCGCAAAGCTAGTCTTGAATATCAAGAGCTCGTTTTTTGTAAAATCTGTGATGGATTCATCATCTGGGTCCATACCTGGCATGTCATAGCTTGAAGCTCTGTGTTTTCCTGACTGTAAAGGCTAAACCCCCCAATACATAAAGACAACTTTATTTCACTCACAAAATTAAAATGATAAAATTTAAACATAGTAAGGGAGAATTAGATTTTTTTCCAGCATGCCCCACTTTTTTCATGTACAATTCAAAATGGTTAAAAAACCAAAATTCCCCACAACAACCCTATGAGATTAGTTGCACTAAGAGAGTGACTGGCTCAAAGTCACCTAGCCAGTTTTTCAAGGCAAGACTAAAACTCACAGTATCCCAGTTTGTAAGCCAGCATTACTATACCAAAGTGGCTCTTTAACTGAATGTAATGGAATGTTCTAATTTACAGCCACATAAATTAATTCTGCAGTGTATATATTCCATTTTGAGGGATTCATTATAACATAGAACAGTATACTTGACCAAAGACTCAGATAATGGTCCTCCAAGGGAAAGTCAAATAGGAGTTTCTATTATGTTATTCATACATAGGGTACTTGAAGAATTTGTGAAACAAAAACATTCCAATTTGAATTTTGATAGCATAATAGGTAAGAGTAGCAAAGATAATACATGTACAGAGAAGCTAGAATGACATACATTTAAGTTATTACAAGCAACAAAATGTACAACATTATGGAAGAACAAGCAACAGAACATAGTCAAACTAGAGTCTTGGACTTCAAGAGAGCTAATTTCAATAAACTTAGAGAGGGCTTGGGAAGGATTCCATGGATGAGAATCCTCAAGGGGAAAACAACTCAAGAAGCTTGGGAAATTTTGAAAAATGAGATAATAAAAGCCCAGTCTAGCACAATACCAACAAAGAGGAAAAATAACAGCTCTCAAAAGAAACCAGCATGACTGCATAAATAACTCTCTGACAAATTGAAAGATAAAAAGGACAAGTATAGAAAGTGGAAAGCAGGGCACAGAACTAAGTTAGAATATCAGCAAATAGCCCAAGCCTCCAAAGATGAAGTGAGTAAATTCAAGGCTCAGAATGAACTAAGTCTTGCGACCAAAGTCAAAAATAACAAAAAAAGCTTCTTTCAACGTGTAAAAAACAAGAAAAAAGTGAAGGAAACGATTGGTCCATTAGTGGGTGAAAGTGGCAAGAAGGTGACAAGCAACAGGGAGAAAGCAGAACTATTTAACTCGTTTTTTGCATCTGTCTTTACATAAAGGGAAAAAACAGACCAACTATCAAAAATAGTGCCATAAAAAACAGAACAGAAACACAAGTTAAGATAGGCAAGAAAATGGTAAGTGAGCACCTGTCCAGCCTAGACGAGTTCAAATCACCAGGACCAGATGGATTACACCCCAAGATTCTCAAGGAACTGGCAGATGTGATCTCAGAACCACTGAACTATATTTTTCAAAGACCTGGAGCACTATGGGAACTACCAGAGGACTGGAAAAGAGCTGATGTAGTTCCCATCTTCAAAAAAGGAAAAAAAGATGGATCCAGGAAATTACAGACCTATCAGCCTGACCTCAATACCTGGGAAGATCCTGGAAAAGATAATCAAACAACGAATCAGCGAATACCTAGAGGCAAACAAAGTCATTACTAAAAGCCAACATGGGTTTGTCAAAAATAGATCATGCCAGACAAATCTTATTGCATTCTTTGACCAAGTGACAAAATTAGTGGATCAGAGGAATGCTGTGGACATAATTTACTTGGACTTCAGTAAGGCATTTGATAAAGTAGATCACAACCTACTACTTGATAAGATAGAAAAATGTGGGGTAGACAGCACCGCCACCAGATGGATCCGTAGCTGGCTAACCAGCCGTACTCAGCATGTGGTCCTCAATGGAACCGCATCTACATGGAGGGAAGTGTGTAGGGGGTGCCCCAGGGCTCTTCAACATCTTTATCAACGATTTGGACGAGGGGATAGATGGGGAACTCATCAAATTTGCAGACGATACCAAGCTGGCAGGAATAGCCAACACTCCAGAAGACAGGCTTAAGATACAGAAGGATCTGGACAGACTTGAACACTGGGTGCTATCTAACAAAATGAAATTCAATGGTGAAAAAAGCAAGGTTCTACATTTAGGCAAGAAAAACCAAATGCACAGCTACAGTATAGGGGGTACCTTGCTCAATAGTAGTGACTGTGAGAGGGACCTCGGAGTTCTAGTGGACAATCACCTAAATATGAGCCAGCAGTGTGCTGCAGCGGCCAAAAAGGCCAACACAGTGCTAGGCTGCATTAACAGTAAGATAGAATCAAGATCACGTGAAGTGTTAATACCACTTTACAATGCCTTGGAATACTGCATCCAGTTTTGGTCACCATGATGTAAAAAAGAAGTTGAGACTCTAGAAAGAGTACAGAGAAGAGCAACAAAGATGATTAGGGGACTGGAGGCTAAAGCTTATAAGGAATGGCTGCTGGAATTGGGTATGTCTAGTTTAATGAAGAGAAGGATGAGGGGGGATATGATAGCAGTGTTCCAATATCTCAGGGGCTGCCACAAAGAAGAGGTAGTCAAGCTATTTTCCAAAGCGCCTGAAGGCAAGACAAGAAGCAACGGATGGAAACTAAGCAAGGAGAGAAGCAACCTAGAACTAAGAAGAAACTTCCTGACAGAACAATTAACCAGTGGAACAACCTGCCTCCAGAAGCGGTGAATGCTCCAACACTGGAGATTTTTAAGAAGAGACTGGACAGCCATTTGTCCGAAATGGTATAGAGTTTCCTGCCTGAGCAGGGGGTTGGACTAGATGACTTCCAAGGTCCCTTCCAACTTTACTATTATTATTGTTGTTACTTTACAGTACATAAACAGAATATAGTAGAAACCAAAATTAACCCTTCTGAACAGGGTCGCCTTGGTTCTGAAACATGCTTGACATAGACCAATATTTCTCAAACTTGGTAACTTTAAGAGGTATGGACTTCAATTCCTAGACTAGAGCATGCTGGCTAAGGGAATTCTGAGTGTCCACACGTCTTAAAGCTGCCAGGGTTGAGAAAAACTGGCAAGACAACTTTACTATTGTTAACAACAAGCGCTCTTCGTGTACCTTAACAGAACTTTGGACCGAGCCCACATCTACAGCTTTTTAACCGAGCAAAAGAGCCATCTCCGGCTTTCCAAAACGCACGATTCCCACCAAAACAGATGCAAACAAGCTTTCCCTACCACCCCGCAGCCGATCGCGTGATCCCGCCCACTCAGTGGGAAACCTCAAACCTGAGGCCCGCCCCAATGTTGCTCCGCGCACGCGCAGATAGAGCTGTGCCGCCTAGTCCGACACGACCGACCTGATCTTTGTCTGTAATGCTGTGTTTTTTTCCCCATGCCTGTCCGGCGTGGGAGGGAGTGACGCCCAGCTTTTTTTTGGCTTTATCCATTGGGACTCCTCACTTTAGGCTACTGCCTGGAGCGGACGGAGATTTACCGGCGCAGCAACCGTCCACACGGACCCGTTAGGAGCAGCCTTTCAGAGGCTCGAGACTGATCTCTATCCGTGACGTCAGTAAGCACGAGCTATGCAACCCAAGAACCAGAACCGAACAGAGGTAAATGCCGCGGATCAGACTTCCCATAATCTGGTCCCATAAGAGGAGTTGTAGTTCAGTTATTGGGGCGCGACGTTAGGAGCGAGAGCGCCTCATATCGGTTCAGGTCGAGTTTTTTATTGTTGTTGCCTAGCTTGCTATTTCCTTCTTTTGCTAAAGGCCAAGTTAAACAGTTTAGGGCAGGGTTCCTAAACCTTGTATCATCATACCTTCCTTCATTGTCATCTTAATGTACACACCTCCTTTAAAAATACAAACACCAAAATGAACACAGGAGAACAAGGAGAATAATACAATGAAACTGCAGGAAAGGTGGATTTATTAAAAATGTAATTAAAAGGTTGCTCAGAGATCCTCTGGACTCAGCTCCGCCCCAAGGGAGGCACACCTCACCGTTTGGCAAACCTGGTTTAGGGGATTAGCGTTGGGAAAGGGAGACATGGTGAGTTTATCTTCTTTGCAACTTATTTGCTGCTGTTAAAGTTCCAGTCCTAAGGAGAGGAAAGGAACACAAGTCATAATTGTAATGGAAACTAAATATTATTTCACAGCAGTGGTAGAAAGTTCTAATTTTGCTGACAACACTTTGAGTTGTGACTTTTCACAAGTTACAGGTAGTCCTTGACTTACAGCCATTTGTTTAGTGACCATTCAAAGTTACAATGGCACTGAAAAAAGAAATGAGCGGTTTTCATACATATGACTTATGACTCATACTCATGGAGCATCCCCTGTGATAATGTGATCAAAATTCAGATCCTTGGCAATTGGCATGGATTTCTGATGGTTGCAGTGTCCTGAGGTCATCACCTTTAGTGACCTTCTGTCAAGAAAATACCAATTTAACAACTACAGTGATTCACTTAGCAACTGTGGCTGGAAAGGTCACAATTGTCTTGCTTAACAACGGAAACGTTGGGCTCAATTGTGGTTGTAAGTGGAGGACTACCTGTATATGCTTTCACCCTGTCAGTTAGACGGAAATGCATCTTAAATTCAGAGGTTCTGTGACTGCCTGGCATAATTAGTATTAATGTTGAACTGTTTGCTTAATTGTGACGTTTATTTTGTTATACTGTATTTGTTCTGGGATTACAAAGTAGTTGCATTGTGGATTGATGCTTTTTTTTAAAAAAAAAATTCTGATGTGATGTGTTAAGATTATCAGTCTGACCCTTAAAGCTATCATTGACCACTAAAAGGCAGAAATAACAGTTTTTTGTTTCTCCTACTCAGAAGCCATCTTTCCCTAATGTAAATGAAAAAAAAAACCTCTTCTGTTTATCCAGAGGAATTAAAAGCATCATCCACAGCCAACGAGGAATGCATTTATGCAGTTCTGTCACAGTTTCATTACAAGTGATGGCTGTTTTATTCCAAATTTATTTATTAGAACCATGTTGGTTCTAATATGTTGGGACCCATAATTGGTGAAATGAGATGGGCAAGGATGACCTGTGGCTTTCCTGGTTGAACTGAAGGGTTCCCTAGAGACTC
Organism: Crotalus tigris; assembly: GCF_016545835.1. Classification (NCBI taxonomy): domain Eukaryota; kingdom Metazoa; phylum Chordata; class Lepidosauria; order Squamata; family Viperidae; genus Crotalus; species Crotalus tigris. The sequence goes on along the minus strand of NW_024096886.1, from coordinate 256,563 downwards.
TCTGGTTAAGCCTACCTTCAGTTGTGGAAGTGTTCCAGATCCAGATGATCGATACATGGCCATAAAGAGTTGAGATTTTCAGTATTTTTTCAACCCATGATTATTATCAGCTACTAAATTTTTAGACATCCTTTGAAATATAGAGAGAAGATTTCTGGTTGTAAACTCAGTTATATACTTCCCAGATAATAACATTTGACTCAATGACACAATAGGAAGGCATTTTCTTAGACCCAGCACATCTCTCATCTGATACTGAGGTTTATTTACACTAAAGGCTTGTCAAACAATTTTATTCAATCCTATTTGTAGAATGTGGGCACAACAACAGGGTGTGAAAAAAGTAGTTCATTGCAGGATTGTTTTCAAGATACTTTCAGTTCCTGAAGTATGAAGATAAATGGCCCAATACTTACTTTGACAGAGTGCTTTTTAAAATATTTTAAATGATAATAAAAAACATAAGCAGGAATTATCTACGATATCTTTGGGCTGAGAAGTAGGGAGGAAAAATGCTGTTGCAGTGTTTAACCAACACCCATGATTTTTCTCTTTACTCTGGATTACATTAACTTTCATCCTACAGGGGAAAGGTCAAAAACATCATAACATCAAATCTCCAAGTAATATAGTTGGAATTTTATTTTCATTCTTGCCATCAATACAAAATATTTGTAAAATGTGTAAAAGTAATTCTGAGAGTAATAATTGTGTTCACAAAACAAAATAATTGTCTGCAATAATTACCTTATTTTGTATCACCATTTGCCTTTTTATTTCCTTTCAGATGCTCTTAGCTGAGCCACCATCTACCTGCCTTTCCTCTACAGTGTACTATATGGTTTGTGAAGCTGGATTTGAGAGGAAATCAAGCTATGCTCTCAGTAGTATTATATGCAGCACCGGTGAAATAAATTGGGAATTCATCACAGAACATGTACAATATGGAGAGCAAGGTCTCTGTTGTTTTTAAATGTAGTGTATTGTTATACTTGGGACAGTAAGACATTGTTTCTGAATTAGCATATGCAATGGAGATTATTTTACTTGTTTGGTGGGGATCTTTTTATTAAAAATAATAGAATTAGAATTTCTAATGTTAGTTATTTAGCTTCAATGGCTAAATGGTCATTATTTAAGATTTTCTACAGAAAAAGACAATTCCTTAATGAGTTTAGGGGAACCCTTTCAGGAGAAAATATTTTTGAATCTTTTTATATTTAGCAGCATTTGACAGTATTCTTGAACTAATTGGTTATTTTTGTTTTTTAGACCCAACATTGGATTATATCAAAAGTGTGAGATCTCTTGGTCCTTTATGTGAATCTATTCACTTGCATTTGAAATCACTTACCATGGAGCAATTTGAAAACCAGTTTGTGGTGTGGCTTCAATGGACAAACTGCCCAGAGGTAGGAAAACGTTGGATTGGATACTTGTTCCAAATTTATGGATGGATGGATACACACATATATACATATACACACATTTTTTTAGCATATGGCACATCATGCATGAACTTGCAATATATATTAATATTGTGCCTGGATTAAAAAACACAATAAAATATTAATATTAAAAAGAGCCATATTCACACATACTAAAATAGGAAATCACTGTATATGATTCTTCGTTAAGGAATATAAATAAATAAAGGAATGTGGGAGTTGTAAGTATCACAATGGGAAATAAAAGAACAGAAAGCAAGGATAATCAATTACTTGGTGTGAATATTTAGAAATCTGTAGCTAGTTGCAAATACATTTTGGTAGGAGAAATTAGCTTTTTTGAATACAATAGCACAGAGTTCTCCAAACAGGTAATGTTCCCTCAAAAATGTGTTTTGTCTTCTAAAATCCTAGTGAGGCTAGGATATCTGTTCTGATAATGTATAGTTCTGTGGTTTTCCATAGAAGAATTGTGCTCTGGTGCAGAGAGTCTTACCCCAGATATAGAGCTGTGATAAAATTGATCATCAAAATGGAAATCAATTAAAAAAAAAAGAAGGGCCAGCAAAATATGCAGGCGTTTTCTCCCATGTATACAAAATAAATCTAGAAAAAATTATTTTGCGGCTATCTCATGGATTGTATAAGTTAGCCAACAAGGATTTGATGGATGATTGTATTTCTTTTGATAACTTTTTTGGTCATTTCTAGTTCTGTGGAAGAAACATATAAATGCTAAATTGTCTTCTTTAACGTTAGTATTTCCAAAAAGAAGTTTAACATTTTAAATTTGTAATTTTGTGATTTTCAGATATAAGTAACTGTTAATGAAAAGTAAAAATATTCTTTTTAATCTGTCAACCAATGATTTTTTAAAAAACTTAATTGTTCTAGTTCAGTGGTATACGCAAACTTATTAAGCTCTATTTCTTCCTAATATAAATGCACTGATAAAAATAACATGGTTACACTTAATTCTTCTATCTTGTATAAACTACAGATATTTCTTGAAATGTTTGATACCGTAAGGAACCCACATGATGCAGCAGTTGCACTCAGTTTAATGAAGCTTACATCAAGTTTGGAACGAGCCTTGGGTGATGTAAGTGCTGAAATCTTGGAATCTGTCAGACTTGAGGTCAATGAGATCCTTTTTAAGAAATCAGTGTTTCACTTCCTTGTTTACTAATTAAAAGGTCACAGATTCAATATAATTACCAGTTGGTTTCTCTGTCCAAGCACTGGGAGTGATTGGCTTTATACATGTTTGCTGATAGAATGGACTTGAGAACAAGGCCGACTACATGCTTTAGAGAATTTTCTCACTCTATCTAGAACTTGAAACCTCTCTTAGAGTCATAAATCTTGCAATATTTTGGTCCAAAGCACTGCATTCTGTATGACTAATGCAACATTCATCCATACGGTAAATACTCCTACAATACATTTATGAAAAACTGAGCAAAGTCAGATGGGTTTAGATCAGATATGTCAAACACAAGGCCCGGGGGCCGGATGCGGTCCGCAAAGTGGTTTCATGTGGCCCACGAAGCCATCCTGGAAACAGTGAGGGAACGGCCCACGCTGCCTTGGCCCTGGCCCAGGCTGGCCGGGAGGGAGCCAATGTACAATTTTGTGGTGGCCATCTATGCTGAAACGCATTCAGTCTTAGCTCCATAAGGCTATCTGGAAACAGCAAGGAACCAGTCCCTGCCCCTGGATGCATGCTGGGGAGGTGTCACCCTTTGTGAGAAATGAAGAAATGCACCATTGCCTGGAAATGGCCAACAAATGGCCCTGGCCTACTTCACATATCCGGCTTAATGGGCTCCGGGGGAGGGGTTTCGGCAGGCAGCGGGGCGCTCTCCTCACAGCACCAAGAGGCTGACCGAGTGGCACGAATCTGATGAGAAGTGCAATGCTGCCTAGCCCCCAGCCTGCCCAGTTTCAACAGGCAGCAAGGCTCAACCTCTCGGCACTGTGAGGAGAGTGCCCCGCTGCCTGCCGAGACCAGGCAGGCTGAGGGCTGGGTAGCATTGCACTTCTTTTCAGATTAACACCACCTGGGTCAGCCTCTTGGAGGAGGTAAGTGCAGGTGGAGGAGGAGGTAAGTGCAGGTGGGCCCCCTTGGGGAAGTAGTGCTGGGCTTGGTGCCGCAGGTGCTCGAGGGCCAGGCTGGGCATTTCACCTCTGCTGCCCAGGGCTCTGGGCAGCCTGCAGCACCATCCAGCCCCCCCCACATGGGCTGAGAGGAACAGTGAGGCTTCTCCAGTGGACCATGCCTTGGCACTTGCCCTGGTCCCACCCCTTCTGCCAGAGACCCTCAGATCTGTCCCACTCCTGCCCAGGTCACCACAGGCACCATTGATGCGAACGATGTAGAGCTGGCCACGGGCTCCCAGTAGGCCACACCTACTCCATCCACGCCCACCCAGTAGGCTGCACCCACCCTGGCCACACCCACCCGGCCCCCCAAGGGCAACCGCAATGCTGATGCGGCCCTCACTGAAATTGAGTTTGACACCCCTGGTTTAGATACTTAGTTCATAGACATATTTATTTCATAACCTATGCGCTAATTTCATTTGGGCTTATCCCATGCTAGGTGTGTCTTACATTACAGTGCAAATACATTACAGTGACTCACTCTGGAAGCTTTTGGCCAAGAAGCAGGGAAGTCAAAATGGAGCAATCTTTTAATTATACCTCATTACTGGGTTTCTAAAAGCTAGCATTTTTGTATTTGTCAAAAAAAAATTGTGGCAGTTTTTAACTGGAGCATTTGTAATATCAATAATTCAGTGAAGAATATGTTTTAGTTTTCTGGTGTATGATAAACCCAGTGTCCTGTAATAAGAACTGAATGAGTTTTCTGCAGTCCTTCAGTTCATGTACATTTGGAAGTAAAGATAGCAAGACAGTCATAGCATTCATAAGACATTTTTTTTTCTTTTAGCAACCTGGTAATCCCTTGCATTGGGGTGGAGATGGGATGACTGAGCGGAGTTTGAGCATTTAGCATTCATTAGACCAGTGGTTCTCAACCTTTTTAATGCCGCAACCCCCAACCGGTCGTAAGTTGAGCACTACTCAACCGGTCGTAAGTCGACGACTACTCAACTGGTGCAGCACCGTTTGTAGAATGGGACTTTTGGCAGGCTCAGCAGGGCAGAGAAGCCTGGACAATTCCTATTGGCTTTTGAAAGCCAATAGAATTAGACTCTATTCAAGAGAGTCTATTCTATTGGCTTTCAAAAGCCAATTGAATAAAAGGGAGTAGCACAGCTAAGGAAAAGGGGGAAAAAATGGTGGACTGCGTTGTTTGGCGACTCCTGTGAAATGGTCGTTCGACCCCAAATGGGGTCCCAATCCACAGGTTGAGAACCATTGCATTAGACAATAAACCAGGTGAATTCACTGTGAAAGATGGTTGGGCAACTTCTCCAATTGCTTCACATCATTTCAGCCAAAAAGATTTACTAATAGTACCTCTTAGCTTATATCCATATTTGTGGGCTCCTGATTTGGATATGTCCTTTTTCAAAAATCCAAAGAGGAAGATATAAGCCACACTTTGTAATGCTTTGATGATTCAAGAACTGATATGAAGTTGCTTCATACTTCTTTGCTTGAATGAAATAATTAACATTTCAAATTGCTCTTTTAAACATAAAAAAGGAAATTGATATGGTGCTTTTAAGAAATACATTGATTGGGAAGCGCAGATATTCAGAGTGAAATGTATTGTATTCTAGGTATTCTTATTAATTGGGAAAGATTGTCCTTTTCTTCTAAGGGATTTGCTTGCATCCCAGGAACTTTTTTCTATCTTTGGGCAACCAGTGGTGAGTATTAGATTTTTAATTTCAAATTAAAAATGTTTAAATATTAAGTATATTTACATTTATCTAAATACACTTTATTTTTACTCAGTGGCTGACTTTGAGCAATACCAATCTAACTGGGCTGTTAGTAAATATTGCCTAAGGATGGGGTAGAGGATATTTAAACAAAGATTGGAAGTTGGTATTCAGTGAGCCAGGTTTTATAGAGAGATTTTACAGGTTAGAACTTCTGTGAGGTTCATTTGTTTATGGAAAAGTATATGAACAATATATTGTTTTGCAGTATTTACTTTTGGTTCAAATTAGATGGATGTTCTGAAGGTGTTCATTGGGTGTCCAGATGGTCTAAACCTCCGTAATATTTTGTGGCATGGATTTGTATCAGCTAAAGAGATTCCTGTCAAGTAAGTAAAATTAATTTTGATTCTTTTTCTTTTGTACCAGTTACAATAGAGTTAGAAACATAACTGAACAATAATTGAAGGAAGATGTATGCATTTAAAAAGGGATAGGCTATTCACATCTAAATGACATGCCAGTAATTAATATTTTAATTAATTGTAATTTATATTTTTATGAGTACTTTCTTCTGTTTCAAAATATTTGAATATTTATTTGAATTTTATTCTTTGGGAATGATTGATGTGTACTATATTTTCCACTGCATTGTATATCTTATTTTCCATAGATATTTCTCCATGCTACTTTTTTTAACAGCTGGATTGGGACAACTGCTTAATAATTACTGCCTTCAGACTCATTCTGCTTTAGTTCATCGACCCTATGTATCTTTCACTCACTTGAAAGAGCTACATATATTTCCAGGTATTAGTTTTAATGGCTTATTCTTGAAGCTGATACATAGCTACCATCTTGAAATATATATACTTATTGAAGTATTTTGGTTGCACTTTTAGCTCGGTTTAGAAATTGGAACCTTTATGCAAATGTAGCTTCCTGGAGTTTTAGGTACACAGAAGATTTAAAAGTGCATTATTTTACTTAGTTCTGGTGCGTATGTGCATATAGAAATCATCTATGGCCAATTCTATATGTTCTTCAGATGAGGAATGGGTTTATCTGAGTTGTAGGTACACCAGGCAGATAACCAGCCATCTTACCAAATCTGTTTCCAAATGGGGACTGAAGAGTTCTCAAATGTTTTCTTGTGGACCATGCCAGTTGGAAATTACTGGAGAATTCTAAATTGAGAAGAAAAGCTACAATACCTGTTTAGTCCTTGCATTTGAAAATTAATACTGATATAATCACAGAGTACTTTTTAGGGACATGTTTAAATGTAATAGATTTTAGAAACATGTAAAACATTTTGAGTTGAATCATTTACATTCAAAGTAACCCCTATCAAATGTGGGTCAATTGTTTCAAGTGCAAAATTGGGTGCTTTAGTCAGTTTGAAAGATTTTCAAGTTGGGCTGAGCTGTTTTGAACATAGACACTTAAGAAATAGGCTGTATACAGGGTGTTTCAAATTCAAGAGAGATGTTTTGAATCCAGAATTGTTTGAATTATTAAAAATATACAATGTAACATAAAAATGCATAAAAGAAGCAGAATAAAACACGTGACACTTCAGATAATGTTATTCCAAACTTATTTAAGCCACATGTTTATCTAGAAGAGCTAAAAGAGTTAGATAAATAAAAACTCCAATTAAGTCAGGCTTTTCTAAATAATGGGTATGAGAGACTTAAATGTATTTGTTTGTCTGTTTAGATCTCTTGCCCAATTTTTTAATACTTTCTGATGTATAAAGATTCATAAAAATATCACTTCATTGTTGCTATTCATAATCAGTACAGTAGTTAATTTGTCCAATTGGTATCTGTGTTCTTTATCGGTAACTGGTATATAAGGGGTTTTTTTTATCCTTCTTCCTCTAAAACCCATTTTTCTTTTGAGTCATACATTTTAGATTGTAAATCTGAAAACAGATACGTCTTATTCTTGTTCAGCCTCTGGGAATATCTTTTGTGAGGAAGAGGGGTAAAATAAGGATAAAATGCTTCAAATATAGAATGCTGTACTTTGTTTTTTAAATTTGCTTCTGCTCTAGGAATATCAACTTGGAAAATGTAAAAAAATCAATAAAGAGGAACTAGAGTTGGCAGTTAAATCTTACAAGTAATAGTAGAACCATTGTTTGAGCATTATTTGAAGACTATCGTAATATATTTTGATTATAAGTTTTCTCCACAATAAATTTATTTTTTTATGCAACAAAAAATTAATGTTAGTGCAAGTTCCACTCTTCTATTTTATAGATCTTAATAAAGAACTCTTGTCATTAGCTGAAGAATTAGTAACAAAATCCAGTATTGTGCTAAAGACCATGTTACCTTTTTGGATTACTGCAATAACTTCATTCCAGCAGGCGAGGTAACTATATTAGTGTATTTTAATCTTTTTTAAACAGTTGAAAATTGGTTTAGCTCAGTTGGAATGCAGGGCATAATTTATTAGAGGTTATTTGCCTATTACCCGTAAGTTCCATTCCTTGCAATCTTTGAAATAAGATTCCATAGGGTCTAGGACAAATCATCCTGCTAACTCACCCCAGCTGACTTGATGCAGGACAACTTTCCATGCCAACTCAACATGGGACAACTTGCTGCAGGACAATTCAATGTGGGATAACTACCTGTTTAACACAGCGGAAGGAAGCTTTTATTCCCCCCCCCTTCTGCTAATATCAGCAGAGGAGGTGATACATTTATCCGCCTAAGTATTGAAAACCCTATGACAGTGATGGCGAACCTATGGCATGCGTGCCAGAGGCGGCACTCGGAGCCCTCTCTGTGGGCACGCATGCTGTTGTCCCAGCCGCACCTCCCCCCATGGCCCCCTCTTCACCAGCAGCCCCTGGAGGAGAGTCGTCATCACGCGCAGCCTATGCGGAGCAGTGCAGCCAAGGACATGGCAGCCGGGCAGCAGGGACAAGACTCTGCCCTCATGCCCTGTCACGCACAGATGATGCTCCGGGGCATGGGTGGAGGGTGTGGCCTCCATGGCGTTGCAGGGCTGCCTGGGCGATCTGCGGTGGGCCATGGAGGCAGTGGGTGGCCCTGTGGGTGGGGGCAGGGCAGAGCAGGGTGGAGTAGGCAGGGCGGGGTGGGGGTGAGCCGGGGCAGGACAGTTTTTGGACACTCAGTCTCTAAAAGGTTCACCATCACTGCCCTATGAGGTACGTTTGAGTCAAAAAATAACAAAGACAACCGTAATCAAGCAAGAGGATCAGTGTGAGGACTTCCACATTGCCCGACCAACTAACAATATGCTCCAAGCATAGTAAGATTCCCTATTATCCCAGGTTATGGCATTTGAATAGTTAAAACCATTTTTCTGCATAAAGTAAGAACAATGTGTGCTGCAGCTCAGTCCCACAATACTATTTCTTTCAGATATGCCGACTGTGTCATTTTGCTACTTCCTCAGCTGGAAGGTGCGCTTAGAGTACTCTTCACAGCCGTTAATAAATGCCCAAGCAGACTAATGACAGCTGAGGTAATCATATTTATCTATTGTTATCCATATGTTTCTTTAAAAAAAAGAAATTTGTTGAAAATTATATACACTATATATGCATTAACAGAGGGATAGAATCAAGATCACGTGAAGTATTAATACCACTTTACAATGCCTTGGTAAGGCCACACTTGGAATACTGCATCCAGTTTTGGTCACCACGATGTAAAAAAAGATGTTGAGACTCTAGAAAAAGTATAGAGAAGAGCAACAAAGATGATTATGGGACTGGAGGCTAAAGCATATAAGGAATGGCTGCTGGAATTGGGTATGTCTAGTTTAATGAAGAGAAGGACGAGGGGTGGACATGATAGCAGTGTTCCAATATCTCAGGGGCTGCCCCAAAGAAGAGGGAGTCAAGCTATTTTCCAAGGCGCCTGAAGGCAAGACAAGAAGCAATGGGTGGAAACTAATCAAGGAGAGAAGCAACCTAGAACTAAGGAGAAACTTCCTGACAGTTAGAACAATTAACCAATGGAACAACCTGTCTCCAGAGATGATGAATGCTCCAATACTGAAAGTTTTTAAGAAGAGACTGGAACTGCCATTTGTCTGAAATGGTATAGGGCAGGGCTTTTCAACCAGTGGTACGGGTACCACCTGTGGTACATTGGCACCTGGCAGGTGGTACGCGACCATCCTATAAAAGTAGTGGGGGAGGGGAATGAGCTGAACCGGTGGCAGCATCGCACAAGCCTGAGCAAGAGATAGCTGGAGCTTCATCCATTTGTCCGAAATGGTGTAGGGTTTCCTGCCTGAGCAGGGGGTTGGACTAGATGACCTCCAAGGTCCTTTCCAACTTTACTACTACTACTACTACTATTATTATTATTAAGTCGAGGACTACCTGTACTTCATCACTTTTTTCCTTTTTGGGGGGGGGTTATCAAGTTTTTGACACCTTGCTAGGCGACTGGTGGTACTCGGATATTGCCATATCCTAAAAGTGGTTCAATGGGTGAAAAGGTTGAAAAGCCCTGGTATAGGGTTTCCTGCCTGAGCAGGGGATTGGACCAGATGACCTCCAGGGTCCCTTCCAACTGTATTATTATTATTATTATTATTATTATTATTATTATTATTATTATTATTAATAATAATAATATATGAATGCTTTTATGTTGATACCATTGTTTAAACTTAAATTATTTATAGATCTTTGCTCTGTAATCACCTTTGACAGAGGCATTTATGTAACACGTGGGGATTTTACCCAGTAAAAACATATTCATGGGCACTCAAGACATTTTCCCTCTTTCTCTCTTAGAACCTCAAGATTCACAGGATTCCAACTTCTGCCAGCATACAAACAGAATATTCCCAAATCTACCCATCTATTACTCTACAGCAGTGTTTCCAGCTTTGAACACTTTCAAGGCATGGACTTCAACCCACAATCACCATGCTAATTCGGAATTTTAGGTAAAGAAGTCTGCATATCAAGAAGTTGCCAAGGTTTGGAAATACTGTTCTAGAGTAACAGGGCTGAAAAGATTCCATAAGAACTGGGGAATGGATTCTCAATCTTCATTTTTCTCCAACATGAAATTTCATCTCTGGCTTTGGTGGGGAAATTTTTAAACGGTTTTACAGTCTCTTGATATATCCTAAAGCAGGACTTTTCAACCTTTTCACCCATTGTACCACTTTTAGGATATGGCAATATCTGAGTACCACCAGTCGCCTAGCAAGGTGTCAAAAACTTGATGACCCCCCCCCAAAAAAGGAAAAAAGTGATAAAGTACAGGTAGTCCTCAACTTACAACAGTTCGCTTAGTGACTGTTCGAAGTTACAATGGCACTGAAAAAAGTGCCCCCCCGAGCCACAGTTGAGCAAGACACCTGCCTGCCCGCCCGGCCACACTCTTCCTCCTGTCCGAGGTTTCCATTGTTGTGAGCATTTCTGTTGAGGATTGGCAGCAGGAGTGGGATGGGGGGTGTTTGGTTTTTATTCCCCCCGTCTGCAGGGTGATTGCAGCAGGTTTTGGTCACTTCACATAACTCTGGGACACTGTGACCGTCATAAATATGAATCAGTTGCCAAGCATCTGAATGTAAATCACAAGACCCTGGAGATGCTGCAACATTCCAGCTGATTGGCACTTCTTCTGGGCTCAGCAGAAGCGCCAGGATCAGCGCCAAGCTCCAGCTGGACCTGGCGCTGATCATGGTGCTTCCACTGAACCCTGACAGCCCTGCAGCTCCAGCCATCTCTTGCTCAGGCTTGTGTGGTGTTGCCACCAGTTCAGCTCATTCCCCTCCCCCACTACCACTTTTCTAGGATGGTCGCGTACCACCTGCCAGGTGCCAATGTACCACAAATATGCTTTAGCATATTTGGGATGGAGTAATGACCAGGTGAATATAGATTTTAGTCCTCTGTATCTTAGAGAAAAAGGAGAAATTAGTAACTACTTACAATATTATGCAGACTGTTGCACTATTCCAAGAAAATACTTATTTGTTTCTGGGTACAGTATTTCTACACAGCTCAGCTCTTATATTATTATTATTAGATTTTTACCCCGTCTTTATTACTTTTACAAGTAACTCAAGGCAGTGAACATACTCTTTTGATTACTTAAAGTCAAAAAGCTGTATAAAAATGCCTGACCACGAGTCTAACCTATATACAAATATTATTTCTAACTGTATATAAAGTACGTTTTATTTTGGAAATGAAATGTTATAACTAATAATATTTTTCTTTCATTATATTCTAGTCATCTTCTCTGTATACCACTTTTGATGAAGTAAGTTCTTTATAAGAATCTTTGAATTATTTGATAAAGTGCTAGTCAATTGTTCTTTTAAACTTGGCATGCTAAAATTAGCTAAATTACAGTATGAAAAATTCAATGAAGACATTTTTTAAAATATATTGTTGAGATTTTAAGCTTTTTAATACTACAATAGCCTGTCTTACAGAGAAAAAAAGATAGAAAACATTTCATAAATGGGGATAAAAAACATACAACAATTACAGTAATGCATCTCTTCTTTGATAGGCCTAAATTAGTTTCTAATCAATACTATTCAGTAGAGTCAGAATAATTGGATTTAATATCCAATTAAAGATTGGATACTGCATATTTATGATGTAGAATGCAGCATGTTACTCCTTGCTCAACTTGGGAGGGAATGCAGTGCTTGCTAGAGAAGTATATTTTATGGCCCCTTATAAATGCTGTTTTAGACTACTATTTTCTATAGATTCTATTAACTTGACTAATTTCAATATATTTTTATTGGGCAGGTTTTATGATACAGAAGGCCCAAATCAGGTTAATTTTGAGTGAAACTGTTTATCAGGATTCTTTTCAGACTAGCTTCTAGCATGATTTTAAGATGTTAAAATCAAGTTATTACACTTGATTGCCCATACATATTGTCTGTACCAATAATGAAAAGAAGGGCATATCTAACAGTTCTACTGGGACCATATAGCTATTTTCATAAATAAGTGCCTATATAGTCATCAAGTTATGAAAAGTGCAGAAGTAAATTTGTAGTACAGTATGCCCCAAGTACAAGAAAAGCTTTGTTTTATTTATTTTATTTTATTTATTATATTTATATGCTGCCCCTCCCACATTATCTCCATCCTGTTCAACCTCTTCAATGTAATCTAGGTTCTTGTCTAAACAAGAGACTATCTTTTTTAACCAACATGCTCTGGCCTGCATTCCATCAACAAGGAGATGCGTGCCATATATTGTTCTATATGTTGGAATTTGCATCTTGAAGTATTATAAACCATATTGTCCTAGGCAGAAACAAAGTGTAAAGTGAAATGTCAGCATCTACCTTGTTCCCCTAATCACTTTGTAAGGATGAGACATGGATGCACTACCCTATTTTGCATTGTCACGTCCTAAAAGGCATTGGCACAATCTAATATTAGTTTTCAAGAAAGATATAGCAAAAATGTGCACAAATGCTGCAGTGGCCAGAACATAGTCAATTCTGCCTGATTTTTCTTAGATAAGTTCCCAGAGTTCCATTGCAAGCCTCTGCTCCTATTAAATCAAAACCTGTTCCATTAATTCTTAAATGTATTTCACATCCCTTATTTTTCCTATGTAGATACTAGCAAAACAGTTGAATAATGAAGAAATGAATCAGCTCCCCGGAGTCCTTGGTGAATCAGGAATGGTGATGTAATTAAGTTTTGGGGTTTTTGTGTTTCAGTTGGGAATGCTGAATACGTCTAGGTTCATAAATTCATGCTCTATACATGTTTCTGACAATAAGCCTAATTGTCTTATAAATCTAAAAAGGCATTAATATAATTTCACTATATAGTGCAGTGTTATCTTTGGTCAGTCTATGTGGAAGACTGGAAGCTATATAGATTTCTGTATTCATATGGAACATTCAAGCTTTTAAAATTGGGGAAAAAAATCATATTATTTTATTAGACCACAATTTTTTTAAAAAATACAGTTATAGACATGTGAGAATGCTACACATATATAGAGTTTGACATTCAGTTTTCATTATCAAAGAAGAAAAATGATTTAAGTAGTTTCTTTCCAACCCTTGCAAAAAATGGCAACTAAGGGTTGCTATTTTGGGTTGGGTTTTGACTTCTCCCAAGATTTTCTTTGATGTATGACTGTAAACAACTGGAATATTTGAAGTAGATCAAATGATGATGAGAAAAAAAAATCATCTTATTGGCACATTTTGGCAGGAATTTCTTTGGGATTTTTTGAACCATCAAGAAGGCCCACGTGTTAGAGACCATCTGAGCCATGGGGAAATCAACTTAAATCACTTCCCAAGAGAAATAGCAAATTCCATGCTTTCATTTTCTATTACACTCCACTGCAGATTTTCACAGGATGACTTGGCTTCCATTAAGGTAAGGAACATGCCAACTTACACTAAATTTTAAACTACATTAAAATTACGCTGTTGTAGCTTTCAGATCCAAATGTTTATGTGTTTAGAGCATATGGTCTCCTTGTTCTATATAGCATATCTGTATATTTTGTAAATCTCTGTTTATGGAGACAGAGCAACCAGGTGGCCTACCTATAGTCCTACTTTTTTAGATGGCCGCTTGATTGCCACATTCCCTGAAAAGTTATTTCCAAAGGGGAAATTTCTATCCTGAATATCATTTAATGTAACATAAAGGAATAAAGGCAGAAGGAAATTCAACTATTTGTCTTTTTATATGAATTTTTAAAGAAGGAGGCAGCAAAACTACCTTTGTTTCTTTCCCAGTTTTCTATTATTGTTATTATTGGCTTACTTATTTATTTATTTTTATAATTCAGAGACATTCTCAGATCAGATATGCATAGGTAGGTAACATTCAATATTCATCACGCTATTATTCCCTTTCAAGATAAGCAGTGTTATGCAAAGTTGAGAAAAGGAGTATGAAGTGTTAAGCCAAAAAACTAAGGCATAATTCGTATATAAGACACAAGAAAAAGAAAAAAGAACGATTTTATATGCATATACCACTGTGCTGTTCCATTTGAGAATAAGCAATGACATGTAAAGTGCATAAAAAGAGTAGAAAGTAATAAGCAAAATAAATTTAAGACAAAAAATAAGAAAAGTATATTTTAAATCAATACTATTCCCTATATAAATATCTTTCTGTCCTTGCAAAACATTATACCTTCCACCACATCCATTCACAGTTCATATGTTGCCTTTTATTCTTTATAATTGTCACCTTTTTCTTTTTGAGGATTGTTTCAACAAACAATTTTACAATTGAGAGATATTTCAGTACTTTTATTTTGTAATAAACTTGTGAACTCATTTCAGTACATTGCCTTTAATTTCAGCGGAAATTTATTTGTGAAAATTCTTGAAATAAGGTTGTATTTTGTCATTTACTTTAACATGTCTTTAAACCAGGAACACGAATTCTTAAAACTGTTAATGACTTGTGCAAATAATTACTGTACCAGGTTTCATCCAATAATTCAGCTTAAAAAACAGGTATGTAACAGTCTTTTTTGCCATTGTTGCTTTGAATTTATACTAGCAGCTTTAAATTGAATAAAATATTATAAATTGAATTAAATGTAATATTCAATTAAAATAAATTGAATACTATTAAATTGAATAGCCATATTAATTAATATTGCTTTAAATCATGTTGATGAAAGTGTGAGATTTGCAATTAAAAAGAAGTCCAGCATGATTGGTCCTTAGTGCTCTCAGACCTTGGTTGTTTTCTTGCAGACATTTCATTACCCAAACTAGGTTAACATCATCAGTACTAGCCCAGCATGTTAAGTCAATGTTTGACAGCACCTGAGGTTTTCTTAAAAATTATAGACAATCCCAAAAGTTTAATCGGGTATAGATTTATTTATTTTTTTAATTTCAGAAAAAAAAAATTATTAGCAAGTCTGCGCATTGGCAT
The DNA here is from genome assembly GCF_016545835.1 of Crotalus tigris. Lineage (NCBI taxonomy): Eukaryota > Metazoa > Chordata > Lepidosauria > Squamata > Viperidae > Crotalus > Crotalus tigris. The sequence goes on along the minus strand of NW_024096886.1, from coordinate 241,324 downwards.
GGATCCTGAACATTCAAGAAGAAATCTTTTGATTGCAGTGGTATAGGATAGGAAACTATTGGGAAAACATTCCCACATGTCCTATTAAAAGCAACAAAACCCAGCAGCTGAACAGTGGCTTGGTGTTTCTTGATCTGCACTCATGAAGCAGTCTCAGTAAGAGAAGGCAGAAGTTAGAACAAGCAGTTTTAATAGCTTTTAGCCTTTAGTTACATCTTTGATGATTCCGAGGCCCTGCAGCACAACATGTTTGAGATCATGGGAATTTCTTGAATCATTAGTTTAATGAAAGTAAGATAAATTGTTCTGTATTTTTTGTTTCTCTTTCTAGATCCTGAACTGCATAAAAAGTATCACCTCTTGGCCAGATTTTCCTATGGAGCCTGAAGAACAAGAAGTTTCAGGGTAATACCTTTTTCCTCCTTCCCTTCTTGGAGTCATAACCACAGGACTGAAAGAAATAGATGATGAATTTGTTTGTTGATAATTTCATGAATGATTGTCACCAGTCACAATGGACTCAACAAGCCTTGAAACAGGTCTTTATGGCCTGTAAAACACTTCCGGCCAGTAAAACACTTCCAGCCTATTGTAAAATGCTGCCTGCCTCCCCCATGACACGACCACATTTAGGGCTCTTAGCAACCTGTTCATATTTATGGTTGTCAAGTGCCCTACAATCATGTGATCAGCATTTGCAATCTTCTCAGCCTTCTTTCCCAGAAAATCAGTAGGGACGCCAGCAGGGAAGGTTGCAGCTAGAGCATTGGATTTGAGGTCCATTTCCCTAACATACCAAGTCATAGTATTTCCCCTCACCTCTGTATCAGTGTTTCCACCCCTCCAGAGGGGACAAACTAGTGAACACCAGTATTCTGACCCTTTCAAAACAATGGCATTTGCTAGCATTTTTGTCAGATTGGAGATCTGTTCTTCCAGCATATCAAAGGATTTCTCCTCTGGAGGGGAAATCTCTTGACCTGCTGGAGGAATGGCCTTCAGATCAGGTAAAAATGCTAGCAAATACCATAATTCTCATGATTGTTCTCCTGGTGGGCTAGAATACAAGTTTGCTTTACACCCTTACTGGTAGACATGAAAAATTATTTGAAAATATGTGTTATGAATGCTGCAAGTGTCTGTCACTAGATTACTCCAATTTGGACTACAGTCATTCTCTAGACACTGGGGCTAATTTAAAATCAATAAATACCACCCTGGGAGAAATACATATGTCTCAATTATATGCCAAGCACAATGAAGATATTTAGAAAGAGAGAGGACTAAAGGAATCCTTTTATTTTTGTAAGGGATACATATCAATGGTCAGACAAATTCTCCGGAAATAACATTTTTTTTTAAGGGAGCAATTCTACTCCTAAACTTTATCATGTTGTAGGACAGAGGTGAACAGTCTGAGGTGTGTGTAGGGCACTGAAAGCCTTGACTGTATTCCACAAAGAACATGAAAGAAAATATTATCAAACTGTAGATTTTAATGTGACTGAAGATAAATAAGATTAAATGCAAATTTGGAGAGGAATTATATTAATGATCTTTCTTTTTTTCCATGTAAATAAAACATATCTAATTTAGATTTTGTTCAAGATTAATCCAAGTGCAATATTTCTGCTCAGTTTTCAGTATAGGAAATAGGGATTGTTGGGATGTAAAATGTTTATTGCAGTAAAATGAATACTTATTTGTGTCTTAAAGAAAACTAAGTTTTGGGTGAGTTTGTATTGTAAGAACTTATTTTTATTTTTAGATCAGGAAGAGATACTGCCCCCTGCATTCTTATGATCAGTGATATTTTGTCTCAATTGCAGCCCTATTTGTCTGTGAATGTTACACTATTAGGTGACTCCTTAAATAATCTGCTAACTGAGAAGTAAGTTTTATAAGATATTGTGGGCCCTTTTTCAAATATGAGAACACATTTTATTCTATTAATGCTTTGTCATTCTTTGGAGTTTCATTTATGTTAAATATCATAATATAGCATTCAGATATTTACTGGACCAAACCAAGAAAATAGCATTTTAGTTTGGCATGATAGATGATTCCAACCATTTTAGTTTTAAATCATAATGTAAACCTTTGCATTGTGTTGTGGAAACTGCGTCGGTTGTGGCTTACTCAATAAACCATGGATAAATTAATATGATACATGAATGCAGCCATCATGTTGTTTAGCATGCATTTTTTATAAAGTGTGCCTGGAGTTGGCTTGTCTCTGTTACCTGTAATTGAATTAATACAGTTTGGATTTGAATGACATTAGAAACTGCATTTAACGGAAATGGAAATAAACTTCCAAATTCCTTACAGTTACACTAGAGATGTATCGAAAAATCTTTATTTAATATGGAAGTACTGAATGTAATCTTTTTTTATATTCATAGAAAGATGATATTTGCCATAAGTAATAACTAATTTTAGTGCAACCTTTTTTTTCCTGTTCAGGTTACTGACTGAACTTTGTAGCAAGCACATTCATACCCTTTTCTCTCCACGAATTGTCCTGGAAACCATTGTGGTGCTTCGCCAGATAAGCACCCATTGCCATCATGTGTCATGTCAAGTCATTTCGGTTTGTGAAACCAGATATAAACAGTGGATAAACAAGTCACTGAGATCTCGCCAACGACTTACCTTTCTGCGCATGAAAAGAAGGTGGGAAGTATCTTACTTTTAAGAGAATGAGACTTTTAACGGAAGGTGGTTTTAAAATAAACTATCTAAGAAAGTAATTTTAATACTGTACAGAACTACATTTTTGTAACACTGACCTGATCCTTCAAAGTTAATATCATTAATCGTCATGAAAGGTTCTCATTGAAATGAGTGAGATTTAGTGATATGTTAATGTAGCTAGAATATCAGCATATTGCTAGGGAAATCTGGGTTCATTCAGCTGATGCTGACGGGTCTTCAGCTGGTAAACAAATCCCAATCTGATTTGCTTAGGAATAATGCCTTGAATTCTTAGGAGAAAAAAATGGGATATAGATTTAATAAATGGTAATGTTTGTGGCTAATTTGGAACAGAATGTGAGCTTAATAAGAGCAGCTAATTAAAATATTATTTAAAAAAAAATAAGGGGGAAAGCGGATAGGAAGAGATTTTCAAACAGCACATATATACATTCCTGCCAATTGGCAATTTTAGCTAATTGCTATTCATTTAGCTTATCCCTCTTTTTATACTGTATGTTCTCCAGATGCACTTCCTGACTTTATTATTTTGGGTCCATGTAATATTATTTTAATGTTAAATGTTTTAGATGTATATTTACTTACTTGTTTTATTTTTTCTTTCAGTATCAAATTTCTGTCCCCAGTTTTGCAACTCGTTTTAATCTTGATTACCCTGGAGCTAGGGAACATTCATATGATTTGCAGAAAAAATACTTTTGAATGTCAAAAGTACTTAAAGTGAGTATAATGTTCTTGCAGAATATTCTAGCGTTAGATATTTTTTTCATTAGCAATCATCTAACTGATAATTCCCAGTAATTAACAATTCTTTGGTTTCTTATATCATTCTATTTTTAAAAGCACTCTGTCTCTAAAGATGCACATTAAGGATAACATTGCATTTAAAATATATTTCTTCACTTGTTGTTCTTGCTGCTGTTTTTTTCTTTAAATAGCTGCTTGGACTGAATTGGATTTAGAACTATGGTATATATAAAACATATTTTTAAAGCTATATAATGGTACAAATTCAATGCTGTCACAGTTTTAATGAATGGCACTCATTATTTAAAACTGCAGCCCTACACATATTTTAATCAGCAGGGGAAGATGCAATGAGAAACTGCAAACTGACTATTCGAAAGGGAGGGATGCAAGCTGCTGGCTGATCTTATTTTCTATTTGCAGACTAACTAAGAAAGCAACAGTAGTTCTTTTAGCTAAACATATTGCTTTTAAATGCCAAGTCAATTATTTTATAAGGTACATCAGCATTTTCTAATCTAGCCAACAGTAAGGTATGTGGGCTTCAGTTCTCAGCATTCTTAGCATTGACCATATTGAATGGGGAATTCTGAGAGTTGAAGTCCATATATCATAAGGTTGCCCAGGTTGAGAAATACGCAATATTTCTTCCTTTTCGAGATTGGATGACACAAAGAAGAGGTACTGCAGACTTAAACTAGACAGCAGGGAAGTGGAGCTAATGCTATGTAGGAATTCATTCCTGCCCTCTGTTGTGTGCAGGCTTCTGAATTCGGGGTCTGGGACAATGTAAGAATATTGATAGTGTAGCCTAATATTTTGCCTACCTGAACTAGTAGAGTTGATCTAAGACAGGGCTGTCAAATTGCCAGCCCATGGGCCGGATGCATCACCAGGAAACCGTGCCCCCCCCCATTGCCGGCAATGGGGAAAAAGCTCCATAGTCATGCAATGTCACGTGACGTCGCGAGTTTGACATGTCTGATCTAAGACATGATGTTGGTGGAGCATCTTAGATAGGATTTCATTGTCCATGTAAAGTTTGCTCAGGTGTGACTAAGGATTTCACATTCTGTACAGTGCTCAAGGTCCTATTACAGTGAAGTATTTGGTCTCATGATTGCATGTAACTTGTGTACCACAGGTTGCTAATTTCCTGATTTGTGGTGTTCCATAGGGTTCTGTCTTAAACCACATGTACTTCAATATGTAGCTTCTGTATGCTGGCTGAGGAATTTTGGGAGTTGAAGTTCACAAGTCATAAAAGGGCCAAGTTTGAAGACCCCTAGTTTATAAAATCTGCTTAGATGTATTTCTTCTGCAGGGTATTTAACTGTTAACTAATTTACAGTAATTTAATTGGTTTTAACTGGGTTTTAGTTTTATAAGTATTCATTTTAATAGAAAGCTCATTTATGTATCAAATACATAATGAATTGGGGTGACTTCTGATTTAATATCCAACATAATTGCATTGGATATGTCCATTACTCTATCAGCCAAAGCAAAAATGAGGTAAAAGCTTGGCAGGTTTATTATGGCATAAATGATTTATGATGGTAGAGCAGTCTCAAATGATTTACAAAAGACTTAATTTAAGAAATAATTTTAATCAAATGTATTGACATAATTTCATTTTGTTTTCCTCCTAGGTTTCTCAGACTGATTTTGCAGTATATTGAGAACTTGGTGACTTATACAAGTCCAGAAAAAAATAAATGGGATGAAACCATAGTGCTTACACACAAATCATTGATAAAAATCAGAACCTTTCTAGGAAGAGAACTGATGCTTGTACAGCTAGCTGAAACAAAGAATATAGTTAGTCCTCATCAAAATTCTATAGGTTTAACCTAAACAGGCAGTTATCATTTCTCCCCAATTTATACAGATCAACATTTGCAAAAACTATGTGCCTATATTCTCCAATGCAGTGGAGTGTAGATGTGAGTATGAAAGATTTTCTGAGCAAAAAAAAAAAATAAAAAATATGGCAAAGCCACTATTATCTGTTGAATATGGGTGGATGGGTATATCAGATGATGGATCAATGGATGGACTGATGGATAAATGAATGGGTTTGATCACATTAGTAAGATCAGTATTATTGCTGCTATAAATATATATTTTATTTTTACTAAAGTGCGTTATATACGTTACTATAAAAATGTTTCAGTAAAATATACTGATTTGTAAATTATTTTTTACAATTTTCGCTGATTAAGGTGAATAAACTGGGAGATATGAGTTACCATTATAGATTGAAAATGTTATTGCCTATTTCTCAGAACTCATTCTGAATTCACATTAATATTTAATTATCATTGTGATATTTTGAGGACTCAGAATTGTACTATGCGTCTGCATAGTACATAGTACATCTCACAATTCTTTTACATCAGTCTTTGGAATTCCTTTCCTGACTGGTGCCTCTTGCACAGCCTCACTTTATGACCACATTGCTTAGCAATGGAAATGCTGATCTCATTGTACGTTGAGGACTGGCTGTACTGCATTAAAAACAAAAAAAGCCTACAGTAGTATGCTTTCTTACCAGGAAACTAAACACAAGGTGGCGGTGTAGGACAACATGTACTCCCTTTTTACAACCTGTAAGGACAACATAAACAGAAAATAAAAGCAGGAGAGTAGAAAGTTAGAAATGTCATTACCTCCATTGGACCCAGGAAACGTGTAGATTTTTAAATAAGGGAATATTAAAAGTGTAGGACTAAGCATTCTCTTGTCAAATGCATTCTTCCTAGTCTTAAATATGCTGGGAATCCATCATTCAAATTCAACATGCAGATTCTTTCTCTGCCAAAAAACCAAATCATTCCCATTAATCGTTCCATCAACCCTGAAAACTGGTCATATTTTTTTTCCTCTTCACTTTTCTTCCCTGGTTTAGAAAATATACCTGAGCCCAGAGATTCTTCAATTGTCTCAAAATCCAAGGATGATTCAGGTCTAGCTGCTCCTTGTGTTGTCATTTGTTCCAGCTTGAATGAGCAAGAGATATCTGTTGATAGGCTTGATGAATTTTGGGGAGGGGGGATGTTGATCTGTTAAATCCCTTAGAGGGCAAATTTAATGAAATCCTATTTACCAGAGTTCACGTCCATGTGCATTTAAAGAAATTGAATCCTTACTGGATGATTTTGTATGATTTGTGTTCTAAGTTATTCTAGTCTATTTTTTAAAAAAAATCTATATGGAAACAAAGTTTTTTTAGGAGACTGAAACCACAGAGTCACTTGTTTAATCATAAAGACGTGTTCCTTAGCATTAATAATGCTGTTATATTTTATTAAAAATTGTATGGGATTTTTTAAGAGCAAGTATTTTATTCTAATCTTATTTATTGATCAAGTAACTTTTAATAGATTGCAGGAATGCTGTGGATATAATATATCTTGAATTGAACAAAGCACTTGACATAATGCTTTGATTAGCAAGTTAAGCATAGGCTGGATAGGAGGCATAGTTGGTTTGATTGACGTACTCTAAGAACATTAGTGGTGCTACATCCGGTTGGAGTGAGACAACTGGAGACTGCCATTAGGTTCTCCCTTTGGAAAACATAATCTGCGAAATATGTGTCATTTGGATTTCTGTACTGCATAGAAAGTTAGACTCGGCTTATGTGGCATTTTCCAATTTGATGATCCTTTCATCTAATTATTGTGGAATCATATATACTTTATATAAATATACTCATCAGGATATTATAATGTAGATTTTTCTACCTACTTGAAAGCCATTAATTAAATGGCTTTAGTTAAAGATGAACTAATCAAATACTTACAGTATTAGTCCTAAAGTTAGGATCACTCATTCTATGACCCTTCAAAGTTATGATTACCATCATGACTGGTACTTAATGACTGATCCTCAAAGTTGTGGCCATTGCAACATCTCCATAGTTGCATGATTGCAATTCAGATCTTGGCAACTGGCTCACGCTTACAAAGTTGCAGCATTTTGCAGTATAGTAATCTACAACTTTCCCTGCCAGCTTTCCACAAGCAAAATCAATAGGGAAGCTGGCAAAGGAAATTGCAAGTCGCTCCCATCACTCTTTCTCCCGGGGAGCTGTGCTTTAGGCTACAACATCCCAGCACTCCCATACTTCATAGCTCTCACCCACATTCTGTAGCACCCTCCAGGCCACTATGCTCCTTGTCTGAGGCTCCCATTTCATCCTGCTTAATAAGCCGCATGGTCCTGGGGTTAATACAGCTGCCACAATTGCCATCATAGAGCAATATGATTATGTGACATTGCACTTCATGATTGCATCACTTAGCAGTGGAAAGTCTGTTCCTGGTTGCTATCGTAACCCAAGGACTATCTGTATGAGATTGAAAGATGGTAACGGGTTGTTGTTTTTAATCAGACCTGATCACTACAGCTATGACCCATCACATAGTTATTTAAACAGAATCGGTGTTACTAGAATACTTCTATTTTAATCCTTTTTCTCCTTTGCTATGGGGAGGATTTAAAATAAGCCATCACATTTTAAAAACATATGGGTATTCTTGAGAGGACTGCAAGTAAATGAGGGAGAATGTTTGAATCACCTATAGCATACAGGTAATTTGGGTGGTGCCCATAAGAAATGACATGAAGGTGCTACAAAACAGGTGAAATACTGTAGACTTGATTGTGGGTCTTTAAAAAAGAAATTAATGATAGACATAGCTCTGGGGAGGCACCTAAGGAACAATTACAGATACAATAACCATTAAATTGATGACCTGTCTAGCATCCCTAGAGTTTTATGCTATAAAAGTAGGGTACCTTTCAGGTGATGAATAATGGCTTCTGGGATGGAGAATAGATGTTGCAGAGTATGCAGATGTAGCTCTGAATTGCCTTTCTAGACCCAGGATTTAGTGAAGAGCCTTCTGGTTAATTTTCATTCAACCTAATAGTCACTTTTGGATGAGAGGATTCCTAGCTTAGGAAAAATCAAACACCGATTTTTGTATTTTTACCTGATGTTTTGGTTCACTTGGCCTCCATTTTTCTAACTTCTTTCTTTGGTGAAGGGGAGATCAGTCCCAAAACAACTTTTAAAAGACCATTTCTCAGTCAGAATTCATCTTTATCCTGCCTTCCAAGAACTTTTTGATATTTGAGATAGGAAGCTGGATAAAAAGATGATTGCAGTCAAAAAGAGCAATATAATAAAACTATATGTTTTGTAAGATCAAATTTGGGTCAGTTGGGATCAGGGATTTACTCTTCCAAACTTTCAGACTGGAGCCCACCTTCAGGGAATTTCTCTCTCCTGAAATACGTGCATTGGGCTGTTGTGTGAGTCGTTTTATGCGGTGCCTTTCTATTGGCTGATTGGTGTGTGGATGGCTGGTGATTAACTGTCATTTCCCTGTGCTTACATTGAATGCCACAGATAATACTTGGCTTTATTATTTCCTTCAACGCACTTACAAAGTATCCGTTAACAATTAGGTGCAAGTATCCAATTGGAACTATGCATTTCAGATGGTTTTCTGCAACCCTTTCCCAATCTGGGTTCTCTCCAGAGTTTTATCTCTTCAGTTCTCATCATTTTTATCATGAGGGTAGAACCTGATGTGAACTAATGTTCAAAAATCTGGGTAATGTACCATCTTGATAATGTATGTTATATGGTAGAAATAAAATGGATACATTAAAAAAGCTGTAGTAGAAAACTCAGCTTTAGAGAGATTCACGTTCCATCTTACTGTTATTTCAATATTCATTTTTTTCCTTCTACCATGAATACCATTCCTAGTAGCATGTGCCCTGCCCTGTGCTGACATGATGCCATATATCCCAAGTCGTTCATTGGAATGTTTAAACAAGGAACAACAATATACTTTCTAATGCCATGGCTTCAGCATTACAAAGACCAGCAGGTGTGCTTACTTGGAAAGATAACCTGTTTTCACATCTGCTGATAAGACTAAATTATCTAATTCTTGTGATTTGGTTAATATTTCCCTCTTCCGCCTGCTGTGTACACAGAGGCCTACTGGGTAAACTGCCTACAACAGTGGGACACTGCGCATAGCACTGTTTTGTATGACAATATCACCCTCTCACCTGGTGCCTTTAATTAAACATCTCTTTAATCATTGCACAAAAATTAACAGACATTTAGACTTTGGTTTTTTTTAGTCATATCTTTAAGAAATAATAACTGAGTCATAAAGTCATATAAGGAAAAGTAACTATGTTGGCAACTAAAACACACTCTCATATGCTTTTTAAAAAATCAATTGAAAGGATGGGGAAAAAGGCAACTTTTGAGTGGATCAGACATACACAACTGACAAGAGCAAAACATGTAGGATCACAGAGTTTCAGAGAAGACTGAAAACATTTAATTGAGATATTTCTGGTCATATCAAGGACTATTGAATTGAAGAAAAAGCACCCCAGAAATACTAGCAAACCTCCTAGATAAACCCTGGAGTTTTTCTGTCTTTCCTCTTTCATATATCTCATTTCAACTTTTATACTTTTCTGCAACCAACATTAGTGGCTTCTCCTTTTGGATCATCTATTTCCTGACTCCTTAATCATTTTCATTCAACACACAATTCCTTATTTTAGTATTGTTATTCTTGTGATCTGTTTTTCTAACGCCACACATTAATATGAAATGGATGGAGGAATGCTCCCATTTTTCTGTTCAAAAAGCAATCTAAAAGGCTAGCATGAAAGAAGAAAAACTAACTAAAACATAAATATAAATATATATTGAGCATCAGTGTTTCTCAAATTCAGCAACTTCAAGAGGTATTCAACTCCTACAAATCCTCAGCCAGAATAGACTAAGTCGGCGAAGCCAGTAAAATTCAGAAGAAGAAAAAAAGTAAAAGTGTTTAATTTAATGCAGAGGTAAGAAATTTTACAAAACCATCAATCAAAACAGGATCCTTCCATGTAGATGCTATTCTGATTTAGATAGCCAGGAATGTAAAGAGAAGCTCACTAACTTTTCTTACAGTCTGAACAGAATCACATGAGATCCATGAGCTGTAAGTAACTTTGAGTTACCAGTCCACTTGGAATAAGAGTAGCATTATATACAATAGCTGATCTTTTACAGCCAACTATAATTTAACCTGAGAAAATGCAATGATAAGGTAATCGAAGGCACAAATCAATTTCAGTTGGAGGAACGATTGTGGCTGGTCGTCATATGCCAGTCTTCAACTTTGTAAATCTTGGACATATTTTCCTTCTTATGTAGGATCCTTAATGTTTATTTTGTTACTTTTTTTTTACAATCAGTGCAATTAAATGTGGTTTCTGTTCCTTTTTGTTCTAATCTCCTGACTCATTGGAGCCATAAGAGAATTAGTTATCAATTAAGGAGCCTATACTTATAGGTTAAGCCAGAGATGAAGGTCATCCAAGGGCACAGACACGTACAGGAAGATTTTATTCCTCAAGCAAAATACAAGTCTGCAAATCTTGTGATTCTTCATTTGATCTGGCAACTGGTCTAAGCAGATAGAGTGACACAAGAGCAAGGTGTTGCACTGAGAAATCATCACTGCATGGGATATATATTTTTTCCTGATTACAGTCCACTGCTATTCAAGCAAATGCCGTTACTCGTTATCTGAGATGTGACAGATACCTTCTGCATCACAGTAGAATTTCTGCCAATCCCTTTCCTCTATAGACATCACAATTTAAAATTGCACCCATAAAATTACACAATAATCAGTGGTCATCAACCTATGGTCATCATGGTGTTCTTGCCTCCAAACTGGTAAATTTTCAGACTGAAACACCAAAAGCTCACAAAATTTAGTAATCCTGCAAAATTTTAGTCATTTAATCTTTAAAAGATAATGTTTAATTTTGGGATCCACTGATGCTAAGGACAGGGGTCCCCAACCCCAGTCTGCAGACTGGTACTGGTCTGCAACCTGTTAGACACCATGCCACACGAGTGAAGCTTCATTTGCTTTTGCATGGGATATAGGTAGCACACAAAACCATAACACACACACACACACACACACAAATACACACAGCTGCCAATCCATGTAGAAATCATTTCCCCCCCAAACCGGTCCCTGGTATTAAAAAGGTTGGGAGCTGCTGCTATAGGAGGCAGGATCGTATGTGCTATGGTACTGGCAAGCACTACACTGTCTATCCCAATTTATATATTGATCCTCATCAGCTTTAGATGATACAGTAGTCCTCATGAAGGAAAATTGGAAACCATTGTGCCAGATTTCTGATTATCCATTCTCATCCATTATAGTGAAGATACGTGTTAGCATCTGTTGGGCAGAAAAGCAAGATAACTAGAAATCCTACAAATAAATAAATACCTTTTTTTAAAGCAAGCTTTATACCTAGAGTATCATGACTTTTTATATTTTTGTAAATATTGCCCATTTATTTCTAAAAATCTTTAACAAATTTTTTTAATTACTACATTAATATCATGTATTAATGAGGAACATGTACCTTATTTGAATCTATAGCAGACCATTTATGGGGATGGGTGAGCTGGTTTCAAATCTATATCGCCTTCCATAGGGAAAATGCGGGTAGTCCTCAACCTATGACCACAGATTGGGACCAGAATTTCCATTGCTAAGCAAGGGAGTTGTTAAGTGAGTTATGCCCTTTTTTATAACTTTTTTTGGCCTTCATTGTTAAGTAAATCACTGCAGCTGTTTGTTTATTTATTTATTTATGAGACTTATATACCGCTTTAAGTGCAAGCACTCTCTAAGCGGTGTACACCAGTAAGCAATGTATATATATATTTACATTGCCCCAACAATCTGGGTCCTCGTTTTACCTACCTCGGAAGGATGGAAGGCTGAGTCAACCTTGAGCCGGTGAGATTTGAACCGCTGACCTGCTGAACACAGTCAGTTAAAGTGGCCTGCAGTACTGCACTCTAACTGCTGCGCCACCTCGGCTCAATACATAAATGTATTGCTGTTTATAGTTATAATTACTCTGCTTTGTTTATCAGCTGGCGAAGGCAACGTCATGGGGACATGGCAGATTGTTCTTTTAATTAATTCATGCCTGCATTGTGGTTAGGTAAGAGCGGAGAAAGCTTCTAGATGTCTCCATCTCTAGACCCCCCTCCTCTGTCTCCACATCTTTTGAGACAGGCCTATTCCAATTTCATATTTTAGGCATGCAGTGGAAAGACATACTTGAGTAAGAATTCTCAAGTGCAAGCCAAAGTCATGTGCACACAACTGTAGCCTCAGTTTCATTAGATATTGTTATAGTTACTGAAGTTTCTGCCTGCTTTGAATTGTTCAGACAATGCAGTAATTCAATACAGAATACAGAAATTGAAAGACTTACCTTGAGCTTGTGATGAAAGACACAAAGCTAGACAGATCAATAGCCCCAGTAACCAACTCCTCTGTAACATCATGCCTAGGAACAAACCAAGATGTATCCATTATTGAGGCTCCTTTACCAATTTTAACCACTTAACTCATCTCCCAAAAAAACAGCCAAGAAAATTCCTCTGCGTGGCAGCATATAACATTTATTATTTGTTGTATATAGGGAATACATAACACTCTGCTACTATACAGGATCAATATGTTTACTTTGGCCATGCTTTTACTTCTGCGTACAATCTGTCACTTGATCTGGGGTTGATTATGATGAAATTAGTAAAAAGGCTCATTTGAAATGCAGGGAAAGTAGTCAGGAAAAGACCCTCCCAAATAAGCGAAGCTGGCTTCCCCTGTTGACTTTGCTTCTGTTTTACATGCCAATTACCAAGCACTCAAATTCTGATCACGTGACTGGGGGGAGAGTATGATGGTCATACGTGCAAAGTTCAGTTATAGGTCCCTTTTTCCAGTGTTGTTATAACTTCAAAAAGTTGCTAAATGAATGCTGTAAGTCCAGGACTATCTGTAACTATAACATTCTCCTTTTCTTTAACACGTTAGCTAATGATGCAGGGAGTATAATATTGAAGATTTTATTTACATGGATATCCAAATTTCCTTGAAGTCCTAGAAATCAGCCTGTCAGGGGAATTTCTCTCCTTCCCAAATAATAAGTAGCAGGAATGTGAACTGCATTTCTAATGTGTAATTCTCTGAGGGGATTTCTCTCCTAAGTATACTGTAAATGAAAGCTTGTTATGAATGTAAATATTAATTATACATTGAGAACCAGGAACTGTTTTTACTCAGAGCTCGTTAGCTTACTAATTATCATAATTATCATACAAGAGAGAGAAGAAGAAAGCAAAAGCAGGAGGCTGTGATTAGCGTTGGTAATTTGCCTTGCCTTTCTCTATGGTGACCATTTTCATTTGAGGAAAATTAATTCTGTAGCATCATCACTAGCTAGACTCTTTATGTCCTCCCCCTACACAACACACACATCTGCACTGGGCAGCTTTGTTCCAACCAAATGCAAGGCTAATGCAGGCCTGGCATCTTTCCCATCGCTCAATATCTTGCCCTGTTTTGAATCTGAAGGGCAAAGACAAGCTGTTTCTCTCGTCCCTCAAAACCAATGAGAAATCAATGTTGACTCCTGCCAGTTCATTGCCATTTTCACAGCTGGCATCATGTGCAGCCCTCACCTGTTTGTGGCAGACCCTTGGACAGCCGAGACTGGGCTATTCAAGCATCTTTCCCTTAGCTTTCTTATCCATTCCAGAGGCACTATTTTTTCCATGAATAAATTGATGGAGAAAATATGGTTTCTACATGTCAGATGTATAAGGGAGAGAATGATTTAAACCTCTCGATAGTCATGTTAAGGGAAAAAAAAAATACTATCCTCACTTGCCAGAGAACTAATGCAGCAATTTTGCACCTCTCGCTAATAAGCATCTGGAGTCTTATCTGAGATACTGGTTGATTCCTAGCACTGGTTGAATGAGCCATTGCCCTTATCCATACAATGGTCTACCTTGTAGGAGCATGGAGGGCACGTTTGCACAGAATCCCATCACTGTGAGAGATGAAATGGAGGCAACTCAGAATGCTTTCTCTATCTGAGCAAGATAGTGCTAGAGAGAAGGGGGGAGGGCTCCTTTTCTCTTGGCAGCCCAATGAGTTACGAAGACAGCTTTTTAAAGGGAGCATTTACTTTCCAAATGGTGATCGACTGCTGTTTTAGTTGTGTTATGCAGGTACAAGGAGACTGAATTTACATTTATGGATTATTTCATGTTTTTATTGTTAATTATCTGGAATCAATTACTTGGAATCTTCTAATAAATAACAGTTAATATATAGAAATAAGAACTAACTCAGGAAAAAATTCCCGACAGTGAAAACAATTAGTGGAATGGCTTACCTCCTGAAGTAGTTGAGGGTGCTCCATTACTCCATCCAATCTCCATTAAGAAGAAATCGGACAGCCATTTGTCTGGAATGGAATAGGGCAGAGGTCCCCAACTTTTTGGACACCAGGGACTGGTTACATGGAGAGAGGTTTTTCCGCGGACTGGAGAGAACGTGGTTTTGTGTGCTGCCTGCATCCTGCAAATAGGGCTTTGCTTGTTTATGCAGATCGGTTGCTGGCATACCGTGGGGTTGGGGACCCGTAGAATAGGATCTCCTGTCTTTAGTAGAGGATTGGATTAGAAGACTTCCAAAATCCCTTCCAACTCTGTTATTCTCTTATAAAGTGACCGTACATACATACCATATTAAGTGGTGCCCATACCATCACCAATACTACAAAAAACCCCTCATGCCTGCTTCGTGACTCTTTGAGATCTAAAACACTGGCCTGATTCATAACAGGCAACATTAAGCTGTAATGTAGGAAGTTTATGGCTCCCAGATTGTGATTCAGATTGTTCTGTGTGAAACAGACCACTATGATTTGTCCAAAATTAGTTAAAAAAATATGACTTAGTATTATTATACCTAAGTAGCTAATATAGCCAGAACTGTTATGTGATAATCTGCTGAAGACTATAAATTGTAGTTTAAATGGATTTTCCCCACTTGTGGAAAATGAACAGTCTAAAAATGTTATAATGGAGCTGCCTTCCCTATCTTCATACTTTCCAGATGGATTAGATTACAGATCCTAGTATCTTATTTTACAAGGCCCATAGCCAGAGTGGATATAAAGACTGGAAGCTGTATAATCTGGTGCTTCTGGAAGGCACTAAGCTGTGGTGATAAAACAAGACAGGTAATTGTACTGAGAGAAAAATATACTTGTAAAAAATTGAATCCTAATGCTTAGTGATAGCTAAAGACTTTAAAGAAACTTTAGCCTTAGAAAACCTGCTTCCGTGGGACCTGAAGAGATAGGAAAGTTAAAGAGAAGGGCCCAAAATAACCCCAACAAACAAGCAACCCCAGATTAGATGTTTTATCGTAGGTTGTCTGATGGGCTTCCTGCAAAAACAAGCCCTTCAGAAATGGTACTGGGGCAAGCAGCAAACATGACATCTGGAAGATACACCACCCTCAAAACTGAAGTGGCTTTGTTATAATTTAATTGTGTTTGATAATTAACCAGGGTGTAATTAGATATAATCACCCTGACAACAATGTGCACCTATTTCAACAGACAAGTAGAAGGCTTGTCATCCACCTGGGCCTGATCAAAGGAGACCAGGAGCAACAAGCTGTTTATCAGGCACATGGCAAAAGGGATGGATCTGCCTTCTCTTTGAAAGCTTGGTAATTGATACAGCCAAGCATGGCAGAAAATAACTAATTCATGCCTTAAAAAGGGGACAGTATCAAAAACAACCTACTCTTAAGCTCAGCTTTCAGAAATTGGCCTTCCTGAATGTAACTGAAAGGCAATGCACAAGAAAGAGAGGATGCTTGTTTTAAAATGTCTCCATTAGAGATTGACCCAACTACTTTCAGAGATCTAGGGGTCCAGACATATAGTATTCCCTTTTGGAAGTTACTGACACCTCGGCAGACCAAAAAGCTCAACTTTAAGCACTGAAAAGATGTCCATACCAGATGTTCACATATAGAGGGTTGCCTATACATACATCCTGCTTGTCCTTCTTTGCTTTACAGTTTGTATTATTCTGCCAAGCTTCATGAAGAACATTCATGAACTCTAGATCAGGGGTCCCCAATCTATGGGCCATGGTCCACTAGGACCATGGTCTCTTGGCCAGCGGGCTGCAGAAATGGCTGGCCGGTGCACACACATGTGTGCGCACTTCCCCCCACTCATGCTAGCACCCTTGGCCCTGTTTGCACATGCGTGCGGGCGCACACGCAGGCACTAGCACTAGGCAGGTGTGTGCAGCTCCTTTGTGCATGTGCGAACGGGGCCGCTAGCCGCCACGGGAGAGTGCATGGCCGCTCACGCATGTGCATGACACCAGTGCATGCTGCATGCATGAACAGGGCTGCTAGTGTCGCGCCAGGGTGTGCGGTCACATTTGCATGTGCGCGCACACCAATTTGGAAGCTGCTCTCCTTCCTCCAGGCCGCAAGCCCAGAAAGGTTGGAGACCCCTGCTCTAGATGATGCCTGTAGTACAGTTTGTAGGTAAGACTACTGATAGGAGAAGATGTTCAAGGGCGACCACATTTGTCTTCTTCAGATGTCACCAGCTTATAGTAGACTAGCAGTGGCTGAATAATTTCTCTTACAGTGTAACCATATCACCTAAGAAAGCTGCCTAGCTGAGTTTTTGTAAAGGTATGTAGGAATGACCTTGGGAGACAGGAGGAAGATGTAATAAAATTACAGCTAATGCTTCTGGGTATGCTTCTTGTCTGGACTAACTCACAAGACTAACAGTTTTGAAGCTTTATTTTAATACTTGTCCAGCACATCACTGACAGCCAGAGATTAACCAGTATCCAAAGTGGCAACAGGCTGCTATACTTCAGGTCATACCACAACGTCTTACCATGTATCAGGGAACACTACCAACCAATGCATCCCCACCAATGAATTTGCCTCTTTTGACAGGAACACTGAGATCTGCCAGATGTCTGATTTATTTGTTGATGGTTCTGGAGTCATTAGAACTTGGAAGGCCTGGTTTCTGTTTACTGTACATACTGGATCGTTATCAGTATAGGGAAGTCCTTCGAGGAAATCTATGCCTCAAATCATTTCTTTTTCATAACAGTGATATGGATCAATTTCCCTCAGTAATCCAAGCTCTGGTATCCATCAAGAGTGTACCTTCAAGCAATACTGCTACCTTCCTAGCAACATTCCATTAAAAGGAAAAGTGGGAATAGGAGAAAACATTGGCCAAATTGTAAGCCTTTGTCTAAATCCAGAAAAATCGGTGTTTGAGAAATACCACAGGGATGGTCAAGAGATTAGAAATGAACTACAGTGAATGCAGATGGAAGGAACAGGGAATATTTAGCTTTGAGAAGAGCAGAAGGGGAGCACAAGTTTAATGCAGACCTGTTTTGTATTCAGGCTCACCAAGACTGAGGTAGATCTTTAAACTGAGTCCTCCTAAAATGTGCGAAGAAGATAATTACCAGATGTGAGTTCCAAAAATTCAAAGAGCCATTTAGATGAGAACAAGAAATTTCTCTATATTTGACTACTGCCACTTAGCAGTCATCTGGAGTTTTGCAGCCCAGATACCTTATGTCTACCACAGAGGAATGTACTGTATGAAGTACAATATATCATCCTTCATGAATTTGCCTCGCCCTTCTTAAAAGCCATGCATACCTTGTTTCCCCAAAAATAAGACCTACCCCAAAAATAAGACATAGATTGATTTTTGATGTTGGGCCTAATATAAGCCCTATCTCAAAAATAAGCTCTACTTAAGAGCCTGCACAGCTGGCCAGCCTTCCCATTCAGTCACACAGTATGTTGCTAGACATGAGAGGGGGGAAGGGAGCTGCCCCATGTGCCCTGCAACTGCTTACCGTGCCAAAGGGCCCTTGCAGCCAGGCCTACCACGCCCGGACACTTGTTGTGCCTCACCTGTTCGGTAGTAGCTTCTCCCACTTTCTCCATCTTCCTTCTCCTTTGAACAGCCCTTTGCTCCCATTGCTGCTTTTTCAGTCTGGGATCTCAGCTTGTCCGGAGCCTGTGCAGAGGGTCTTTGGAAACAAAGCCCCGCAGTGATCGGGTGGGGTAGAAACCTTTGCTTTTGGACCGGCTCTGAAATTGGCTGGAAAGAGCGGGCCAAGGGCTGCAATCTAGCTTTCCAGCAAGAAGGGGATTGGAGGCACGTGAATGCACGCTAGTCTGGTGTCTCAAAAAAAGGGGGTTCTTTGCTGCTGGATTTTCGCTGCCATACTGTATAACTTTCTTTAAAGATTACTTGATGCAGAATAGGAAGGATCTGCATTGTACTGGGCATGGTAGGCCTGGCTGCAGGGACCCTTTGGCATGGTAAGCAGTTGCGGAGTATGTGGGGCAGCTTCCCCCTCCCCGTTGCCTCGCCTCATGTGAGCTGTAGAAGAAGGGGGGCAGCCACGCAGCTCCTGGATGGGGCTGCTGGTATCAGGAAAAAAATAAGACATCCCCCTGAAAATAAAACCTAATGCCTCTTTTGGAGGCAAAAAAAGAGAATAAGACTGGATCTTATTTTCGGAGAAATATGATAGAAATTAAGTATAACTGCTGTGATAAGAAGCTGTTTTATGACCCTGTTTTATTTTAAGTTGTCCATGACATCACCTGACAGCTAAAGGAAAACCAGTATCTAAAGTGGCAATAGGCTGTTATCCTTCAGGTCATATCCAAAGTATAACTGCTCTAATAAGAAACTGCTTTATGACCCCATTTTCAAAAGAAAAAGTGGGCCATGGAAGTGTGAGTACCTACAACTTGGCAAGTACCTACAACTGGTACCTGATCTGCCCTGCAAAAATCTGGATGACTGCTAGATGGCAGCATATTTTAAAGGACTTAAACAAAATGTAATTTCCATATAGAGGAGGAGGAGGAAAAGTAAAGGTGTTCACAGCAAGAACATCGTGTGGCAAGAGGCTCCTACCTGTTCCCACTCTTCCCTGGCTGCTATATCTCCTTCCCCGAGCAGGCACACATATGCCCGAAATGTGCTACACAAAGGCAATTGGTCCCAACTGCATTAAGAATATTTCTTTGCGATTTCTTTGGGACTTCTTTCTCCTCTCTCTTTTTTCCAGCATGTGACATGCACAGTGGGGGTGTATGTGTAAATACGGACAGATGGTGACACTCTGTTCCAGCTCAGGCAGATTAGTAAGAGAACTTAGTGTTCGTAGGACCAATTACCACTCTGTCCCCTAAGGGGAGAGCATATCAGGTGTTTACTGGGGGGTTAATAATAAATGAACTACCTCCCCCCAAAAAAATTCCTCACTGAACACCATATTTGGTTTATTCATGTCAGCAGGTTGTAATTAGCTAATTAAATGACAGAATGGCCCCTATGGAGGGGAAGGGGGAAGCACAGTTCGTAGCAGTCAAGACAGCTCCTGAAATTCAGCAGGAAACATCTTGGAATATGTGGTCAGGAGAGCAGCGAACACTGATCATTTAATGGGATGCTTTTTCCTGTTAAGGATGCAGACAGAAAAGGGAGGTGATCTTCAATTACAAGCCCAGAAACTGGCTAAATTAAAGATGGGGGGGAGGGAACACCAACTATGGAATAATAGTAAAAACAATAACAACAGAGTGATACCAATAGAAGAGAATATACTGTATGTAGCTCAGAGTTGAACTGTGGAGTCTTTGGTGCTCTCTAAGCTTGACTGCTTGCTTACAGATATTTCCTTACTTGACTAAGTAATAAACAGAGAGCAAACCCCACCCTCTTCCAGCACTGATGATGTTACCTAGTTGGACAATGAAACGTCTGCAAGAAAACAACCAAGCTCCGAGAGGACCAAGGACTCCAACAACAGAATGATTTTCAAAAATGATTAGAGGATACAACCAAAGCTATCCATGCATAATAATCATGCAGTTCAAAAAAGACAAGTAGCAGAAATGTGCCCCATAGATTTTCTCATTTTAAAAAAGTTATCCTTGAGTCACTGAAGCAACAGAAAATGAGCATTAATGACAACCCAAACAATTTTACATTTCCATTTAGCTTATGAGGGAGAAGCTCTGAATGTATAAACCAGGGGTCTTGAAACTTGGCCCTTTTATGACTTGTGGACTTCAACTCCCAGAATTCCTCAGTCAAGCATGCTGGCTGAGGAATTCTGGGAGTTGAAGTCCACAAGTCATGAAAGGGCCAAGTTTCAAGACCCCTGGTATAAACAATCACACTTCTTTCATGAAACTACCTGCTTCTTTAAAAGCACTATAATGGCAGGAAAACTCTCCTTGTGGAAGAATAATCATCAATCCTAAAAGGTGGGAATGAGGAACTGGGAAGTACTGTATGTCAACTTCATAACAATTAAACAACCATGAGGCAATTGTAAATCTTTCACTTTGTGTTCAATTCCTCTATCTTTTCGGTAGAAATTCACATTTTTAAAATTTTAAAATTCTCTGACATTGTGAGAAAAAAATAATAATAAAGGGTATCTGAGGAACCAATTGAAGGAAAGAAACTCTTAGGTGCACCTCTCTCTCAAGAAACTCAGGGAATTAAGTCTGGGAAGAAGAATTTTTTAGTGATCAATTCCATACTAGATTTGGCAGGGAAAAGCAAATCAACGTATCTGGTCATGTTTTTCTTGAAAAAAGTAAGAATTCTCTGAACACTGCTAGAGAAATGATGTTTTTCTTTCTGTTGCATATAGACTTCAGTAATTCTAGAGTATATTTTTTAAAATAAGTCAAGTAGAATATTGAAGAGAATCCCACGGGAACTAGATTCCCCAGATAAATTATGCTGTACTTACACTATATGTCAGCCTGGGTTTCAGAAGCTCATTCATAATAAAACTATTGTCTTTTTCAGTTCTGTGTAATTCTCTTTTGAGCTCAGTTATGGCTTGTTAAACAAATTCTACTTTTCATAAACCTATGATAGTGAAATGTAAAAATGACTGTCTTTAAAAAAATGAAGATTTGTTTTGATGTATCTTAAAGAGAGGTTCCTCTTGTGATTGTTCACAAGAGGAACCTAGCTCTATCTTGCAAAGAAAAAGATTAAAGACAACCTGTGATCCAGTTTATGCCCTATTCTTGGCATCATCCTCACATTAATGCAACCTCCAATAGTATGATAAAACAATCTGTGCAAGAAAGGAAAAGATACAGGGAGGGTCTTGTGGACTCTGTGTATGTGTGTGTGTGTGTGTGTGTGTGTGTGTGTGAGAGAGAGAGAGAGAGAGAGAGAGAGAGAGAGAGAGAGAGAGAGAGAGAGAGAGAGAGAGAGAGAGAGAGAGAGAGAGTTTTGTAAATCTCTAGACATCCAACCAGATGGCACTGCCTTAGTGACTTTGGATGATCTTAAAAAGCTAGTACTTGGGTGGGAGACCACAGGAAATCCTGTGGCCTTAAGCTAGACTAGTAAATTGAAAAAATGCTCCAGGAGAAAGCAGTGGTAAACCACTAGGATATTGTTGCCAAGAATGCAATATGAATGCATCCATGAAATCATCAAGAGTTGAGCTTGACTCAAAAGAGAGATTTTTAAGACACTATGTACAGCAATTTATCCTGTTTCCATCTTTGGCTTTACAAGCGTTCCTAACTTAACTGCTCCTAAAGAGGGTCTCTTGGTTAATTTGCAAATTCAAGCGTCGTAAACTAATTCAGTTCTGATCAAGACACAAGGTTTCTACTGGTAAGGTGGATTTAAATGGGAAAATAAAACATCATCAATTCTACCCAAGTACAACTAGTACTTTCCAGTCCTAATTACAGAACTTCCCCCTATGTTGCACACAAGCAGTCCTAATGAGGCTATGAACCTCTTGCAGGAAAGCATTTCTTCTAGCTTCTATCTTAAATCCTTTGACATGTTCTCAGGCCAGGTACTTGCATTCAAGATCAGATTCTCTGGAGGCAGGGGCCAAAATATTTTCAGTCTAAAGAGAGCCTAAGTCTTCTGCATCAGTGCTGAGGACTTTCAGTGCAAAAACTTGGGAAGAAGCCCGTTGCAGTTCCTCCTTCTTGTGTGAGAAGCTAACATAGTCATGACATTCTTTGAAGTGCTTCTGTCATACTGCTTCCTTTATAATTTGCTTATGTTTTCACCACTGGTCTAAATTCTGTTACCTCATTTTCTTTGCTACTATCTTGGGATAACCACGAGAGAATAGCTTAGACTTTTTTCAATATAAAACAATTCTTTATAGTACAACCCTCTTTGATTTTTAGGGGATTCACTCCCAGATAGCCAAAGATTGGGATTGATATTATATACAATACATTAGTATGTTTTACAATGCAGTACTGACCTTCTGAAAAATAGAAGCAGCATCTTTACTATTATTATTTGCAAAAGCTAATTTAGAATCTGATTTATTGTTTATTCTCCAGCAGCATCAAAGCACACACAATTTTCAGATTATCACCTTTGGTAATTTGCTGTTGCATTATTAATCATATGTGTACTTATGAAACTCTTGTCTACTACTAATTATTTTTAACTGCTTTTCAGCATAGGCTAGTTCAGTTTCCACCACATGACTGAAGAAATCATACAAATAAGTGAAGGAAAAATGTATTATTTCCTGGCAGAAAGCTTTAAAATATCCTACAGTAGAAGTTAGAAATAGCCATCTCTTAATTCAAACATTGTTCTGAATAACAAAACATTAGAATGCAACCTCTGAAACCACTTTTCTGTATTTTTCTAAATTTAGGGGTAATACAAAGGCATAATGTTTTATATTGAGTAAAGTTGACCTTGGACTTAGTTGATTCCTCTTCCTTTCTTTTTTCTGACTAATCTAACATGCCAGCCATAAAATAGGTCAGAAGATCTCTTTACATCTCTGGTTCCAGTCTCCACCCACTGCATCATTAACAAAGAATGTGGGTATTATACGTGAATAGGAAGCATAGGGATAAGTTGCTAGCCTAACCACATTAGTGGGAAGGCAGAATTTTAAGCCATAATATGGAAATAGGGAAGAAGTTCTGAACATCTTGTGAAATAGCAAATTAAAAACCATTTCCAGACAAGAAAGACATTGACTGCCCTAAACGATGCTCAGTGTGACTTCTGAGGTTATAAAGAAGAACCAGCCTAAAGCATTAGATACACTGTCCACACATCATACAGAAAGAGAAAAAGAAACCCCTGGACTTGTTTTGCACCAGGATTCACCAAGATTCAGGGGACGTATATCTTCAATTTGAGTCCTCCTGAATCCTGAAAGATGTGAGGAATAAGGCTACCAGATATGGACTGCAAAACTAATAAATACTAGATAGGAGCAAACAGTATTGTCCATTTCCCATTGCTACCATTATACTTGTGCTAGCTTAGCACAATGTGTGATGGCATAAGCAGCCTTCATTAATTTGCCTTACTTTCTTTGAAATTATTTATAAAAATGAAATATTGTTGCTATAATAGGAAACTGCCTTATCTTGAGTCATAGATCAACCATTGATCTAAATTGGTATTGTCTAAATTGACAGGCAATGCTTCTCCAAACCCTCAGGCAGAAATCTTTCTCTATTCATCTTCAAAATCAGTCGGGCCTTTCTACATGAGAATTGTAGAGAATACTCCATCACTGAGGTAACTAATAATATTGCATAGGAGTTCATTGACTGAAGGAGTCCTAGAGTCTGATTCACAAACATTACATACACCAAGCTACAGGAAGTAATTTACAAAGGACAAACGTTTAACATTCAACAAACCATAGTAGAACAATTCAAAACTTAACACAATACAGGTAGTCCTTGACTTACAACCACACTTCAGCCCAAAATTTCTCTGGTTAAATGAGACCTTTGTGAAGTGAGTTTTGCCCCATTTTACAATCTTTGTTGCCACAGTTGTTAAGTGAATCACTGCAGCTGTTAAGTTAGTAACAGAGTTTTTAAGTAAATCTGGCTTCCCCATTGAATTTGCTTGTCAGAAGGTTGCAAAAGATGATCACATGACCTTGGGGCACAGCAACGGTCATAAGTATGAACCAGTTGCCAAGCATCTGAATTTTGATCACAAGATCATGGGGATGCTGCAAAGGTCATAATTCATTTTTTTCAGTGCCATTGTAACTTTGAACGGTCACTAAATAAGCTGTTGTAAGTCGAGGACTGCCTGCATATGAAATCAGTCTTTCTGTGTTGTTTTTGCCACTTTATTAACACAGGTAGTGGGAAATCTTGACTTAGGCCTGTACAGTATATCTGGGAAAATATTGAGGCTGGGATTCTTATTACTGAAACAACATGCCAAGAGTACACGGTTAATTATTTTTGAATACTCTTAACTTGGAATTCACTAGTTAAATTCTGAGATTTAGATCTGATGCATTTCTTCTGCAGAAAGTTTGCCTCAGAACTATTCAGGATATTCTTGGTTATCCCAAATTAGTAAATGATAGATAGGGATAGAAAAGGAGCAACAGGTGTGATTAGTGGCAGAGCCCAGAAGCCCAAGAAAATAAATTTCTTTGCTACTAAAATCAGGCTAAGATAAAACTGGAAGAAAATATTTTGCAGCAGCGCTACCCTGATGTAGTGATGGGGCTTCTGTTTATTATTTCTCTGCCCATGATTTTCTGACCCTCACCAAAGGGGGTAAATGTGATGTCTCCTCCATTAGCCTGAATGGCAGTGGCAGGCCCAGCATGCAGAGTTCCCATTTATTTGCCAAGGGATTTATTCTTGCGAAGCACTATTTGTACAATTAGATGCATGCTGACCAAAAGCAGAGCAAAAGCAAAAAAAAAAAAAAAATCACACCAGTGTGTCTATCACATTAGCCGTTGCCTTAAAATCTTTTTTTTTTTTTGTCAGTACAAGTTCTTTGCAAGGAACTTAATGGAGAAGAGATGAAAATGTGGTATTGATGGTAGATCATAACAGAATAACAGCGTTGGAAGGGACCTTGGAGGTCTTCTTGTCCATCCCCCTGCTCAGACAAGAGGCCCTATACCGTTTCAGACAAATGATTGTCCAATCTCTTCTTAAAAACTCCCAGTGTTGAAGCATTCACAACTTCTGGAGGCAGGTTGTTCCACTGGTTAATTGTTCTCACTGTCAAGAAATTTCTCCTTCATTCTAAGTTAGTTCTCTCCTTGATTAGTTTCCATCCATTGCTTCTTGTCCCGCCTTCAGGTGCTTGGAGAATAAGTTGACTCCCTCCTCTTTGTGGCAACCCCTGAGATATTGGAATATGCTATCATGTTCCCCCTCGTCCTTGTCTTCATTAAACTAGACATGCCCAATTCCAGCAACCGTTCCTTATATGTTTTAGCCTCCAGTCTCCTAATCATCTTTGCTGTTCTTCTCTGCACTCTTTCTAGAGTCTCAACATTTTTTTTATATTGTGGCCACCAAAACTGGATAATAGGTTTTGGTCACTACAATGTATCATAACTGAAATCAGATACATCAGATAAATCGTAATAAGAAGATAGAACAGGGAAGAGGTGGTATAAACTGTACCCAAAGTTCTAAATAAACATCCTGCTCTGGAATGCCTAGGCCAGATGGCCTTTTTATCACTACAGCATTGACCACTTATTTCAGTGGGTTCACTATTTTTAATGGGTTTTCAACCATGGTGTCCTCTGCACTGTTGTACCATGAAAGAGATGGGGTAAAGCAGCAGCCAGTTTTCTTGACAGGGGGTTAAAAAAAGGATTCATATCCTCTCATCTTTGGAGATGCTGTAGAGGTGCTCGGGAATGGGGTCTGTCATTTTGTATGCTGCCGAAGTAGATGATGGCACCTCAGCATTGAGAATGGCTATCAGGGGGTCTACAGGGGGCAAATGCTGACCCGTGTGTGGCACATCATCTGTAAATGCCATGACTTTCACACTTGTATCGAATGTCAGGATGCAAATGCTAAGACTGGCATTGACATGATGGTATAACCACACACCTGCCCTGTTTTACACATCAGCAAAGTTTGTTAAGGATGTCACTGGGACTCTGTGTCCTACTTGCCAGAAAAAAAAAATATTCTCTTTGAAAAAATTGGGGTAGGAGGAAATCCTCTATTTAAAGTTATTCTCTCTGTCAAGGACTGTTCAGTGCCAAGGGCTGGAGAAACCAGGAGATTCAGGCAGTTCAAATGAGTATAAAGATTTATTGCAAGCTTAAGCTTTCTACAAAAATCTGGCCAACTAACGGTCAAGTGAAATGAGTGGGAGATAAGAGAGGCATTCAAGGTGGGCTGGACTTAGATCTCTTGTGGGATTCATGATTTACGACGCGTTAGACCCCTCCCTTGGGCCCAGCCTAGTCATCTCGTACATCCACTCTAATTTTTTCACAGTCCTTTGTAAACTGAAAATGGATAACACACTATCTATGGGGGCAGGGTAGGGGAACTTCAGTTATTCCTTGAGTTGCGACTATAGTTGAGCCCAAAATTTCCACTTTGCTAAGCAAGACAGTTGTTAAGTGAGTTTTGCCCTATTTTACAATCTCTCTTGCCACCATTGATAAGTGAATCACTCAGTTGGTAAGTTGGTAACACAGTTGTTAAGTGAATCTGGCTTCCCCATTGACTTTGCTTGTCAGAAGGTTGCAAAAAGTGATCACATGACTCCAGAACGCTGCAACCATCACAAATACACGGCAGTTACCAAGCACCCGAATTCTGATCACATGACCGTGGGGATGTTGCAATGGTTGTTAAGTGTGCAAAATGGTCAGAAGTCACTTTTTTTTCAGTGACGTTGTAACTTTGAATGATCACTAAACAAATGGCTGTAAGTTGAAGACTACCTGTAGTGACATTTTTGTAGGAGTCTTGGTTTGTCACTGATCTTCTGTGACTATACTTCTGAGGAAGTCATACTACTATACTACTCATTACTATACTAATATTATAAACAGCCAGTTAGGTTTGTGCACTAGTTATGGATTGAAATAAAATAGCATTGGGTATTGTGTTCCTACCTTTTTAAAGCTCATGACTGGATGCTGTAAGGCTGGCACCCAAGCAGTCTTTTAATTGCCTATCTATGATATGGTGGAATTGTAGTCAGAATGATAGCTTTTTAAAGCCTCCTTAAAAATCAAATCCAGTGAGACTGTGCACAAGGTGTAGTCTTGATGTAATGTCTTAAAAACAATGGCCAACACTGGGACAGGTGACAATCTCTTCAGCTTAAAAGGTTTAGGTCTAGGCAGGAAGTCCTAAGGGAGTCACAAAGCTAGAGGGAATTAGGGCAGAAAGTCATATTTCGCATTCAGGTGTTTTTGAACCTTGCCTGAATTTTATGGCAGCCAAAGCCCCTGAGGTGTTGTCAGAAAATAATATGTGCAAAGAACCCGAGGCTTGATTTGGGCTAACCACAACAAAATAGCCAGATGAAGCTTTTCAAAGCACAGCATAAGCATCCTCATCTGCTAATATCCATCCATCATACAGCACAGCCACCAAACTGAGATGAATACTTGGCACCCTGCATTGGGCCCTGTCCCAAATACCTACATCCTGTTTCTGGTGACAAGCAAGGCAGAGAAAGGAAGGGAAGAGGGATGTTTAGGAGGGATGATTTAGAACAGTGTTTCTTAACGTCAGCAACTTTAAGATGAGTGGATGTCAATTCTCAAAATTGCTGGCTGGGGAATTCTGGGAGTGGAAGTCCACCCATCTTAAAGTTGCTAAGGTTGAGAAAGAAGTGGTTTAGAGGATGGTTTGTGATCATGCTGATCCGCTCTACAGAAAGCCCTCACCGTGCCTTGCAAGGATGCTTTGCCTCGCCTCCCCCACCCCATCCCCATCCCCCTGCACTCCCCAGCCTTTTCTTTCTTTCTTCTTCTTCTTTTTCTTCTCCTTGTGCACAGCTTGAATGCCCGGACTCTTTGTGAGAGATAGTGTGACAGATGCAAAGCAGGGACCCAAAGTGGAGGCTCCAATTATTCTGGCCTTGGGGCTCATTACAAGCACTGGCCTTCTTCATAAGAGTCACCGGTGTTTGGCCAGCTCCCCGATGGCTTTGCACATGCCTTTTCTTTCCCTGAATGAAGGCACTAATCTGGCTGCAGGGCATCTCCAGCCCCCATGGCCTGTGGACTGCACCTGCTCATTGAGGATTGCAAACACCTGCCATGGTTTCAGCTTAGCATTTAAGTGCTGCTATTTGAAGGCAAAACTTGGGTAGGATGATGAGGGTTTGGGGGGGGGGTTTCTGTCCAGTTTGGTTTCCTCAGATATACACACAGGCTACTTTTTTTCTCCCTCCAGTGCCAGAGATATTTACAACAGGACAATTTTCTGTTTGTTTGCTTATTTGCATAGAGATTGATATGAATGATGAAGCCAGTCTAACTCAAGACACAAAGCAGAGAGGAAAGAGCTGTAAGTTTTCAGCTTTGTGAAAGGTGACTATGTACCTGGGATTCTTCTTGTATCTAGCAGTTCTCAATTTGTATCTTAGTTTGCTGCAGCTAAACCCACATTTCTTTCAGAAGCCTTTCTCTAATTTCTGCTACAGAGACTTACTTGATCACTATGTTTCTGCCTACTGGCAGCTTCAGTGTAACCCAGTTAGTTTCTTTCTTTAAACAGTAGACGATGAAAGCTAAAGCAAAGATTCAATTCTATAAAAATATTAACATTCCTCAGGCAGAGGCCATCCAAGTTCCGACAAAATGATAGATTTTAAACATGTTTAAAACAGCGGGAAGCAACCTGTGGCTCTTGTGCTACTTGCAAAACTTGGCTGGGCTATCAAACCTAGACTGTAAAAAACATCTAGGCAACTGCTAAGTGGCGGGAAGGAGATGTAGAAAATGCTACTTCTTTACAGATAGCTTCTCATTGTCTGAGTTTGTATAGCTCACATCTGGGAATCCTAAACCTGGGCTTTGGTGTGTGGGTTTTTAAAAAACTTTTCCCTGATTCCAGACGCCTCCTTTCACAGTGAAATACAATGGCAAATCACCAAATGGAGATGCAATGATTTCCTTACAAGCTTTGATGGGAAATTAAATAAACAAAATATCTAAGCCATAGGCATTACCATAATGATGCCGAGATGATGAAACATGTGGTGTGACTTCATCATGACCTGTTTCTTATTCGTAACATCGCACAAGATTATGTAAGAGGCAGTGTTTGTGTTACAACATTGCAACCTATGTTTTGCCCCTTCTCTACACCCCCTCCCCCCACACTTTCCTTCCCATGGTTTAAGCCTCTGACTATGAAAATCACTCAGCACAGCAGTCAAGGCTATTTTTATCTGAATAAAGATTGGAATAGAGGTAAAACTTAGAGTTGCCAACTGTTTTGGATAAGACCAAAAGTAAACCACAGTAAAAAAAAAAAAAAAAAAAAATATACTGGTTAATAACTGTCCAGGGTACTGGTATCCAGTCAATTCTGGTTTGGCAAGGAACTTGCAACTGTTATTTACAGATGCTTTAGAACAGAATCTTCAAGAACCTTCATATAACTGGCCAGATGTTCTTTGTCACTCTTTTCTCTTAGCAAAGATGGACATCTGCTCCAGCATCTGTGGAAAGGGAATGTCCAAAAATCACAATGGGTTTTGTGGCAAAGTGATTGAAACCACACTCCTTTTCTTACATGCTTTACATTCATTTTTATATGCAACACATGTAAAAAAATGATCTTTGATCATGTGGCCACAGTTAACATCATGATGCTTTCAACCATCTATGGAGAGATGACCCTGACAGACTTTGAACAAAGAAGGCCCTAGCCCAGTACTTCAAGGAAGAGTCCCTAATATCAAATATTAGCAAACTGAAGTCATGGCATTTGTCAAAAAGGCCAAGAATCATTTCTGCAGCATAAATGGCTACAAGATTCTGGCTGGGTAATGAAAGAGGGGGAAAAGCAATCAATTCTCCTCCCCTTTTACAAATATGTAATGAATTAATACTGAGGCCATGCTAGGTCACTTCGGCCCTTTGTCTTTTCCCACTAGAGCTTGTACAGTCCAAATTTCTTCACGTCCCTAATTGTATCTCTAATGCCATCCTATGAATAGAGGTTGGGCTTCATGAAACTGGAAGTTAGAGTATGGCTGTTAATACTCAATTATTAGCTCAATCTCTCTTTCTCCCCTCCACCTTGGTCTTACCCCATTAACTCTGAGTGATGACTTCCAACCTATGTGGGAAGAGGCAGTGGCAATTAAAAACTTATCCTTGGACCTCCATGTCTGATAAGGCTACCTCCATGTCTTCTATTCAGCATGTGTTATGATATGTTATGTATACATAACCCAAACTAGACTGTTGTTTCTCTGTGTCATCATATATTATATGACATAATATATGTGGGTATATGCATAATTCTGTATTTATTTATTTTTGTCATGTTTATGTAGTGTATATCGCAGTAGTGACCCTTTGAGAGCTGAATGCAATGAAATTTCATCTTAACATATGCCGATTCAAAGTGACAATAAAGTTATTCTTCTTCTTCTATTCGATTAGGCCAGGGGTCTTCAAACTTGGCCCTTTTATGACTTGTGGACTTCAACTCCCAGAATTCCTCAGCCAGTGTGCCTGGCTGAGGAATTCTGGGAGTTGAAGTCCACAAGTCATAAAAGGGCCAAGTTTGAAGACCCCTGGATTAGGCCAAAGCAATTATCAATTGTAACAGATGTATCATGCCCATTTGACCTAGCTAGGGCCCCAAGGTTATAGAGAATATTATCAGAATAGATATATTAGCTTACTAATTTAAAATTTTATATGGCTCTTACATATTTTTATCTATATTTTTATGTTTCTTCCTAATGAATATATCACATCTTTTATGCTACTCTGTAACCAGACTAAACATTGATTTGATTTAACCAGCCTACCCACATGACATGAGCCAAATGAAGGAGGAAAGAAAATTCATTTTGCAGGTGACTAATGAGCCAAGATGTTGCCTCAATCTATAAGTTAATGTTGAAGCATTGGTGAAGATCTTAGACCATAACTGGGATGCAGAAGTTTAAGTCCATCTTCAGCCATGGAAGATAACTGGGTGATCCTGGACTAGTCACTCTCTTGCAGCCCAAACTGATCACTGAGTTGTATGGAAAAATTAAAGGAGAGAGTGCTAAGTGTGCTTTGTGGTGCTCCTAAAAGAAAAGCAAATTATAAATCTAACACATAACTTATTGATAAAACAAGTAATGCAAAATTAACACATATAGTTGATTGTGGTGGATATCCATTCTGAAAATGGGGGTGGCTAGCAAAGAGAAGACAGACACAATCATAAAGTGATACAGGAAGACCAAAATGCAGAAGACTATAAAAAGGTTTTGAATTTAGTGAAAAGGCCTAAATTATGCACTGTTATTATGCAATTAAAGACAAATATCATACTGGAGTGCTGAAAAGGGATTTTCAGCTTGAAAACTGAGGCACTAAGGAGAAAATTATAGTTAGCTTGGCAAATATGTGCTCCTCCATTTATATTTAAGTGCTTGCATTTGGGGAGGGGGCATTAAAATGGAAAGGACAGCCAAAGGCATATTTACAAAAGAGGGTAGTTGCTCTGCTCTTCCTTCAGCCCTTGACTCACCCTTACTAATGTCCCATCTGTTTTTCTTTCAGTTTAACTTCTCTTCAGTCGCTCCTCCACAAATTGCCTTATAAGAGAATCATAGAGGTTCCTTCATTAATGGGATTCTGTAAGGATCAATTTAACCAGAAGCTCTGAATTAAAGTAAATAGGAGAAAAGTCATAACAAGTGGCAACAGCTGACTGCCCCTGGCTGATCTTGACAAACTAAGCAGAGTTAGACCCGGTTATTACTTGAATAGAAACCACTGGAAAATCCCAAAGTTTAAGCTAGACGGGAAATCTAAAAGGCATCCAGGAAGCAGACAGGTTGGCATTGTTGCTGAGAAAACTCCACTCCACTATGTCGCCTTACCATGCACGGGGGAATGGATATCCACTGATCTTTTTTTTAAAAACTCCTTGTAGCTATATAGAATGATTGTTTGACCACCAGGTAGCAGCAAAGAGTTAGAGGCTTTCTTTTTTCTTTTTTGCTGTCTTGGCTGTCATTTAGTGGTCAGCTAGGTTTGTCTTTGAACAAGAGTTAGAATCAGAATCAGAATAGAGCTGGAAGGGACCTTGGAGGTCTTCTAAGCTCAAGCAGGAGTCCCTATACCATTTCAGACAAGTCCAATCTCTTCTTAAAAGCCTCCAGTGATGGAGCGCCCACAACATCTGAAAGCAAGTCATTCCACTGGCTAATTGTCCTCACTGTTTAGGAAGCTTCTCCTTAATTCCAGGTTGCTTCTCTCCTTGATTAGTTTCCATCCATTGTTTGTTGTTGAAGACCAAGAGTCTGAAAAATGTATCTTGCTAAGGCAGTCAACATGGGAGGTGCAAACTACCCTTAGAACATTATGTGAGGTCAGGAAGTATGAAGTCTTTTCCCTGGAAGCAGCAACAACTGGCAATGAAGTTCCCCCTCAACAAAGCAACAACATTCAAGGTCCAAGTCCTTTCAATTTTACTTCCAAACTAATTACTGCTACTCCTTGACTTACAACAGTTCATTTAGTGACCATTTGACATTATACAGCACTGGAAAAAGTGACATGACCAGTTTTCACATTTTTGACCCTTGCAGCATCCCCGTGGTCATGGGATGAAAATTCAGGCGCTTGGCAACTGACTCATATTTGTAATGGTTGCAGTGTCCCTGACAAGCAAGGTCAATGGGCAAGCCAGATTCGTGTAATAACAACTATGTTATTATTAATTTACAACTGCAGGGATTCACTTAACAACTGTGGCAAGAAAGGTCATAAAATGGGGCAAAACTCACTTAACAACTATCTTATATAGCAACAGAAACTTTAAGCTCAATTATGGTCATACGTTGAGGTCTATCTGTACTTGCTGTAGAGAGCATGGAGAATGGCCTTAAGGGACAGCGGGAAGATTTATCACCAAGGCAACTATCAAAGAAGTGAGGCTTAAACCCATTCCAATAAATGGGCTTGAGAAAATGCCTCAAATGGGTTCTGTCTAATTCACATGAAATAAAACAAGGGAAGCACATTCAGACTTGCGAGATCCTCTTACTATAAATGTTCTAATAAAAGTCATTTTATTGGGGCATTGGTCTGGTCTACAACATACTGGATATTTGCATTAAGCCAGAAAGAAGCTGATCAGATTCAAGGCTTTGCTCTTGCAGAGATGACTAGCCCATTAAGAAAGGAGAAGAGCTGTGAAAGCCAGAGTTCCCTTGCAGTCAAATAATGACTGAAGAGCAGGGGAAAAGGCCAGGAGTCAGAGTGAAGGCAATAATCCAATAGCAAACCAGAAGGACCAGTTGACCATAAGCTTGCTGGCACATAGACTGCCATATTAGATCACCTCCCAGATGCCCATCAATGCACCTTACACTGCCTGCACACAGCATCTGTTAGGGAAGAGCTGCTTCCAGAATGTAGATCCAAGTTATCCTTGGAATGACTTAATTGCAGGAGGACACTGAGATGCTGCTAGAGGCTTGCAGACATGGATTTGGAAAAGTTAGAGGCCCACACTCAAGCTGGAATAAAAAAGATGCGTGCAGATTTGCTCTTCAAGAGATGCACTCTTTCGGATATCCGTTTGAAAGAACCTTAATCTGAAAATGTTTCTAATATACTTCAGTTCTTTGAAGGGTACTGATAAATGGAACCAAGGAGAGTAGAAGGAGCAACAGAGAGAAAAGAATGAATCAGCTGCCACAGCAATAGAAGAAAAGTAAAATTAGAATTTAAAAGGGGAGGGGAGGAATGAAACGTGTACAGTGACTGAAGAAACCATCGTTAGGGAAGAGGAAAAAGGGGGAGAGATGAGACTTCACTGGCAAAAATCAGTGAAAAAGAAAGGAGAAACAAGAATCAAAGTAAACGGACAGACAAAAGTTGCCTTCTTAAATATAGCGTTTCCCAGAGGTGTTTGGGCACCTTCTCCTTCCTTTTCCTCCCCTCTCTCTTTCCAATCTTGGTCTTCTGCAAGAATAGTGCAAGAACAAGAGGAATGAATGAGACCATTTAAGCACAGTGATTTTTCTCCTCTGTGGTAGACACAGTAAAACCGCAGCTGCCTGTTGTTTTCAACAAACACCCCACTTACCAAGGAGGGAGGAGATTATCACCTCTTGCTGTCTGCTTGTGGTGTGTTCCTCCCTCAAATCCCATTCATGGATGCTTATTATCAAGTTCTCCTCAGTGCGGTTTGCCATCTATTTTTGTACCGCCCTGCCTTGCCTCTGTAATTATGGTGAGAGTTTCTATAGTTACTCAGCGGAGGGTTGCTTTCTTCTTGACAGCCATGGCCTACAGTTGAGGGTGAGTAAGGAGCTTTGGCTGGCTATCCATACCTGGAGCCACCAAGACACCAGCACAAGGACTCCAGGTTCTGGAGCATTTTATATGGCTGCCAACTGATACTTTGCAAAAGAAGACCCAGGATGTAGTAACAAAGCAAGATAAGCTGAGGCCCTAAATAAATCTGCCCTGGCATGAACCTAGCTAGGATTTTGCCCTGGCTCAGGCTCATAACCATATGATAAGGTGGGAAACAAAAATGGCTTTTTATAGCATGATGGGGCTGAGGAATAAGCAGAAAATCAAAGCTCTACTCTTAGAAATGCTTCCCTCAACCTGGTGCCTTCCATATGTATCAAACCTCATTTTCTATGATGGTCAGCCATTTTATTCATAGATTATGCTTGCGGATTATCATTATCTGACGCTCGGAGACCATCCTATTGGGAAGGCTGTGCCAGAAATATTTTTTTCATATTTATATTTCATTGCTTTTTAATTAATACAAAAAGAAGCAAGACACAAGGACAAGAGTGATGGAGATTTGTACATAAAAAGTAGTCTGTTAAAAAGCAAAAAAAGTACAAAAAATTGTACATATTATGATGTGTCAGTTACAAATCTATATACACCAGGCCACCAGGCTGGAAAGTGGAAGATCATGAATTCAAGTCCTGCCTTAGTCATGAAGCTAACTGGGTAACTTTAGGATAGTCCCTCTCTCTCAGACCAATCCACTTCACAGGGTTATTGTAGTGGGGAAAATAGGAGGAGGGAGCTGTGTTGGATATGTTCACCACCTTGAGTTACTTGTAAAAATAGTAAAAGCAGGAAATAAATAAACAAATAAGTAAGTAAATAAATACTTGTCTAATGCAAATAGTTGAATGAATAATGAATAACATTTGCATTAGATGTGCATGTACCAAATAATATTTGCCCAGAGATAATGAGAGCCGATGACAATGTAGCCCAATGTCCATAAAGAAATAAATATGGAAGTCAGTGTGGATCCAGCTGACACACTATATAAGCCATGTTTCCTTCACTAAACCTCAGCTGACTTGGTTTGCACGACAGGAGCTTACCCAACAAAGTCATAATTTACAAGCTATGATGAAGGGTTCACTATACTAAAAAGAAATAAACCACAATGTGGGTTACTTGTTGCAAAGTGTGGCTTCAGCAGTGCAATTCGGCTGTGGATCAGACCAAAGGTCCATCAAGATCTTCATCGTTTTGGTCCATAAGAAGTTGAAGAGGAGGGCAACGACCCTCTCCCTCTCTTACCTCCCAGCAATTAATTTTCATAGTGGGTCCAATTCCTATTACTAATTAATTCAAAAGTATAATTCCAAATTCATCTGTACCCTTAATCTTTTTGTTCACTTTCCAAAATCCATATTCTAAGCACCTTTTTGCTGTGTAATAATAAAAAAAATCCAAACTTTTAAAAATTGCACTTAAACCATTTTTCTCCAAGCGGAAGACAACTCATCCAATGAATGCAGTGAAACCTTGCCAGTCTGAAGGGTCTTAATCTGCACATTACAGTAAAAAAACAAAAGTCCAAAAAATTATTAAGAAATGAAGTTTGGTCAAGCTTTATGTCAGTAACGGGTGTGAATTTGATGTAATCCTCAACTCCCATCCACTCATTTGTTAAGCCGACCACAAAGCAACAGTTGCTACAATCTATTCACAAATGGCTGTCCAGAGTCACATACTGTAGATTGACTCAGTGATCTCTCCTTCTCTAGAGACATTCTGTTGGTCCAGCCTCCAACAACAATTCACCTCATAAACACATTCCTGCCACCCTGCAGGATGTCTTCTCAACATGGTCCTTGCTGTACTTCTCCCCCACTTTCTTTCCGCGTTGTCTAAATGGTCTGGAATTGAAATCACAGCATCCCCCAACTGGTGACACTTAATGGGAGAGCAGTTAAAGGGAGTGGAACACATGTTTCTTTAACAGTTTTCATCATGGTGCTTTGAAAACCCAGAGATTGATGGATAGATTTTTTTTTTTTAAATTGTCATCATGATCATCATCATTAGAAGACAACTTTCTTGAGGCCTCATGCCTTTTTACCTCAGCTACATTGACATATGTCTACATATTCCCTAGGGCAATGCATGTATTCAAATAGGGGATTCATGTGCCTGTATTTGTTTAGTGTGTACTCCCACTGATCTAATGGGACCTTTCTCATGACCCATTGCTTCCTTAAGTTTGCCACTTGCTGATGTCAAATGAGAATTGCTTTAACTTGGAAAGTTGGTGCTAGGAATGAATGAGACCCTCCCTTTCTCTCTCATTCCTCTCTCCCTTTCTACTATTAGTTTTGAATCCTTCTATGTAAAAATATTCCAGAAAAGGAGCCAAACAGATCCCATCAATTACCCTGTGCTTTTTACCCAAGTGAAGGCTACTTGTATTCTATCGAAAAAGTAAAAACTTGTGGCAACTAATATACACAGTATATACCTTTGATTGTACATATAAAATCTGTTTGGAAAGGAGAAGTTATTCTGGGCCAGAGCAGACAATGTAAATAATAATCCTGGAAACTTTCATTTAGAAACTATGCTTGTTTTGCTGAATTGCCCTGAAATAAACAACCGACAGCTCAAGCTGATCCCTTTTTCCTTAGAAATTGAGCAGAATTGGGTCATTTCCTATTAAATACATGGGTTTAGGATTAGGCTGTCAGCAAGAAAGTATATACATGTGTGCATGGATATTGTATGAGCCTGTGAGCTGACATTTACTGCTTCTCAGAGATATCTTTATGCATAAAGCCTTGCTAATTTATTTGCTGCTTGTGGATTATGTTATAAAGATTGGTGGGTAAGCTCCTGTGGTGAAAAGAAAACAAAGGCAGCTGTCAGGTTATCTCTTATTTTAAAGAATGCCCCGAATATAATTCCCAAGTCCTGGCCAGTCCCTCTGTGTTGCAACCATTCCTGGTGCCTGAATTTTTGAGCTGACAGGTGTTAAACTGAATGCCTGCAGAGAGATCATTAGGACATTGTGAATGAAAGCAGGGCAGCTGACGAAAATCATTTGCCCAAGGGTGTGCAGGGAAGGCTCCAGGTTTGAAGAGGTCCTTTGAGCTTGCTGAAATAGGAAGTCACAAAGCCTTAAACATCTGATTTGTCTGGGGAAGTCTCCATGGTCATTCCCATACTTACCCCAGCAAAGTCACTTTCAAGATTACAAGTTTGATATTCATTTACATCGGTGTGCCAGGAGGAAAAAAAAAAACTGAAGGAAAATTATTTAGACGTATCCATAAGTGAATGGGAATTAGGGCTGAGAAGTGAAATGACATTATTTATGATGTCCAGGATAAAAACATATTTCACATATTTCTGCAGATTAGGGATAACATAATGGCAAAGGAGTCCCTCCCTGCAGATTTTACTCTGCTAGTCATTGCTGATCATAGGGGGCAGTGCTCATCTCCATCTCCATTTCAAGGCCATTGAGCCAGTGTTGTCAGAAGACATTTCCATGATCATGTGGTCAGTATGACATCGCTGAGCGCTACCTTTTCACTAAAGTGGTACCTATTTATCTCCTTGCATTTGCATGCTTTCAAACTGCTAGGTTGGCAGGAGCTGGGGTGAGGACAGGAGCTCACCCTATCACGTAGCACTTGGGTCTTAAACATGGGCTGCCAGCTTTCCAGCCAACAAGCCCAGTATCTTAACCATTGACCTACCAGGCCACCCCAGCAGACTAGGGCAGAGGTAGGCAACCTTGGCTCTTTTATGATGCGTGGACTTCAATTCCCAGAATTCCTGAGCCAGCATGGCTGGCTCAGGAATTCTGGTAGTTGAAGTCCACGCATCATAAAAGAGCCAAGGTTGCCTACCCCTGGACTGGGGGTATGGACATTAAAACAAACTGTAGTATTGACTGAGGATTGTATTATTCATGTGTTGTATTAATGATCTCACCAACAAACTTTGTAGAAAAAAGATAGTTGTGCTGTTACTGGCATACATGAGGGCTTTTAAAAAATTAAATGCCTTAGACAAGATGCAATAGTCCCTGTTCTTTTTAATGAAAAATACAAAATGGGAAGCTGTAAGTAGTAAGAACTGATATTAGCTTATTTTCTCACAATAAAAAGGAATATTCTGTGTAATGACCAAGTCCCTTTCCATGGCTGTTATTCTGTATATGCTCTAAAAATACTAATAGGGACCAGCAGTCCTGCCCACCCCAAAATTTGAGATTTGTAGAATAGAGCAATGTAATGTGAAAACAACGTACAAGATTTCAAGGCAAGTTCTTTTTAGCATTAGTTAAAACAAAGTAGTTTGGGATATGATAAATGTATATGAAATCAAGCACAGTCTCTAGAAATTGGACAGGATAATTTTTGCCATTTTCCCTTACAATACAATTTTGGTCACTATACTACAAAAAAGATGTTGAAAAAAAAAGTTCAGAGAAGAGCAACTAAAACGATCAAAGGCCTGGTGACTAAAACATATGAAGAACAGCTGCAAGACCTGGGTTTGGCTAGTCTAAAGAAAAGTAGAAACAGGGGCGACATGATAGCAGTATTCCAGTATTTGAGGGGCTGCCACAAAGAACTATTGTCTAAAGCACCAGAGGGAAAGATGAGAAACAATAGTTGGAAACTGATCAAGGAGAGAAGCAACCTGGAATTAAGGAGAAACTGACTAACAGTTAGGACAATTAACCAGTGGAAGAGCTTGCCTTCAGAAATTGTGGTCACTCCATCACTGGAGGTTTTTAAGAAGAGACTAGACAGTCACTTGTCTGAAATGGTATAGATTCTCCTGCTTGAGCAGGGGGCTGGACTAGAAGACCTCCAAGGTCCCTTCCAGCTCTATTCTATTCTATTCTATTCTATTCTATTCTATTCTATTCTATTCTATTCTATTCTGTTCTACAATTGAGCTCAACTTTTCCATCTATATCAATGATTCATTGTAGCTGAACTGTTGACCGGAATCTACACAGTATCCATTTGGGATTTAAAGACTCAATTAAGGATAAGATTGAGTATTCTTCACACATACAACTTGCTGTGTGACTCACTCCTACCATCATTCTATTTACAAAATCCAAAAACCTATGGCAGGATAGCTGGATTCTGATCAAATGCCATTCTCTTACTACAACCTGAGAAAAGATATGTTAAATTTTTATTTTAAGAAAATTGTCATATATGTCACCATGTCAATTTTTTCTCAGTTGTTTGAACTGCTGTTGACAAAAATGATCTAAACACACATTGGAGATTGCTTCTTAAGGTAGTAGTATTGATAATTTCAGCAAAGAAATAAGGGAGTTGTGTTGATAAAACAGTACAGTATCATTCCCCCACAAGAAATAGAGACAAATGGGGAACCTAAAGCGGAAAGCTAGCAAGAAGAAGCTAGAAGATTAGAAAATTACTCTTTGTCCATTCCCTCATGCTTCTATAATTATGAGCTAATCTATTGTTAGTGAGCAATCTTCATCCTATCTTCAAACATTTTCTTTCTGATGGTGTTTCTCTATGAAAACCTATAGATTATCTACATGCAAGCAGAATTCTAATTCTTAAATTGTATTCTGAGCTACTTCAAACTACAAATAGTAATTTATCTTATAAGTAAAGTTGTCTACAAATTCCAAGAGAAAAATCTTGGTGATTTGCTTTGCTTTATTTTTTCTTTTTCTTTCTTTTTCTTACACCTTTTTTTCTCTTTATGCAGAGTAGTATTCAAATATATGAGTTTTCATCTGTGCTTTGTGCAGTTATATAGCTTCATCTATTCCTGTTACAATGGTAGGCTATTTCCCAAGATATTTTATTTTTTGAAGTTCATCTCAAGTCAGATCAGCTGCATAGCTTGGGCAACTCAGTTAAACACCCTCACATACAATATCACTGCAGTCTGTTTTAGCCAGGAACATTTACAAAAGGAGAGAACAGGAGGGCAGGAAATTAATAATAGTAATCAAATCAGCTGAAAATTGTTTGGACAATTTGCATCCGTTTGTCTTCTTAAGCTGGATAGTTTGGTACACATTACAAGCCTTAGTTACCAAAAGTCACTTAAAATATTTAGATCCCAGACAAATAGTGCCAAGTATTTCCCTAACAAATGTAGCAATTTAATAAACATATAAAGCAATGGAGCATTTATGATTGGATGCATGCTGTTGTCTTTTCCTGAGAAGAAGTAAAGATGGTAAGTAACTGCTTCCCGCCACTCTCCCAAAAACTAAAAAGGTCATGTTGAGGTTTAAATTGGAGTTAGTGGGGATTGCTATGGAATGGAATAGAATAGAATAGAATAGAATAGAATAGAATAGAATAGAATAGAATAGAATAGAATAGAATAGAATTATGGGGAACTGCTTTAAAGTTCACTGTGTATTAATTATATTTGTGGGGATAAGACTGATCCATTGTGACAGATTACTTTAAAGAGTTTCTCTAAGTAAAGATATTGATGTATGGAATATATTGTAATAATAACAAACAACTACATCCTATTATATGTGTTGTATGCGGTATCTTCCCTCTATGCACACTCTTTAATACTACATGGGGATATTTCTCACATTGATAAATTAATTTTTCCCACCCGTACATGTAGCCCTCGACTTACAACTATAACTGAGTCCCAAATTTCCATTGCTAAGCAAGATAGTTGATAAGTGAATTTTGCTTTTATGAGCTTTCTTGCCCTAGTTGTTAAGTGAAACACTGCAGTTGTTAAGTTAGTAATAGGTTTTTAAGTGAATCTGGCTTCCCCATTGAATTGACTCGTCAGAAGGGCGCAGAAGGTGATTGCATAACTCTGGGATACTGCAACCATCATAAATACATACTAGTCGCCAAGCATCCGAATTTTGATCACATGACCATGATGATGCTGTAATGGTCATAAGTGTAAAAAATGGCCATAAGTCACTTTTTTCATTACTGTTGTAATTTTGAATGGTCACTAAACAAATGGTGATAAGTCAAGAACTACCTGTATTTTCTTTTCCAGGGAGGA
Organism: Crotalus tigris; assembly: GCF_016545835.1. NCBI lineage: Eukaryota > Metazoa > Chordata > Lepidosauria > Squamata > Viperidae > Crotalus > Crotalus tigris. Next base: position 199,467 of record NW_024096886.1, on the reverse strand, counting down.
ACAGAAGATGGAGTATACAGAGCATCTGCTTACCATGGGTGCTACTGCCCTTCTTTAAATGAGATCTCACATTTAATGTTGAGATGGAAATCCTCTAATTTTTTCCTTTTAGACTTACTTGCAACTCCTACATTACAATTAGTGTCTGTTGGTGGCAGGAAAAAAAATCTTTCAGTTTCCCATATGAAATGATGGCATTTTGCTGTCAGGTCTGTTTTTGTTTTATTTTACATGGAAGCCAGCTTTAAAATAGGTGGTTTGAATGATTTAAAATATTAGTACGCTCAGTTTGGATCCTAGTTGAGCTATTGAAGAGTAGAAAATGGTCTACAGGAAGAAAGTCTTGTTTTACTCATAAATTCCTTCTGCGTAGCTTATTCTCTGAATTTATTATTATGCTTAAGAACATAGCAAATATTGATTAGCTGAGTAGTGTATTCTCTGAATGTTTGTAGATTTTTCACACTAAAGTTGGTGAAGAAAGCAAGTATTTTGAACCTTCAGGAGAAGGCTTTTTTCATACTAATTCCTGTTAACATTTAAACAATGTCACCTTTGTTGGGGGGGGGGAAGAAAATTAAAAAAAGAGTTAGGAAAAGCAAAATTATGAATGACGCAAACATTAATAGTGTATTATAATCAACTGTTGATTAGGAACCTTTATTAGAGATGCCTTTCTAGAACTGGGTCATCAACAGCTTTTTATCTGTTCTTAAGGGAAGCATTTAGGAAGTTAAACCACCCTTTTTCATGAATGATCTGTTTTACAGAGCTTAAAGCTACAGTCAAGCACTGCGGCAGTAAATCCTTCTCTTGCCATAATGGAGTAATGTAAGCAACATTGGGCTGCCGTTTAAACAATTCCCAGTGTGTGGCATAGCCGGTGCAGTTTGAAATGGCTCTGTCTAAACAGAAACAGATGTTTGAACAGCAGAGCTGTGCAGAAGTAATTCTTCAAACGGTAGATTAAAACATCTGCCCGGAGCATCCGATGAGGCCCAACAGGCAGCAGCCACCTCAGCTGGGCCTGCCACTCACACAATCCTCTAGCAACAAGCATGGAGGGAGAGGGAAAAGTCCTTTGGGGGTGGCACCCTGATATCAGCATCCTTGCTCATCTTTATGCCTTTTCCTTCATTTAGGTTAGGAAATAAGTCAACTTCCACTGACTCAAAGGCTGCCGTAGATGGTGTGTGGCACAACAATGATGACTTTCTCAAAATGTGGAATGCCAGATCCCATTCAGAAGAGATAAGGGATAAAATGGGTGCCTTATTTTCTATAAGGCTTTGCTCCTTAAACCCCCCCCCCAACTCATCAAAAACCAAAAGGGGGAACAACTTTGTTGGTCTCACTTACTTCAGGAGGGGGACCTCTGAGGGGCACAAAAGAAACTAGCCATCCTGGTTGTACTTCCAAATGATTTAGAAGATTGTAATTCAATTTCCTAAAATTCCATAGGCCCCAAATTACATAATTGTTCCTTTGCTTTCAATGATTGCATTTATCAATAAGAAATTACCTTTCTCCACACTAATGGGCATCTATTTTATATCATTCCATACTACTTACTCTATGGACCTCTAGTCTTAACTATCACTTATCTTACCTAGATGTCAAGCCAGAATCTTTCCTAGCAATGTTTGGGAGCAGACAATGTGGTATCCTCACAATTAAAGGTGGGCAGGCTTCCAATCTTCTATGTGGCTTTCAAAGAGTCCACTACCACAACAGTCAACAATGAATGCAATGTTTTTTACCATTTGGGAAAAACTGCAAAGAATTGTAAAAGTCTGAAAACAGTTTATCATTTAAAAAGAAAGAAAACCACTCAAATCCCACCCCCCACATCCACCAACTCTCTGCAAAAGAGGAAGTCCTAGGTATGCCCATCTGGGTATATCTGGGCATCATTCACTTCCCCAAACGGTTAAAGGCAATCCCCAACCACAAAGTTGGTGCTGTTTTCCTCAGAGTTCCCAGCACTATTAATTATCACAGTCAAGAGTTGAGGGCAGAGAGATAGTATAACTATCTAGAGATTATAGAGATGTTTTACAGCTGTACTGTATCTGCTCTTGCAGATATAGTAGCCCTAGAAAAAGCCAAATTAATTTTATACTTTTTGAGGGTGACCTTAAGTGTGTCAGAAAGAGGGGAAATGCTACTGCAATAACTTCTAAGGAACAGCTAGGGAGAATGTAAATCAGCCTCATCCATAGGCTGGGTAGGAGATGGATACACATCATGAAGACATGGCCTTAAAAAAAGTTGTCAAGCCATTGTATGATTGTTCTATAGTTATGTGCAAGAGGGACATAGCCTAAATTGATGCCTGCTGCAATATATTTGAATGACACAAAAGGCAGTCAGGCAAGCAGTCAGGCAAGCAGTCAGGCAAGACTCATCATCAAAAATGTTATCCTATTAACAGGCAACACTAGGGACTTCTAATCGAACAAGTAATGGCTTAATTAAAAGTAACAAGATCAATTCACTGGTTTTTTTTTTACATCAGAAGACAGCTGTAGATGAAATACATGAAACATTACTTCATTATTTATTTTATGTGCCTTAGTTCTCAAAGGGCTGACATATGTAAGGAATATGATACTTACCTGAATGTGGTCTCCTTTGGCATTTGAACATAAGAGAAAATGCAGCTTCGGGTGCTTTGACAAGTGTCATGAAATGTATTGCTTTCCCATGATTATTTCTGCGGGAATAGGCAGCTTCTAGAGTTTTTCCAAATTCATCCTGTAGATTCTTTTCTCCATTCTGCATTGATGTTCAGCCCAAAAGAGGAGGATGGAAACATGCCGGTTTTGTAAATTGGTTCACCTGTTCCATAAAATTAAGTATTGCTCTCTCCTCATCTATATAATGGAATCTTACATTGTATATGGAATCTACATTGTATAATTTTCAGTTGGTTTCTCACAGGTGTACAATGAATAGAAGGTTTTACTTTTATACAATGTTTCTCAATATGCATTAGGTCATTACAGCTATGGCTAACAGCTTTCTTCCAGGAATTATGCAGTCACATCATTTTGCTTTTAGTGATTTCTTTCATTATCATTATTATACTTATTCATTTTTATTCTGTGTTATTCTATTTCTTTCCACTTTATCTTAGTCAATGAACTAAGTGGGACATTGGGCTTCTGCTCTAAGTCTAATTAACTCTAAGTTCTATATAGATGTAGCCAGTGGGCAAAAAACATTGAAGTATGGAATGAGGAAAAAGAGACAACAAAGAGAAAGAATGAAATTAGCTACAGTTATAGGAGTAAGTCTTTGGGAAGCCAAAATGTCATAATAATCAAGTTTAGAAAGGCCTAGGATATTCTATTGACTTTCTCCCTCCTTGTTGTGACCCATCTATCCAAGGGTCCCAACAATAGGCACACACACTAGTGAAGGAACAGTTGGTTTTATTCATTATTTAAATTGGCAGTTAGCTTTTCGTCCCTAAGAAATGTCTAATATATCCATATTTTATGATCATATCTAGTTTCTTCTGTCATAAAGATTCAGTTGACCGTAGCAGCTTTTTGAATAGCCAAGCTGAATAACCTCATTTATACTAGTGTAATAATAGTCTTCCCTTGTGTACTCTCATTATGAAACCTTCAGACTGTGTACTATATAGCAATTGATAAACAAAGCTGCTTTGGCTTTTGGAAAAAGCCATTTTTAACTGCTTATTTGCTGCCCTTGCCAAATTGAACTGGATTCCTTTTTTTTTTTTTTTTTTTTTTAGAAAACAGGTGCCCTCATTACTAAAACCACTTAGCCACAGTGGCACTAAATGGACTCCTTTGCACGCACCCCCCCAAAAGGCTGCAGATAAGTTGTTGTTTCTAGCTAATGGAAGGGAGTGGAAGTGCTAAGCAACACCAGTGTGTGTGTGTGTGTGTGTGTGTGTGTGTGTGTGTGTGTGTGTCCTGTAGTAAGATCAACATTTTGCTTCCATCTAGGGAGCTAGAAAAGGAGATTATTACTACACTCTGTTGATGTTTTTTTCTTCTTAGGGGTTAAAACTTATATCAGAGAGAACCGTACATGTATGATTCTGTTCTACTGGTATATCTAGCAAAGAAGTAGTAGCTGGTATAAAAAACATCACCACCAACAAAAACAGATTTTGAAATAATCAAGCAGGTCAATTATTTTTAATCCTGAGTTTGTGGCAATTTGCACGTCTGCTTTATTTTTTTAAAAAATGGCATCTATCTCCCAAATATGAAACTGTGATCATTTAAATTAACTCACATGCACACTCGTATTCTTCTTACTTTTTCAAACATTCATTAATAATATTGGACTCCTAATCCATGGTTGGCATAATAAACAAATCTGCGGTATTGGGGTGACATTTATTGGGGAATAAACTATGAGTCTGATTGTGTGTGAGAGAGAGAGAGGAAGAGAGAGAACATTTAATGTTTTCTCTACTCAAACCTTTTTCTTGGGAATTTTTCCTTTCCCAAACACTGCTTGGCAGTTCTGGCTCTGAGCTTCGAGGAGAAAATTCTTAGCACCATCACTCAAATGACATTGTCATTTGAAATAACAGCTCTGGTTATTTCTCTTTTAAAAGATATTTGTTTTCTGGAAAGCCTGAGAGGGAAGAAGTGGAAAATGATGATTAATTACAGGATATTAGGGTTCTTCAAAATATCTGTAAACAAAACAGAGTATTAGTAATAATGAAAAGGCCTGATCATTCACTGACTAAATCAAATGGAGAAGCAGAATGGGAGTCAGAGCTGGGATAAAAAGAAGGAAAAATAGACAATTAGCCGAGGTGCCGCAGCAGTTAGAGTGCAGTACTGCAGGCCACTTTAGCTGACTGTGTTCAGCAGGTCAGCAGTTCAAATCTCACTGGCTCAAGGTTGACTCAGCCTTCCATCCTTCCGGGGTAGGTAAAATGAGGACCCAGATTGTTGGGGGCAATGTAAATATATATATACATTGCTTACTGGTGTACACGCTTAGAGAGTGCTTGCACTTAAAGCGGTATATAAGTCTCATAAATAAATAAATAAATAAATTTCTGCTCACTATTTCTTTTCCACTTCCAAGGCCCACAGTGATTTAGAAATCCTGTCTTTGTTGCTGAATGCTGTCCTGCAAAACCCATCTATATCTATAAAAATACAAACCAAAGGAAATAGATTATAATGATGTATGTAACCCAAAAGTTTAGAGCAAATCACTTCACTCACAGGCTACTCATTATTTGGTTCTTGTACAATGAAACTGCCTCTTTCTTTCTGGATGAGTCATCATCTCCATTAAGTCAATTTAAAAATAAAATAAAAATCAACCATACAATTCTGGGAATAGAGAGGAGGGAAGTTGCTTTACCACAACAGTGTAGGGCTTTACCACGTTTAATAAGAAATATGAATTTTGGGATTATCTTCCTTATAATTAAGGTGACCAACTTTTTTACAACAAAAAGGAGGACACGAATAAATTTAAGAAAAAAATATCGTAAATAAAAGAAACATTGTATTTATTGCAACAATAATACAGAATACACTATATGCATAATAAAAAACATTTGTAACAATAACATTTTATATTGTAATTATGCTTACATGCCTATTAATTATTTAAATGAGTACTTTTTCCATTGAATGAATATTTTTTGTCAATGTATCATCTTCTAACAATATATTGGAAATATCTGAACAAGAAATAACCTTCATATTGAATTTTACGGCAAGTGCTGCAGCTAGATTATCAATATTCAATCTCGATTGCTCACTTGTCCAAAAATCTACACGGCTGGACTGCACAGGGGTGGGCGGCGGAGGCAGGTATTGTGAGCCAGGCGCTCCAGGATGGCCATGTAGATGCGCAGGGTGAGATGGTGGCAGCGCAGGTCAGCACTGCGTAGACCACCAGCTGGCGCAGCCCATGGAAGGTCAACTGCCCGCCGCGCCCCTGCCCACAGCCGCCCCACCAACACTGCTACCCTGCCGTGGAGAGCCGGACCTACGGCTCGCAAAGCACCAGCCGCGCCAGCTCCGGCCCTGCAGCCACCCCCCAGCACCACCGCCCCCCCTGCGCATCCCCGTAGAGCCAGCCCCACGGCTTGCAAAGTACCAGCCACGCCGGCTCTGGCCCTGCAGCCGCCCCCCAACTGCTGGGGGGGAGATCTGTGTAGCAGGAGGCAGTGAGGGGGTGCTTTGCAAGCAACTTGGCCAGCTCTACGGGGATGCGCAGGGTGGATGGTGGTGCTGGGGCAGCACAACCATCCACCCTGCGAATCCCGGTAGAGCCGGCCCCGCGGCTTGCAAAGCACCAGCCGTGCCGGTCTGGCCCTGCCAGCCGAGCCCCCAGCCCTGCAGATTAGTCGTCAAAAAGAGGACATTTAGGAGGACATTTTCGAGAGAGGACAGAACTCACAAAAGGAGGACTGTCCTCCCAAAAGGAGGACGGTATATGGAAAAGGAGGACATTTAGGAGGACACTTTTCAAGGGAGGACAGAACTCAAAAAAGGAGGACTGTCCTTCCAAAAGGAGGACGGTTGGTCACCTTATTATAATGGCACTGTGATCATATCATGTTGTTGGTTGCTTTAACCCACATCAACTATCAGTGTTATTAAGAGGGTCATGGAAACAGTAATTATTTAGGGTAGACAAATAGCTGGGGCTTGCTTGGTTTTTACTTACAATTCCAGGTACTATGTTTTACAGCTATTTATTTATTTCATTTGAGCAGCTGCTCATTTTGCTGTAGTGACTTGAGATGGCTAACAAGACATAGAGCACAATCCAAAAATAAATAATTTTTTAAAAAAGGACATAAACTACAAAAACAGCTAAGGAAAAAACCCAATCTACAATAAACACAGATTTACAACCACACAGGCGCTGAGTCTCAAAGGCTGGGATGTTTTGGGGACTTTTATACCTAAACCTGAATATAATGTATGATCCCACTATAAACAATTTTCAAGAGCAAAAAATTGCACTTGAGGATTACAGCATGCCCTGAAGCATAGCTGGGAATGCACTGCAATTCTAAAATGAACTTATCAATCAAAAAGTGTTTGGGAAATCAATAGCTTCTTCAGTCACAACACTGATGGTTGTGATGGTTTTTAACAAGAAATAAATCCATTGAATCCCATAGCAATTTATTTATAATTGTTCTGATGGTCACAGCTCCAGGATTTTTAGAAAAACTGCCTGCATGATAGCATCCATCCTCAGGAATGCTTTCTTGCTTTAACGCCATGCAAAAATTGCAAAATGTGTAGCAGAGTCCAAGAATTGTAGATTCAACAGCAAAGAATGGGTAATGATAGATATGGAAAGATTAACAGTAGCAACTATTTTAAGGGTTGTGATGTTAATCACAGGAAGCAAAAAGAACAGCAAGACTTAGTATGTGTTAAAATCAGCAAATGTATTATGGATAAATTTTTATGGATAATCTTCACAGGCGGGCACTGCAAGAATCATAATTTTATTTTTTATCTATTCTATTTATCAAATTTATATAACTGCCCATCTCACTGAAGATCACAATTTGTAAAAATGTAAAAACAGCAAATACAAATATTTTTTAAAAAACCCATTGTAATAAATTTTCTAAAACCCAAAATACAATCAAAGTGAATGGAGAGTTAAAAATTGCCTCAGCGATCAAGCCATCTAGACAAATCTTTGGAGCCCCAGGCCTGGACATTAGTACTTTGTTCGAAATCATTTTAATTAAACAGAAAGTCCCTGGTTCAATCGCTAACTCTGTTGTATTCACTTTGTTGAGTGAGTCCAACGTGGTTGGGTCTGCAAACATACCAAGCCATAAACCAAATAGGAGTGATGCAATGTGCCAGGCCAAAACTAATCAGAACACAATAGGATTTAGCACAGTGTAAGAATCAGGCCTCTACATGCCCGTGCAGATGGAAATACAACATTGTAACAATTTTGTTTGTTCAATTTGCTATGAGTGTAAATTGTGCAATGAGCAAGGCACCTCATATTAAGTAGAATAAACCACCACTGCTTTCAGTGTTATTTGGATTGTGATGTTTACAATTATTTACATAAAGTGTACACAATTTGAGGCCTGGGGTCTCCATAGGCCCTCTAGAAGTGGCTGCCAAATTTGAAGTTTAATGTGAGAGAGAAAAAAGTGGATTATATAAGTAGGCAATTATCATATTAACCGTAAAAATCTATTCCTGCTGACTGATATAGAATGGACATGTAATAACACTAGTTTCATTGTTTGCAATGATTTCAAGGGGGGATATAAATGCAGATGTTGAAAGTGCTGTTAATTTTAGACGGACTGAATTTAGTTGATAGGAATTGTTATAATTTGACATGAGTTTTGCTAAATGCTAAAACAAAACCTGTTTATTTTGCAAATAAATGTATTACTGATAATAATGACTTAATATGCTACATAACAGGGCACATGTGGTTGCAGGCTTCCATTCGGTTGCTGAAATGTAACTTTAGCATGCCATTCAAAGATCAAGTGGGGCCCTTCAGCTAGAAAAAATGGTGACTTGATGCTGATTCATTCAAAGAAGTAAAGCAAGGGAACTTCTCACATTCTGTTACTTGCTTGGTTTCTGAAACATCATTACATTACGTGTGGCAAACATCCTTGAGGCAAGGGCAATGTCTGGAGAACTTAACTATGCAGTTTTCTTGGCAGAATTGCGGATCTAGCTTTTTAACCTAGTCATTTTCTAAGGTATTCTTCTGACTTTCCAATATCATTTGTCAAGTAATCATTTTCAATCTTTATTGGTTACAAAAATCTTCAGCAGTAAAAGTGTTAATTATACAACTACCCAGAGGTAAGTCAGTTACCCTAAATACTACCTTACTAGCTCTTCAAAGTTATTATGAGGCCCAGAAAAAGGAAGGGGTTAGGAACAGAAACAGTTTGGAGGGACAAACCCAGCGAGTGGTATCTGAAACTTCCATTAACTCTGCTGTTGCATTCTCTGCAGAGTTAATTACAAATCAGTTTAATTGTCCTCTCACTCAATAACTTCCTAATCTCTCCAAGATTTACTACGCAGCAGGCCGCAGAGTTATATTTTATCACTTCTGGCTCCATTAGCCACATAGGGTTTGCTTGAAACCTGTTTCCTCCTTTTCTGTTTAGTTTTAATAATTACATTGATTCGAACTGACTCCAGGAGACACTCCATTTGGAGCGCTCCTCATCTTCCCTCCCTGCCAGTCTGGTTCTCACACTGCAAGGTCACACGATGGCAGCTTCTGTGCCTCTGTAGTTTGCCTTCCAGTCACACCATGACAAATTGTGCAGTGAAACATAATTTGTGCAAAGGACAAGAAAAAAGTGAAGGGGGGGGGAGATTGCTTCTGATGAAAGAATAATGGTATCCTACTAAAAAGTAAAATTTAAAAAAAGGAAAGAAAGCTTCTTGACTTGCATAAAAACTAATTATGGAACCTAGAAAATCTTACCTATGTGGCCCCCAAATAAAAATACTTCTGGTGGCACTTTTCCATCTAACAAATTTATTAAAAGGTATAAACATTTATGAGCTCAGCTCACTTCATTGAATGGCTAGATCAGGGGTCTCCAACCTTTCTGGGTTGGCGGCCCAGTGGGAGAGGGAGGAGCAGGCACCTTACACGCACCTGCGCAAACATGAATGTGGCCACATGTACACACGTGCACACAGGCCGCAAGTAGGTGCACCATGCAAACACGGCTGTGAGCATGCACATTTATTTATTTATTTTATTTATTTTCAGTGTTTATATGCCGTCCAATCCCAAAGGACTCAGGGCGGCGTACAAAGTTAAAACAATGATAAAACAATAAAATAAAGCAGTCATACTGCGAGGCTCTCAGCGATGTCAGCGCTGTGTGAGGCTTGTGCCACCGGGACCACCAGGCTTGTGGCGATGTTACCACCAGCGCAAAGATCATGCCATCACCTCGCATGAAGCTCACGCCATAGCCCGCAGCAATGCTGCCACTGGTGCAAAGATTGCACTGCCACCCCACGTGGCCTGCCTGCTGCCTGCCTCTTGTGACACAGCCATCAGCCACACAAGGTTGTGGCAATGCCACACCTGTATGTGGCGCGCTGCCGCCCACCTGCCACTCACGTTACTCCTGCCACCCATGTAAGGTTCATGGCAATGCCACTGCCTAGGCAATACTAGCAGCACTGCCGCTGCCTGTACAACACTCATGGCAATGGTGGCACAAGGGGAGATGAGCATGCACACATATATGTGTGCACTGCCCAGCTATGCAAGCGGCCCTGTGGCCAAGAGGCCATGGCCTGGTAGCGGGCCGCAGCCCATAGGTTGGGGACCTCTGGGCTAGATTGTTTATGCAGATGCAGATTACATGTGAGAGAGATTACAAGTACCTTATAAATTAACAGTTGTGATGTATTAAAAACCCATTGTGTTTGTTGAGACCTTCTGAGATTGTCCAGAACCATTTGTTGGTTTCTTGCTCAATGGTGCTGTTTAAGAGCCACTTTTCCAAAAGGTCATTTTGAAGTCTTCTGTGGAGGTGCCCTGATTGAAATGCTCTCATGTTACTTTATCCTTGTTTTGAGACCTGATGATAAGTATATCTCCATTAATTATTTTGAGAACCATTTATATTATCAAGTGAAAAACTTGAAATCTAAGAATGAATTCATTCTGATTTGAAAAAGAGGTGTTTTCATGCTACTAGCTTCAAATTATCAATCATGGAAAGTAAGAACGGAATGGAACGGAACGGAACAGAACAGAACAGAACAGAACAGAACAGAACAGAATAGAATAGAATAGAATAGAATAGATGGAAGGAACCTTGGAGGTCTTCTAGTCCAACCCCCTGCTCAGGTAGGAAACCCTATACCATTTCAGTCAAATGGTTGTCCAAGCTCTTCTTAATGTTTGTGTAGTAAAACACATATGAACAACATATACAACACCAGTTCCTGAATATCTGCCTACAGGTTGACGTTGGCGGGAGAAGTGTTTTACTTTTCTTGACACAGCTTTGAAGGTCCAGAAACAGCTCTTTTTTGGTTCTGTCACCAGAAACATTGGGCTTCTTCCATCCTTAGGAGAATGAATTATCTTGAATAGATGTTTTTCAGGCATACCAAGAATATCATACTTGTTCATGAGTTGTCTGTGTGCACAAAGTGGTACACAAAAGTTTCCTGCCTGTTTTCCAACTTCTGCTGCTTTGAATTTATCAAAATGAAATTCATTTTACTTGCAATAGAAAAGAGAGGAAAAAAGAGAAGAGAAGAGAAGAGAAAAAAAAGAAAAGAGAATGTTGATACAGTGTATCTTCTTGCACTTATTTAGTTATGAAGAGATCAAGGGTGTGTATGCACATCCTCTTTCCATTATACATGAATCTCTCCAATAGTCTGCACCCTCCTGTTTTCTCATACTCCATTTCTAAGGAGCCGCAAGGGAAGATAGCTAAGAGGACATTTTCCATTGAGTTTTTTCACACTAACCAAAAGCCAGTGAGATTTCAGAGTGATTGAAAGATGTACAACACAAAGGTATGTCTAGTTACTAGTACCTCCACATTTCCCACAAATTAATTATCAGGGGACATTTAAAATATATCTGCCTACAATCTGATAATAAGGTAAAAAAACTAGAAACCTTATCTTGCAGAGGAAGAAAGTTTCTAACAAACTGAAAGATATACAGCATTAATGTAGAGTCACTGAGCATTTTTTCCATATATGGAATTCCAGATTGGCTTCCCGTTGATTTTCAGCCTGCTGCTTCATACTGGCCTCTTTGTTTTAGGGGAAAACGATCCAAGCTATCATTTCAGATTCCAGCTTTATTTATTTGCTTATTTTCCAGCCAGTCTGTTTATACCATCCTCAGGCTAGTGGTAGATAAGAAGATTTTGGGAGCTCAGACTTATCAAAATGTATTTCCACTCAGCAGTGATGGTTGATGGATCCAATCAATGTCAATGCATAGTTCCATTTCTTAACATCAAGACATTAGAACTTTTTCAAATTTTGTGGGGAATATACAGAGAAAGGAGCTGTTTGGAGCTGCACAATGTTTGAGGGATGCAGAGATGAAGAGTTTCTGGGTAAGACAGAAGGGAGTTAGAACAGGACAGAATAACAAAGTTGGAAGGGACCTTGGATTTCTTCTAGTCCAACCCCCTGCTCAGGCAGGAAACCCTATACCATTTCGGACAAATGGCTATCCAATCTCTTCTTAAAAACTTCCAGTGTTGGAGCATTCACCACTTTTGGAGGCAGGTTGTTCCACTGGTTAACTGTTCTGTCAGGAAATTTCTCCTTAGTTCTAGGTTGCTTCTCTCCTTGATTAGTTTCCATCCGTTGCTTCTTGTCCTGCCTTCAGGTGCTTTGGAGAATAGCTTGACTCCCTCTTCTTTGTGGCAGCCCCTGAGTTATTGGAACACTGCAGTTTGCAGAATGAGCATAGGAGGAAAGACACTATTACACAGAAAACAGGAGGAGGAGGAGGACAAAAGAACCAAGACATTTCCTATCATTGGTGCTGCCAATCATTTTCTTTCATATTTCTATTATATATAGATAGAGATAGAGGTATAATGTTTTAGCAACAAGAATAAAATGCAAAAGAGAGAAAATAGAAAAACATACATTCAACAGTAACAAAAAAAAAATGTGTACAAAAAAGAGGGAAAAAAATTGACTCAAACATCAAGTAAGTCTAACATTAAACATACAAAAAAAAAATCTACCTTGGCTGGATGTGGAAAGAAAATTAAAAAAAAAACACCAATAAATTTCCTCCCCTTATGAATGGGTCTACAAATAATATAAACAAATAGACTTTACTCAATGTTCCAGAAATGACTTTATTGACTTTCATAGTGGCAAGGAATAATAATAATAATAATAAAAGAAATATCCAAAGCTCAAACACAAATAGTGCCAAAGAGAATGGATCAACCATTTCTCCAAAACTACCTAAAGAAAAGATAAGAAGCAACAGATAAAAACTAATCAAGAAGAAAAGTAACCTAGAACTAAGAAGAAATTTCCTGACAGAACAATTAATCAGTGGAATAACCTGCCTCCAGAAGCTGTGAATGCTCCAACACCGGTAGTTTTTAAGAAGAGACTGGACAGCCATTTGTATGAAATGGTATAAGGTCTGTTATTCTGTTAAATCCTATTTTTCATTTATCTCTTCAGAAAAGAAAAAAGTGGTCCAACATGTGAGAATACACATGGGGGGAGAGGGAGAAATACGGGGTCAAAATAAGTAAGGAATTGATGAGAGACTAACCATTCACTTTGAATGAATTCTACTCTGCAGGCTGGATGGATTATATCCCTGAGTGCTAAAGGAGGTGATCTCAGAATCAATGACAGTAATATTTGGGAATTCCTGGACACAACAAAAGTGGCAGAAAATTAGACAAGAGCTCATTTTGTCCTAATCTTTAAAGAAAAGAGAGAAACAAATGGAAACTACAAGCTGATCAGTTTGACATTAATACTGTGCAAATCCTAGAAAAGATCATAAAACAGTGGGTTTGTAAGCATTTAGAAAGAAACAAGGTAATTACTAGAAGTTACCATGGTATTGTTATACACCATACAGACTAATCTTATTGCTTTTTTAAAAAAAACAACAGTGACTAAATCAGAAGATCAAGGGAATGCTGTGGAAGTAGTGTACCTAAACCAGTACAATTGACCATATTCCTCTTCTCGATAAAATGGAACAATCTGAAATGAATGACTTCACTACCAGGTGGATTCACAGTTAATTGAAAAATTGTATTCTACATCTGGACCTTAATGGATCAATATCTATAGCAACAGAGATATGCAGAGTACCTCAGGCTCCTGCCACAGGCCCCATGCTCTTCAACATTTTCATAAATGACTTAGATGAGACAGAATTGGATGCTCAACCAGTTGACACAAAACCTGGGGGGACTGCTAACACCTGGAAAAATAAGACTCAAAGTTGAAAGCCACCTTGATAGACTTGACAATTGGACCTTTTCCAACAATATGCAGTTTAGATAGGAAAAACCAGAAGCAAAGATATGAGATAAGTGATATTTGGCTTGGTAGTAAGACTTGTGAGGAGGATCTGGATGTCTTTGTAAACTGCAGAATAAACATGAGTCAGAAAATATGCTGCAGCTGCCAAACAAGCCAATGCAATCTTGGGGTAGATCAATAGAAGAACAGTATCACAGGAAGTTATAGTTCTGCTTTTTGCTGCACTGGTCAGATGAAATCTGGAGCACTATGTTGGTTAAAATTGCTATAGTACATGAAAGGTAATGTGATTCTAAAAAGAGCACAGAGAAGAGAACAAAGAGGGAGGCTTGGTGGCTAAATCTTATAAAGAATGGTTAAATGAAGTGGATAAGTTTGGCCCACAGAAGAGAAGACTCAGAGGGGACATGACAGAAGTGTTTCAATATTTGGAGGGCTGTCACAGATAAGAAGGGGTGGATTTATTCTCCAAAGTGTCCATCATTTCAGGAAAAAAAAGAATAAATGGAATGTTTATAGCAGAAGTTCCAAATCTGAACCAAGGAAGAATTTCCCTCCTCCTGGAATAATGGAGGTTTTCAAGCAAAGGTTGAACAACCATTTGTCTGGTATGAGAATTTCTGATCAGGGCAGAAGTAGACTAGAAGATGTCCAGCCTCTCTTCCAGCCCTAGGATTCTATGAGAAATCACTAAGATAATACCTTCCAAAACTGTCAGACTATACAGATAGTCCTTAACTTATAACCATTTGTTTAGCAATCATTCAAAATTACAACAGCACTGAAAAAAGTGACTTATGACCAATCCTCACACTTATGACCATCACAGCATCCCCATGATAAACATGATCAGAATTTCGGGCAACCAGCATGTATTTGCAGCATCTTGGAGTCATGTGATCACCATTTATGACCTTCCCAGAGGGCTTCCAACAAGCAGAGTCAATGGGGGAAGCTAGGTTCATTTAACAACTGCAGTAATTTGCTGAACAACTGTGGCAAAAAAAAAAGTGAGGACAAGCTGTATATCCCTAGATCTTTCTAGCTGATAAAATATTTGCTTTTGCTTTTTTTCACTCTGCCTTTTAACTCATTTATCTTTTAATATGTTCATTGCCTTATCTCTTTTGCACACAAATGGTCCTAAAAATGCTAATTGAAGGGTGATGTAGAAATTTATTAAATAATCACATACTGCCAACAAAATTGAGTAGTTTTGCCGCAGCTATTGCATTTTCTATAACATACAAAAAGAAGTAAGGGCCATTATGGAAAAGCTCATTTTTTTCCCTTTTTTTTCTTTTCTTTGCAGACTGCTGACTAAGGACAGGATAGGATGAAAAACAAAAAGTAAGTATGCTTTCTATTCCTTATCCATAATGTGATGTGCTGAAGGGGAAGAGTTGATGTTTATTAGCGTAGATTGCCAGGTTTAAAATTTTTCTTGGTTTTAACCCAAACAGGCTCCTCACCAAGATAAACATACTTTGATGTAATGCAGTTGTGACTAATAGCATTTACATGAAGCTTCCCATTTCTGCTTCGGAAGAGAAAAGAAAACCTTGAAAATATTCCAGGGGAAACACTGTGTGCTCTAAAGTTCCTGATGGCTCCCGAGATATAGGAATCCAGGGCAAACCATTTCGCTGAATGTACCTTAAATAAATATGTCCCACAACTGCGGGACAAAACTGAGATTCAGATCATAGTGTCACTTTGCCTTTGGCACATAAGCAGTGGAAAGAGGAAAAAAAATACATTTCTGTTCTCTTCCTCGTACATACCCAAGTACAATAGGAGACTCATTATTTAGCTTTTCAAGCATGGGGGGGAGGGGCAGCTTGGACCCTCAGGACTTGAACTTGCCATTTTTTATGACCCCTAAAGACCCTTCTAGTTTTACTGCCAAATTCCAAAGACAGAGTTTAAAAAAAAAAATAGTAGCATGGTTTGCTACTAAGGCAAGGCAGGAAACATAAAAACTGTAGCATACTCCCTGAAAAAACTTAATTTGGTTTTTAAAAAAAAAAAAAAAAAAAGACCTTTCCTTGAACCTTGGAAAATCTTGACATATATGCATAGGTTGCCTCATGCATTGCTGCTCAACGAATCACTCCAAAGCTTGTCCATCTCTGTTCCTTAGGATGTTCAAGAATAGCTCCTAACATTCAGTATTATCCTATTTCATCTGGTCATGGTGAGATGCTAGATTTTCATATCTTCATGACCAAAACCTTCACACCACAGATATTTTGTCTAAGAACAGCTAGCCTGTTGGGGTTAAAACCAAGACAAATCTAGTGTGTCTGATCTTTATGCATGATTCCCTTGATTTTATAGTGGGGAGAATACTCTCACCGTTGTTCTCTGATGTTGGGCATGATGGACCAGATCTCGGTAGCTGAGGCTTATCTGCAGAAAGTCACGTGTCCTCAGAGGAACACCAGGAATTAAAGCTACAGTGCCACTGGAAAAGATGAAGAATAAATCTGACCAAACTCAGCATTACATTTTTTTTAGTTATGATTTGCATTTTTAAACTGTCTTTGGGTGGGTGGGGGTGTTGTATGTGTATGTGTGCCTTCTACTTAGCCTTGATATCTAGTGAGTGCAGAGGCTACTTCCTACAGGTTTTTTGGCAAGATTTTCAGAAGTGGATTGCCCTTTCCTTCTTTCAAGATCTATGAGGGAGTGCCCCTAGGTCACCCAGATGACTTTGTGCCCATGGAAGACAAGAACTCACAGTCCCGTAGTTCTACCATGATACCTTAACCATCCTTCCTTCTTGTGGAGGAGGGGCTTGTATGTTCTGTTAAGGTTGTACGCTATGCTGGAGGAATACCACCAGAAAGTATACCAGAAAGTCACCCAAGCCAAATAGAGGGGCCAAACTGAGAATACCCACAAACCCATTAACCATAAAGAGACAACAGAAAAAGAATCCCATACCAGAGCGGTCGTCGCCCAGGTTAACAAGGACTGTTACTATGCCTGGACAACTGTCAAAAAATGAGTTATTTGTTCTTAGTTGTGAAGTCATGTCTGACCCATCGCAACCCCATGGACAACATTCCTCCAGGCCTTCCTGTCCTCTACCATCTTCTGGAGTCCATTTAAGCTCACACCTACTGCTTCAGTGACTCCATCCAGCCACCTCTTTCTCTGTCATCCCTTTCTTCTATTGCCCTCAATCTTTCCCAGCATTAGGCTCTTCTCTAGTGAGTCCTTCCTTCTCATTAGGTGGCCAAAGTACTTGAGTTTCAACTTCAGGATCTGGCCTTCTAAAGAGCAGTCAGGGTTGATCTCCTCTAGGACTGACCAGTTTGATTGCCTTGCAGTCCAGGGGACTCGCAGGAGTCTTCTCCAGCACCATAGTTCAAAGGCCTCAATTCTTTGGCGCTCAGCCTTTCTTATGGTCCAACTTTCACAGCCATACATTGCAACTGGGAAAACCATGGCCTGGACTATACGCACTTTTGTTGGCAGGGTGATGTCTCTGCTTTTTAGCATGCTGTCTAGATTTGCCATAGCTTTCCTCCCCAGGAGCAAGCGTCTTTTAATTTCTTGGCTGCAGTCCCCATCTGCAGTGATCTTGGAGCCCAGGAAGATAAAATCTGTACTACTCCATTTCTTCCCCATCTATTTGCCAGGAATTGAGAGGGATGGATGCCATGATTTTGGTTTTCTTAATGTTGAGTTTCAAGCCAACATTTGCACTCTCCTTCTTCACCCGCATCAAGAGGCTCTTTAGTTCCTGTTTACTTTCTACCATTAGAGTGGTATCATCTGCATATCTTAGGTTGTTGTTATTTCTCCCGGCAATCTTAATTCCAACTTTTGAGTTATATGGATAGAGAAAGACTTGACAACCTATTCCACAAAAACTCACCAAGAAAATTCTACAGAAAGGGTCTCAAATGTGTCAGATAGGGTGCCAACTATAGAACATCAGGAATCCCAGTTACTGAGGCAACCAGTGGCACAAGCAAACATCTGCATTGTACAGAGATACATCAGATAACCACATGAAATGTCAGAGGAATGAGTCAGAGTAAATTAGATATTATCAAACAAGAGATGATAAGGTTGGAAATTGATATCCTTTGTGTCAGTGAGATCCACATGTCGGACAATGGCTTTTTCCAGTTTGGGGATTTCACTGTCTATTATTCTGGACATGATACCATGAAACAAATGGAGTGGCATTTATTGTAAGCAAGAAATTTGCTTACAATAAATTGCAGTGGAAAGCTTCTCAACTGTTAAGTGACCAAATTATGACCATCAGAGTTTGTGCCAAGCCCCTCAACATCACAATTATGGATAAGATCATCATAATTTTAACCAGTGTACCAAAGTTAATAACTTTTTGTGGTATAATTTTCATTACATTCTGCTTGGCACATTTGTTGGGTACCACAGAATTCTGCTTCTTTATGAAGACCAGTTTAAGCAGGAAACCAGTTTAAAATAAATCTGAATTAAACTCTAAAAATTTGCATCTTGTGCAACCCTAAGCATTATATTTTCACATCGAAGTTCTATAGATCAACAGAAGCCTATCATTTTATAATTCTTTTGAAATTAAAAAAGAGGCACAGTTTTTTTAAAAAAAATAGCAACACATACTTCTAGAGTTGGGGAGATTTTAGCTGCATTTGAAATACATGCATATTTTTAAGTTACTATTGGATTCTGAGCAAGGATCTTAGTTTATCTCCTTATTCAACACATCAATTACTCTCTTGTTCATAAAGATCCTGTCCATCTAGCAAACAGTAATTGCTGACTGGAAACCTGCTAAATGAAATATCAGATTACCAGGAAGAATCAGCCATAGGCTCATTCTTTATAAAAACCAAAGTCTATGTTACATTTCACTCGAGAAATCCTTTAGCTCAGGGGTGTCAAACTGCTGGCCCATGGGCCGGTTGCATCATGCAGAGGCCGCGCCCACCGCAACTTTGGCAATGCAAAAAAAGTTGCAATATATCATGACACATCATGTGATGCGGCAAGTTTGACACCCGTACTTTAGCTGGTCCTCCATTGTTGTGCTCACTCAAGAAGATACTTAACAATAAATGAACTAGCAGATGCATTTGCAGAACCTGCTAAGGTTGGTTAGTTTTAATTCTTAGTTAGTTAGATAATTGTCTTGCTGCTTTTCTGCATATTGGCAGGTTGTATAAACACTTCTGCATAGGTTAGTTTATAATCTAGTATCTTGTGAAACTCCGGAAAATTAATCTGATTCATCAAATTAAGCATATTGAGCAAATGCATCCAAAGCTTGACAGATTGTGCCTTTCTGACAGTCTTTGCCTCAGGCTTCTGTTTAATTGGTGATCATGGACACACTGATTGGACCACAAATTAACCAATTGCATTTTATCCAGCTTGCTATGCACATCGATCTCAAGTTATTCATGTTCAAGGTGTCATGCAAAGCCAGAAAACTTGGTTAACTAAATAAGCCATAACTAAGCCTATCTGAAAAAGGCAACCATATCTCTTGTTTCTTAGATCTCAGTGGAAGACATTGTGCACATAAAGCACCAGGAGAGGAACTGTTCCTCACAATGCCTTTGCAACATTTACAATATGATCCATTTTGATTCCAAAGTTCCTTTAAGACCAGCTAAATTAATTAAAATTTTGCTGAGCTGCAAGGCATTGGATACCAAAAATATTCTAAGGTTGAGAAAAATCTTTTTGTCTTTGCTAGTTGTTGCCATGGACAATGATTAATTATCAGCCTTTCAGCGCTGGCTGTTCTATATCTCCTCCCTGCACGAATAGGTTTATTAATAGAAAGCGGCTTTGTTAGGAAACAGAGCCCTGGTGTCTTTTGGTAAAGCCTGAGCTGTAAAAGAGAGGCTTATAAACGTCCCAATATGGTTTGGACTATAGCCAAAGTATTTGTATCCTTGCATAACAGGATGCCTCAGAAAAGAAAAGCTCAATCTTTAAATAAACAAATAAAAAGACAAGAAAAACCCTCAGCTCCGCAGTGAGAAAAACACATACACAAACAGGAATTTCTTTTTCACTAGAATATATGAAAAGCTTATACAGGGTTGGATTAAATGTTCTGACAAAAGTTAGCATAAATGGATAGTTGTGTGGAGAATATTTGCTGTTTTTTTTCTCTCTCTCTCTCTCTCTCTCTCTGTGTGTGTGTGTGTGTGTGTGTGTGTGTGTTTGTGGGTATATGTGTGTGTGTGTATATATATACATACATATATATATATATATATATATATATATATATATATATATATATATATATGTAGGTCTTTGGTTGTTCGGGTTTTCTCCCGCGTAAAATTGGAAGTGTCTTGGCGACGTTTCGACGAAGTCCCATTCGTCATCTTCAGGCTGGTGTTTTCAGCTTCGTGCTTCGAGCACGAAGCTGAAAACACCAGCCTGAAGATGACGAATGGGACTTCGTCGAAACGTCGCCAAGACACTTCCAATTTTACGCGGGAGAAAACCCGAACAACCAAAGACCTACATACAAACACCCGCGAAAACCTCAGAAAACATATATATATATATATATATATATATATATATATACACACATACACACGCACACACACCGTGTGTGTGTGTGTTACATCAGTAGATTTTACACAGTGATTAAAAGATCAGAAGGGCCTTGGATCTGCAATCTGAATACATTTTCTTTAAAACATTTCTTTTTTATCTAAGGTAGAAGTGAATGCTACTCATAGAAACCCAAGAAGTAAGCCAAAACTTTTACTGCATCTCCATATGTGAAAGTATAGCTATAAAGAAACAAGGCAAAAGAAGTCCCTTCTATGTTCAACTTGAATATCATAGCGCATTCTGAGGACTGCTTTGAGTATTTGCACATTTAAGACACACAAATGTAGCTCCATGCAAACGTAAGCAGTTCAAGGCTTCCGCAAGGAAATTGGTTTAAGAAGGGACAATTGAAATAAACTGGGCATTGTTATAACTGGAGGAATGTTAAAAAGGTAATTTCAAGGCTGAATACACTGTATGGTGGAATTGGCAGTCTTGATATTCTTAATAGTGAAAATTGAGAAAAACCATCATTTTAGATCAATGTTTTTCCACGTATAATAAAATTTGTGTTGGAAAGAACAACAATTCATTCTTTGATGTTACTGTTTGGGAAAATGAAGCACTTGTACTTACTTGCATTCCTGAGGAATTTATAAAAGTGGATTTTAAATGAATTGAATATTGCAGAAACTAACAGTGGGAGTATTCTTTTTCATATTTTTGAATATATTGCAAAAATGTTATGTCGTTATGTTATGTTAAGTTATGTTATGTTGTGTTATGTTATGTTATGTTATGTTATGTATATATTATATTTCTTGAAACTGTACTAGGTTTTTTTTCATTCACCCACCAAAAATTCTGATGATATATTGGTCAATGGTAGCAGCAATCATTAAATGGGAGTCATCCTATTTCCTCACAATGCAACACTTCTATTATTTATCAGTTTCCTGCTGCTGAACAGGACAACTCACACATCTGAAATTTCTACACTAAGCTGAACCTGAAATTTTTAGTTTGTTTAAATAAATGTAGAAAAAACCCAATTCATCAGTCGATTGAACAGCATTCTACTCTGTTAAGCTGTAATATATCAAGGGTTCTGCAATCAACAGGATTTGAGTGGAGTGACTTGCATTTGGCACTGGGGCAAAACTTGGTCAATTTGGAGGAGTTGTTCTGCTTATAATGTAATTTTCCAGGCCATTTCCTTTCAACTTTCCCATGTTTTTATTTATTTTTAATTTTGAAGTTGATTATTTTGTTAATACTATTATCTGGAAGTATACTATTGTATAGAAGTGTACTAGTTTAACTTTTTAAAAAGTTAAGGAGAATTTAAGAATAGTTTGGAAAGTAAACCATAGCATATTCTTTCAAGGGTCATCCAGGCCAGCCACTGTGAATTCAAGATAAAGCTTCATAGCTTAAAAAAAAAAAAAAAAGTTGAGGCTTGGAGACTTGGGCTGAGATAAACAGTCATCAGAGAGATAACAGATTTGTCTGATCTTGTGGTATTCAATAAATCATAACAAAACCTCAGAATATTGGAAACAGACCAGAAGTTGATAACTTAGATTATAACTTCTACAATATTTTTGGGAAAGTCTGTTTCCCTATCACATTAATTTATTCCAAACTGTAGGTTGCTTTAAACATGCCCTATTTCTCTTTTTCCTATGCTGGAACAGCATGTGGCTTATTATTTCTGTTGAATAACTTAACCAGCTTCCGCTTTTAATTCAGATCTTGCCTCACTGGCAATCTTGACGGCAAGAACTGTATCTTCCCACTGGCAGGATTTATATACAGGTTGTCCTCGATTTAGAACCACAATTGAGCCCAAAATTTCTGTGCTAAGTGAGACAATTGTTAAGTGAGTTTTGCTCCATTTTACAACCTTTCATGCCACAGTTCTTAAGTTAGTAACACGGTTATGAAGTGAACCTGACTTCCCCATTGTGGCAGCCATCTTAAATATGAGTCAGTTGCCAAGTGTCCAAATTTTGATTATGTCATCATGGGGATGCTGCAATGGTCATAGGTGTGAAAAATGGTCATAGCTCACTTTTTTCAGTGAGGTTGTAAATTTGAAAAGTCACTAAATGAACAGTTGTAAGTCTCAAGGAATACCTATAGACAGACAGACAAACAGATAATAGGTGGATGGGTGGATGGATATGTATAGACATAGATAGGTAGATAGATAGATAGATAGATAGATAGATAGATAGATAGATAGATAGATAGATGATAGAGATCCACCCATCCACCCACCCATTACCTATCTATCTATAGATAGATCAAGACACACACAGAGAGAAATGAAACATAAGTAAAATAGATACTAACAGTTGTTTCTACATATGAATTAGGGATAGGTAAAGGTGCCCCAAAATGTCCAGGTTCCAATTATCATCCTTTAAAAACATTATGTGAAAACCTAGGTACCTGGAATAGGCTCAAATGCTAAGAAAAATGGAAGGAAAGAGGGGGGGGGGAGATTAGCAGAGACACCTGTCTAAAAATATAAAAATCCTGAACATACCTCCTAACATTTAAGACTGAAAACATTATCCTCATGAATAAAAAGTGTGTCAGCAAACTGAAGAAGAGAATCTATCTTCTTAGCGCTATCCAATTTCATGGATCAGAACTCCCAGTGTTAGGCTTTAACATTTAATAGGAATTGTAATAGCTCTGTTAAACATTTCCTTACATTATAATCAACCTGGATTGTAGTTATAACATTACTGGACTAGCATTCCACTTAGCATGCAGTTATAAAATTCCAGGCAAAAGAGAGTTCAGTATAAGCAGCTGGTGAATCAGTATTTATGTGGATTATATAAGTGTCAAATGTTCACTCTTCTTTGATGAAACCATGCTGTGCATCTTTAAAAAAAAATATCAAGGTTGCAAAAATAAAAGAAGAATTCATGCAGCAATGGGGCTCCCATTCTTAAGATATCATATGGATCCAGCAGTTTAAAAATAAATAAGTGAAACCAAGAGAAAAAAATGGAAAAAGTAATGATAGACCAAGCAGTTTTTTAAAAACAGTTTCTGTCATATCTGTCTGCAGAATAATCCAAATGGCTAAATCCAATAGGCAGAAACTTGCTTCACTTTTATATATTTACTGTATGGATGTAGTAATAGGTTTATTTCATTTTGCTGATTAAAATTGTACTGGATACTAAAGAATGCCATGCAAAGTTACATCAGTGTTGCATCATTAATACACAAAATGAGCCATATACTGAATTTCATTATTGCATCATTGCAACAGGAGCTGGGAATTATTTTCTTTCCAAAGCCACATGTTTTCATCATTATCACTACCGTGTTGTTAACCTATAAGAGCCACAGAGGGCATAGCCAACAATATCATTTGAGTGGATAAATAAAGAGAAAGCAGAAGGTTCCGTTTCCACTAAATTATGTATATTAAGTTTTCAGAGGGTTAATGTTCTTATTTTACGTCCCCCCCCCAATAAAACCCTCTAAATATCCTACCATCAAATTTTGGTAATAAGTCCTTGGGGGGGTTCTGTACTGCACCCGCCATGGCTTTCTATCTTCAAAATGAAGGAGACAAAAAACACTCTCTCTACAGGCATCTATTATATTCTTCCACATATGGCCGTGTTTTGGGAATTCCATGCCAAATAGAAGTGATATTGACCCATCTGCTGCTCAACCTCATTGATTCACAAAAAACAATTATATAAAATGTATCCCCTAATACATCTAATTCATATTAGATAAACTTTCTGGTTCTCAATTCTCGTATGTATGGTGACACTGGTATATATTCTGATTCTTAGTGGCAGAGCATCCATAGGTTTAGTCAGTCTTATTCTAAATATTAGGTACTCTTGTGCATATACTATCTTGTAAATATTGCAGCAAACTGGACAGTAGAGAATAGGAGATGGAATTTGTATTACTGCTGCTAATTTTTTTACCATTTGTTTAATCTATTGACCTAAGGTCATTTGTCAAATGAGTGCTCTTGTTTCTGCCACAATGGATTCTGTTCCCCTTCGGAGGTGATAGGAGAATAGATTTACAAGGAATAATTAAAGAGGAAGTGTAATCTATAATGGCTAAGTGAAAAGCGAAGGAAATGCCTCTGGATCAGTTCACAGGATGGTAAAATTTTTACCAAAGCCAAGGAAATTAGTCTAATGACCAGCAGAGAGTGAAAATCTGCCCCAAGAGTCAACTCTCATCATTTGATAGAAGTACACCCAGGAATGTGCTTTGTCCTTTCTTATGAGACAGATGGACTTTCTCCAAATGGTTTTACACTTATTTCCCCTGACTATTTCCTCATTTGGTTTTGAACATGTTTCTTCTTAAAATGTTGTATAATTATTATATTTTGGACAAATAAATAATTTCAGCAAAGTATGTAATTGGTAAAGCTGGGTTAAAATCAATAACTGATGTTATTTGAAATTAAAGAGTCACTATCTTTATTATCACCATTGTTATAATGTCTACTTCACTTTTCTGCAGAGATTTTTCTTTTTCTTCTGCAAGACCCTAAAGATCTGGCTCTACCAGTTGGCCTGGGGACCAAATGGGGAAGTGCCACACTGGAGATAGCTGCTGGATTGATGATAGACTCTACCTCCTCCCTGACTCTCTCTACCCATCCATTTTTTTGGTTATTATATATAGATATTCTCGTTACATTTTTTCATTGTTTATTTTATGGTTCCAGTATTTCTGTTTACATTCCTTTTGGTTTCTTCCTTTTTATTATTGTAAACCACCTGGAGCAGCCCCACGGCAAGATAGGTGACAAATATACTTAACAAATCAAATGAATAATAAAGGTAAAAGAAGACCTACACCTCAAGCACTATACAGTATATAGAATTCCAATTTCATAGCAATGACATGTTGTTGCCTGTATTGAATATTATCTTATATAGAAATATTTTTCACACTCCCTGTTTGATAAGCAGTTTCTGTACATGTTTCTACCAGTAATGGTTTTTGTTCTCCAAGCCATCCCTTGCTCCCTTTTGTTTGTGTGTCTGAATTTTCCGATGGCTTTCTGCTGGTGCTGGGGCCATGAAGGTGAATAGGACTTTAATTATATTATATATTGTATTCCACTGCAAAAATGAATGAATAGAGAATAGAATTATCAATTTCCCTTGCATTGGCTATTTTTTATTGTTGTTGTTATTAAAGAAACACTCATATGGTCAAGTGAATAATTCCCAAGTTAATTGAAAAGTCATATCATAGTTGGCTTTTAAAAATACAGTGATGTAATTTTAGATATACACACATATATGTTTGTATGTGTGTATGCATAGTATAATATTGAGCTTTGAAATATTTATTCATGAAAATAATGTACAAAATGTTAATGATTAAAAAAAAATATTAGAAAATATCTCAAACCAGATATAATTGCAGAAGCTTGAATCAAAACATGCATACATTTCAGTATAGACTTTTTAAAAATTATATGATTTGATAAATTTAACAATTTGTAAAAAAAAAAAAGCCACACAACTAAGATAAGACAAAATCTTAGAAATAAGAAATTGAGAGTAACAGAAATTGTAAGGTTTGAAAATTTCTTATCCAATCATTTTATGAACAAATTTAATATCCAAAATTTTTATCTATTCCAGCTTAGTTTGAGAAAATCTACTATTTAAATCTCCGAACAAAACATTTTGAGATATTAAATATTTTAAAATGTTTTGTTTATAAACATCAATTTCATGAGAAGATTATTTTTAACATTCAACAGGAAAAATCAATATGCCAATTGTTCCTGTCAATTACATCTGATCAATGGCTATTCAGGACCCTTTCTTCTTCCATACATATTATTTATTTGATTAACAAACAACAAATCAATAAATTTGTGCACACTTGAGATCTATGACCCCCACAAGCATGTGTTCTCACTAGTGCTCCAGGGTCAGACTCAATGATTGAAGCCCAATGAGGAATGTACACTATTTTGTGGAAAGCAGAGAGAAGGAAAGGGAAGGGAGTATATTTAGATGATTACAGGAGCTATGAGACTATCTTTCAGAAGCATTCCAAGGTACGGGACAAAACTCCACCTGGAAACACAATAACTAATGCATAACACACATGCCTCTGGTCCTGCCACAGCCTGTGTTAAATAATACGTATCTAATGTGATGACAGCTTCATGGGGGGATGGACCATCATTGTCAACAGGAGAGGCCTCCAGCAGCATGTTAGTTGGGAGAAGACACTGATTTGATTTCAAACATTAGCAACACTTGGAATGACTGACATGTGATGAAAGAGAAAACAACTCTACCTTCCATGGTGGATTACTCTAGCACCAATGGAGAAAACTGTTCTCACTTCCTGACTGTCTCCTAACCTAAACTACTTGAAATGACTGAGTGGTGCTTTTTTTATTAAATGATAGGAGTAGCAACTAGTTGGATAAGTGCAGAGGAACATGCATGAGATGTAATCAAAAAGCAAATTGTTGGTTGATAAAAAGCCCTTCTTTAAATTTTCCAACATTCATTTGAAGTACCTTTATACATTCTAGATAACTTGTCTGGTATTAAATACCAGCGATACATCATCTTGTAGAAATTTTCTTTTAAGTTGCAATTCAATGTATATTTTAAACTTTTCATCCGCATATCATTTTTATCATTTATGGTGGACATGTGATAAAGCAAAGAAATATTGGAGAAGGATTCACATTCTGATACAGAAAATCCTTAAAGTAAAAATAAACATGAAACCAGAAACTTTTATTTTGGGTTTAATGGAAAAAGACTTGGGAAAAAAAAAGGAACTTTGACCCTGTATAGGTTGACGGCAGCAAGACTACTGTATGCACAAAAATGGAAGGACATTTTGATTCCAGCTATGGACGAATGGCTGCAGAAGCTGATGGAGTTGGCAGAGATGGCAAAATTGACTGTTTTGATTAAAGAAAAGAATACAAGTTTCTACATGGACTTTGTGCTTGAGGTGGAAAAGAATGAAACTTTGATTTTGTGTTTCACTGATTAGACTGATTTGTTGTTACAGAAATGGTTAGCTTTTGTTATTGTGAAAAAGTAAAAAGTTGAGGCTTGACGTTAATGCTCTATTCTACTGCAACAGGGGAAGTCGGAAGTCAATCTCTTTTTTTTTCTTTTTCCTCTCTTTTCCTCACTTTCTTCTCCCTTTTTCCTCCCCATTGTGTCCTACCATTTGCTTTGTATTTTGTATTTTACTTTACATTTTAATAAAAAAAATTTTTTTTAAAAAAAGGCAAATTGTTGGTTGCACTGCCAAGGCAGTTTTTGTTTTTTTAAAAAAGTGTGGAGCTTCTTTTCCCCATTTCCACTTAATGCACCTGTGAATTTAAGCCTAGAAATAATGCAATTCTGATTAATATTGGTGAAGTATTTAGACCCCCATTGAAAGCCCATTTCAAATCCCATGTTATGCATTTCTAGTGAAATGGTCAAATGTCCTGTTTTATACAGAACAGCCTATGTATAATTGTTTCCCCTCTTTTTAGGACTGTCCATTCGAAGCCTAGTTTAAAGACCAAGAACCATCAGAAAAATAGTCATGAATATTTAGCAGATGGACTTCAAAATTAGCAGATACATCAGTTACCTGGTCAAAGTTTCATCTATCTTGGTGAGAAATATTGTTTTCTAAATGTGTAGTTTAAAAAAAGTCAAGGTAGTGGCCATAATGGTGTGATCAAAGCTGTGCTTCATCACATAAAAACAATCAGATCTGTTGTGGTGGTAATGTTGACATTTTTTTACCATGTTCTTTGGACATTCCTGAATATACTTGTAACATCATGAGAATCAATATATTTGTGATGGCAGCTTTTTTGATATGGATGCTATTCACCAACCATAAACCTAAACCCTAACCCGTATTCTTGAGAAGACTTCTCGTTGAATACATTTATCTTTTTGCAGCAGTTTATAAACCATGCTATCCCCAGATTTAGTTTGCAGCACACCTAAAAATCTTAATCTCGAAATATTCAAACTATGCTTATTAAAAACAACCATAATATTAAAATATAAATGAAAAACACAATAATCTAAATTCAATATAAGGCAGTCCAAACAGCACAAATTCCCAAATGCCTGTGGAAGAGAACCATTTTAAAGACCTTCCTAAAATTCAGCCAGGTAGAGATCAATCAGCCAATGGGGCAAGTTGTTGTATAGCAACTGGGCAGCTACAGAGAAGCTTGACTCTCTATTGAAGCAAAGAGGGGTTTGGCCACTCCTCTCTCATAACTAATGAGAGTTAGGAAGGTTTGAATGTTTGAGATCTATGGTTTGTGCTGGGAAGGATGAGAAAGAAGATAAGTGCGTCATCTGTTTTACTCCCTAGTTTTAAAACAATATAATCAAAACCAATGTTTTTTGGTGCTAAATGATGAGACAACTGACAATTATCAAAGTAGTTCTGGAGTCCTTCTGCAACCAATGATTTTGGGATTATTCACTCCTTCTGACAAGAGCCTCGAATATAATTCTAAAACCTCTTTATTTTGGAAAATGTACGGTTTGAGGAAGTATAGGTACTAGCCACCATAAAACATGTTAATGGATACTCCTAATATATGTCACCTCATAGTCTTTGTAGCTGCTTACTGATTATCTTAGTAGAACTGCAGGGGAGGAAGAGAGAGAAATAGATGAGAAATCTGATTTATGAGGTTGAAACATTTTGTCCATATAAGAAGAAGCCCAAAAACTGGTTTTGTGTAGTTGTTATTGAAGACAACCCTATGTTAGGGATGAAACTTTGGCAGCTATGTGCCTCTGTGTTTTGACTTGCAGGTTTCAACCCTAACATCCACGTTTCTTCTACCGTGATTTGATTATTTTTTTTTTGTTTTGAAAAAGCAATGTCAGGGGAAATGAAAAGGGAAGCTCAAGGAAGGGCAGAAAATTGAAGATTTAATGACTTATTGATGTTCACTCAACCCCCTGTTCACAGCCAAGATTAAAGGCTGGAATAACTTCCTGCACAGATTCTGGTCAGAGTCCACCCACATCACAAAAGAATGTAAGATTTGTATAGTTTATGCCTTTCAGAAATGGCATTGTAAAAAAAAAATTAGATCAGATTTTTTTATCAGATCTCTGCGCAGACCAAAGATCTTCAGTTGGAAAAAGGAGAAAAATATATTTTAGAATGTTGAAACAGTTGTAGATTGAGGGCCAGTGTGACAGTAGTTAGATTATGAGCAGAAGTTCTTGGAACCAGATGCTCTTTTTCAATAAAGGAATCCAATATCATAGGATCTCCCATAGGTGATTACCCAGCTTTTGTTGAAACTCGTCAAGTAAAGAGTGACTCTATTACTTCCTGAGGCAGTTTGTTTCACTGCTGAGCAGATCTTATGTGTGTGTGTGTGTGTGTGTGTGTGTGTGTGTGTGTGTGTGTGTGTGAAGGTATGCAATAATTTGCTTCTAAGAAATTGAGTTTTGTCAGTTCTTTCTGTTGTGGTGAGCTTCTTTTCTTATAATGTTCTTAAATAGACAATCTTTTCAGTTGATGAAAACAGGACTTGGTCTACTTTGTTTCCTATTTTATTTATGTTTTCAAATTTATTTATATGAAATAAAATAAATTCATTTTAAGGTTTTCAAAACATTCTAAAGATCATATCATCCTTGGCCAAATTTTCTACACTTTGGACAGGGGACGGCAGTTAGCATAGGCTATCGCCCTGCCTACGTTCGTGATCCTGGAATGAAAATAAGGTAGTAGCAGCTTATGACAAGTTGCATTCAGCTATGGCTTCTCACTGACTGTTCATGTATCTTTTTAGAAACCCAAACAAATATTTGTGTTAGCTGGACACCTACTAAGGAAAGTTGGAAGTAGAATAAAGTTTAGTTTCTCATTGGAAAAGTTCCCAATGAAGGTGGACTCTTTATTGTGTTGGCATTAAAGGTAGAATCTTAAAAGCTGTCTTAAAAAATTATTACAGAGAATTGGAATCTCAACTAAGATGTACCTGGATTGCTTTGGCTATTGATGGTGTACGATTTTAGTAAACTTCAATAGGGGGTGGCAAATGTGAACTGTCTTGGGCAATGTTTATAATGCTGTATGCTGGTTAATTGGAGTTTAGCCTGAATGTCATGGAGGGGATGGAAACAGAAGCCAGAGAAGCACACCAGAGATGATGATGAGATGGGTTTTGTCTATCCAAAGCAGATAGTTCTGGTCGAGGTTGAAGATGATGAAAAAGTTATGGTTTACCTGCCGAAAATTACCATCCTGATTCACAGAGAAAAATAGCCTTCATTATCTGCCACTGCTTCTTTAGCTTTCAATTAGCAGGTAGGTAGGGCCTAGAAGTGGAGTATTGCACCTAATATATTAAGTAAACATTATAAAATGTATACAAATCCAGATAGAATTGAGCTATATAATGTTAGTCCTGTATGTTGTCTGGAGCAGAAAAAAAAGTTCAGTCACTTTGCAGTTTAGCATCCCAAGTAGCTATACCTTATCTTGAAATGGAACAAATAAGTGGGATACTTGGGTAGTTGCAGCTATAAGTAACTTCCTTGTTCTGCTAAGCAATGTGGCCTGGAGATCACAAGTAGATGCTGAGAAATTTGCACTGAGTTTCTATCAATTCCTCAGAACTGATAAAAGCTGGTCCCATTCCTTCCTGAAATGTTTTGTTCTGCTGAAACTATTTCATATTTCATTGCAGCAGAACATAGCTAACCCAACATTTTGATGGAAAGTGTCGGGCTGGGTTGGTTTATAAGGAGGAGGAGGAGAAGGACGAGGACCAACATTTAGTAACTTATCCTAATATCGATATAGCCATGTATCTATTATGGTTACCTTTGTAAAATCATCCCCAAAATTGACTTATGAATGTAGGTGATAAATATATATTTGTAAGTATTTTATAGCAAGAAGAAAATCAGATATGAACTTTTTCTCTCCCTGGCTATCTACCGTATATGCCGGCATACAAGGCGACCCGGCGTATAAGACGAACCCCATCTTTGTCACCGAGCCGCATTCCTAGAACGTCGTCTTATACGCTGGAAACTACCAGTATTTCCGGCACATAAGACGACTCGGCGTATAAGACGACCCCCGTCTTTGGCACCGATTTTAGCGCTTGCGGAAGTCGCCTTATACGCCGGCATATACGGTAATAGGGAAAAGATAAATGTAAACCTGCTACTTTCACCCTTTAGATCAACATTGAGGCAGATTAAAAAAGAATGGATTTCTGCCAATACTGGTTTGTATCCATATGCCCATTGTTATGATTTTTTATTCCCCTTTGAACCTCCCAACAGATTTATTTATTTATTAGACCTGCCCACCTCACCTCGAGGTGACTCAGCTTGGCATTTGATATCCCCTAAGCACACTGATATCTCTCTCTTGTTTTTTTGTGGCTATACTTTCATAAGAATCCTTATCAGCTGCATTTATTATCAGAAGGATTAGTTGAAATAATATTTTTTAAAAAACTTTCTTCCATGGAGTTACGTGTTTCTATATGAAATATTGGGCTCAAAACTGCCCAGAAACTTTGTGGATGAGTTTTGAACTCAAGTTTCCCTAGTCCAGCATTAATCACAATACCACCCCAGCTTCCACAGAGATTCTTTGGCAGATTCTGAATTGTCCACACATTTCCAATAAATCTGCTTTTGTCGTCTTACTTCTCTAGTTTGTTTGCTTGCTCTTTGCTTGGATTGACTTTAGAGAAATTTTCCAGAAAACCAGCTAACACAACTTCCACATAAACAGTATTCTCAGTTAGCTGAATGTGTAACAGCAGTGCATTGTTACAAGGTTGATCATCCATTTGAAATACTGTCACAAGTGGTGCCACGCTCCAAAATGCATTTTGCAGGCATCAGAAGTGGTTTTCCATACTTCTTTTTCTTTCTTGTTGTTCCAGTCCTTTCTGGCCATGTTTCTGGGATGATGTGAGCCCTTATGTGTAAATAATTTGTAAGAGAATGTATGATTCTCTAAAGACCCCAGGTAGTTTGTAGAAGGATAAAAAACAGGGGAAAGGGAAAAAAAATAGTCTCATGTGTGGAAGCCACCGGAAAGAGGTAAAAGTGGCTAAGGTTGTGACCTGTGAACCTTGCTGTTAATGTAATGTGATATTGGGCAATGCAGATGGGGGAGGAAAAAGAAGTCTGGTGTGTAGACCACAAATCACAGCTTATGATGACAAGGGAAGGCTTAATAAAAGCTAGCACCCTTCACTCTCAAATGACACCGGAGCAGGGTGGGATATTTATTGTCTCAAAGGCTGCTTTCTTTGAAATTATTTCCATTTATCTATGGAGATGTACTGGTAGAGTGATCAATTCTTTCTATGAGTTTAGCATGTGGAATGCCTTGCCTTCAAGGCATTCCACTTTACCAGTGGAACAACTTGCCTTCAGAAGTTGTGGGTGCCTCATCACTGGATGCTTTTAAGAAGAGATTGGACAGCCACTTGTCTGAAATGGTATAATGTCTCCTACATGAGCAGGGGGTTGGACTAGAAGACCTCCAAGGTCTTGTCCAACTCTATTGTACTATGTTTTATGGGGGGGAGGAAAAACAGGTTTTTTGTGTTTGCTGAAAGTGTTGAAGAAAGGAATTTCTGTTCAAAGCATAATTGGAAAGTTCAGGCAAAATGGGTTGCTGCCAACAACAGGAGGTCCATGACAGTATTTATACTTTTCCCAACATATAATATAATTTAAATAAATATCCAGCTACTATAATTCCTCCCTTGCTAACTTCCAGGTAATAATATTGTATTGTGATCTGTAAAGTAAAGACTCCGAGTCTTCTTGGTGTTTAAATGCTGCCTCTCTATTTTTTAAAAGTCTGGACCGATGGAGGCGTAAAGTTAGATGGTATGGATATTTCCAGCCCCAAATTCAAAATGTTAGTTTTGACATATAAAATAACACATTCTGAGACTGAGGTTTCTTAGGATTCAAATCTCCTGAAACCAAAAGGAGATTTTGTTTTTGTTTCAGATGATACCTATTTTAAAGAAGGATGCTAATTTGGATGAGTGGCAGAAGGGTATCAATAAATTTATTTGGGGTGGGAAGAAATCAAGGGTAAAGTTTAAGATTTTACAAGATGCTCGAGAAAGAGGTGGACTTAAAGCACCTAATTTGAAATTATATTATGATGCGGCCACTTTAACTTTAGTAAGTGACTGGCTTAATTTAACAAATAAAAATATTCTTGTTCTTGAAGGGTGGGATTTATTATATGGTTGGCATGCATACTTAATTTTTGATAAGAAAGTAGATTGGGTCTTTAAGTCACACATTTTAAGATATGCTCTACTTCGAGTTTGGAAGAAATATTATTATAAGTTAAATTATAAAATACCTATTTGGGGGATTCCTGGACAAGCAATTCAGGGGGTCTCTAAGGGGGTGAATTTTGATAACATTTCGTACAAAGAGTTACTTATTTGGTCGGGTACTGATTGGCAACTAAAGTCTTCAGATGTGTTAAGGCAAGAAAATATTTTATAATCGTGGTTTCAATATTTACAAATAGTGCAGAGGTGGACTTTAGATAAGAAAGTGGGAATTACTTTAGTAGATGAAAATTTGGTAATTCAAATTAAGGATCAGAAACATGCCCATATTAAAAGAATTTACAATGAGTTAATAAAATTGGATTCGGAAACAGAGTTAGTAAAAGATTGTATGATTAAATGGGCCCAGAATATTCAGGAACCGATTTCATTGGACCTATGGGAGGTAATTTGGATTAGAAATGTTAAATTTACGCAGGCTCAAAATTTGAGGGAAAATTTTTATAAAATGTTTTATAGATGGCATCTGGATCCTAAAAAGTTGTCTTGTATGTACCCGAAACTGCAACCTAAATGTTGGAGGATGGGTTGAAGTTTAAGTAGTTCAGATAAGTAGAAATAGTTTTATTGTATATAATATTGATGTTTTAATTTGGAGAGAGGAATTGCTCGGGCATTTCCCCTGGACCACATCTGGAGCGAGAAGATAGAAGAAGGGGAGAAGCAAGTAGGAAGGTTGAGGAGAAGGAGGAGAGGGGGAGAGTGAGGAAGAGGAAGAAGAGGGAAAGAGGCAAGTTGGTTAGAGGGTGGATGCAGTTTGGGGGGAAATGGGTGAGCAATACCGAAAGTTGTGTGTATCAATTTGTTTTATTTTTTTATCTGAAGTATTTTTATGAATGTAATGTATTGTAAAATTGAAAATAAAAACTTTTTACAAAAGAAAAAAAATCTCCTGTGAGAATCCCCCCCTCCAAATTGCTCTAAGTCAGGGGTTCTCAACCTTGGCAACTTTAAGACTTGTGGACTTCAACTCCCAGAATTCCTCAGCCAGCAAAGCTGGCTGAGGAATTCTGGGAGTTGAAGTCCACAAGTCTTAAAGTTGCCAAGGTTGAGAACCCCTGCCTAAGTTCTCTTATAAAATGACCTGCTCAAGAAACAATGTTATCATCCATCAGAAATGGGACTTTTTTTTAGTAATTACGTCAGGTTTCTGGAAAACTCTTCTTATTCTTCTGGGAAATTAAATCTGCTGGGATTTTTCCTTCAGTTCAATTATGTCTGATACTTGGAACTGGACAGTTCTATGCAATTTTCTTGGCAGGTTTTCAGAGTAATTTGCCATTGCTTCCTTCTTAGGGCTGAGAGAAAGTTACTAGCTCAAAGTCACCCAAATGGCTTTGTGCCTGAGGTGGAGCTATGCTGATTGGGGAAATCTGGGAGTTGAAGTCCAGAGATCTTAAAGTTCATAAAGTTGAGAAACACTGGACTATGTTGACAAAAGTCTAGTGGTACCACTTCTGGCTAACAAATTTTATGAAAAGGCAAAAAGTATCTTATAATAAAGTGTGTTGGTCAGAAAAGGAACAACAAGATGCCTGATTTTTTTCTGAAGATTGATAAAAACCCTCTAGGCACTCTCTCAAATCATATCTTGGCACACCTTGTCAGTTATCCAACATCAAGGGAATAAACCTTCAAATGTACCTACTCCTCTTCTGCGGCAAAGAGTTAATTATCATGTGTGCCACTTTCATATTTCAGTGTGATTGCCAGTTGCCTCACAAGGAAGTTAATGATAGGCTACACCCAGGAATGTCACAAAAACAGTTTAAATTGAAATGCCCAGTCCAAATGGCAGTTCAGAGAGTCATCAATGCCATGAACAGAGCTGCTTTCACTTTTATGTATTTGTTTATGTATTTCTGGTCTGCTGATTCCAGTCAACAATGCATACAGTACATACAGTAAAATAATCTGAGAATTGCAGAGAACTACAGGTCAAGAAAAAAAAATCAGTAAATGATTATAGCAGGGTAAAAGAAAGAAATAACTTTCCAAAGCAGGACAGACCTTTGGAGCCCCACTGAGCAGAAGAAATAAGAAGTGTTTCTTAAAAGGTAGTACAGGGGATTTACAGTGTGTTGAAGTAAGTGAAATAAAATTAATACATGTTATTATTAAGACCATCCAATCCAGACAAAATAAATTAATTCAGAAATTCAATTGACCTGACTGTGCTGTTGCCACCAAGCCTGATCCTTATTTTCATTCTTGTATTGGGAGCAGGCAATGTACAAGACAAAAACTGAGAACTCTCTGTGTGTGTATGTGTGTGTACATGATTGAAAAAAAAGGATTAATAAAGGCTTAGTGATATTATTATTTATTAAATTTATATGCCACCAGACTCCCAGTGACTCTGAGTGATTTAGAAAAGATTTAAACCATGAAACAAGACAATAAAAGCAAGAGAAATAAAAAGGCTAGAGATGGCCGAATAACTAACTGGGCAGAAGTAAAAGAGCCTAGGTTAAAAAGAGGTTTCAGTCATCCTCTTTTCATTATAGTTGTTCAGCCTGAATGAAGAGCCTTCTGAACTAGTGGAAGGGTCTGAGTAGTCTTCAGGGGCATGCCCTTGTAGAGTGCATGTAGTAGTCAAGCTGCAAAGGGCAGGAATGGTTATCTCAGCCTAAAAAGAGGGTGCAACTGCTGCACCAGAGGAAGTAATGCAGGAGCCCAGTTCCCATAAATTCCAGGAAGATCCTCAGTCATGCACTACTCTTGAAAGTGCCAACCCATCCAAGGTCAGAGATTAAATATGCCTAGCTGTTAATCCACAACTGCATCAATCAATGGATGCAGAAACAGTGGCAGAGGATGCAAATCACATCCCACTGTGACATCCTTGGTGCTCTCTGAGCTTGGTGGGGTTTTTTTGCAGAAGTTTCATTACCCAACTAGGTAACATGATCAGTGTGCTGATGATGGTATCTAGCTGGGTAATGAAACATCTGCAAGAAAACCACCAAACTCAGAGAGCACCAAGGACCCCACAATTCAATCCTGAATTACAAGTATTCTCTTCTATGGATACATTCCACTGCCTTACATCTTTTTGTTTCTTTTTGGCCAATCAAGATAATAGGCTCATTAAAAGGCCTAGAACGAGTAGGGGGAAAAGAAGTCATCTGTTTGCAGTTTCCTGCTCCAATTCATACAGTCAGACAGCTCAGTGGCATGATACCTACAGATAGTGTTGAGTGACTTCTGTAAAGCACTTGCAGCTTGTTCAAGTAAGGAAAAACACTTTGACTTATGCCAGCCAGCAGGGGGAATGTGCTACAAATTACAAGCTGCTTACCAACAAGACTTTGTGCAAGAATTTCTTAGTCAGCATTATATATTTTGCACAGCTGGCTGTGTGCATTGCCAGAGGGTGGGGGAAGGGAGTTTCCTTTCCTCACCAGCATCCTGTCCAAGCCACTGAAAGAGATAGAATATTTGGACAAGATGACCATTATCTAGTTCTGGAATGGGAACTGCTATAGGGATAGTATAGCCGGCAGGCTCCAACATCTAATAATGTTAGTGCTAACAACATCCAAAGCAACACTGAAGATGGCCTTTCTTGCTAAGGCTGTTTTGCTCAGATGGGTTCTCATCTTCCAGCCTTCATTGTCAAAAACAACAACAACAATCATTGAATTATAAGGAAAGAAAGTCAGTAGATGGTATAAATCAGTGGTTCTCAACCTTTTTAATGCCGCAACCCCCAACCGGTCGTAAGTCGAGGACTACCCAACCAGTCGTAAGTCGAGGACTACCCAACCAGTCGTAAGTCGAGGACTTTCCCTGCCCGGCAGCGCCGCGCATGCATGGTGCCACCCCCTGTGCCAGCCGAGGCGTAGCTGGCAAGCGGCAGAGACAGCGCAGGCCGACCACTGGCTGGGCTACCAGCTGGCTCAGCCCAAGGGAGGTAAGGCACCCGCCGGGCCCCACGCGCACCAGCAACTCTCCCTGCACCTGCCGGCCTCCCACCTCCCACCCCTGGCCCTCTTTTACTTACATTTTTAGTAGTTGCTCAGCAGGGAGGGGTGGAAACTTCCAGACAGCTCATCTTCGCTGCAGACAACTTGCAGCACCGTTTGCAGAATGGGACTTTTGGCGGGCTCAGCAGGGCAGAGACAGCCTGGACAATTCCTATTGGCTTTTGAAAGCCAATAGAATTAGACTCTATTCAAGAGAGTCTATTCTATTGGCTTTCTATTTGTTGACAGCTATATGCAACAAAATGTCATTTTAATGTATGCCGATTAGTGTACATTCAAAGTGACAATAAAGTTATTATTCTATTCTATTCTATTCTATTCTATTCTATTCTATTCTATTCTATTCTATTCTATTCTATTCCACAGAACTACTAAATTCTACTTTATGGAGAGAGGCTATAATAAAAAACCTTAAAAGTCTGATTGTGTTTTCACCTCTCGCTTCTCTCCTTTCTATTGAATCAGGAAGGAGCTCTCTTCTTCTTAATACTATCTGCCTTCCCAGAACTGAAGGAACACTTTTGTGCTCTTTGTTTACTGAATATTTGTTTTAAGGTTGTCTTATGTCTCCACTGCCCTCTACATAGGAAAACGCTTCTGGTAAGAACAGCACCAATAAAAAAATGGAGCCTACCAGAGGGCAGCCAGGTCAATCTTCTCTGAAGCTGCTCCTGGGTCAGGCCAATATAAGTTCAGTACATTCTGCAGAAGCTGTGGGGGGAGGAGAAGAGGTGTGTGTGGGGGGGGGAATAGCAGCAGCAGCCATCTTGGTTTGGCTCTCCAGCACGGTTCCAGTTTTGCATGTGGCCCCTTGGGAAAATGAATTGCCTACCATTGTTCCAATGTTGGGAGTCAGGACAGAAAAAAGCTATCTTCCTGGGCCCTGTCAGATGACCTTCTCTAGTAGACTAGATCTAAACATGCCACTTCTGCTGGATCAGATGGGACAGGTAGATGTATCTAGGGAGAGGGGGGTCCCTCAATCTATTTCAATACATTGCATTGTATTAGCAATTTCATTTATGTTGTCCCAGAATGAGAAAATAATAGGACAAGGCCAAAATATATGAGCTATTGTTCTTACTGCAGCAGTAAAATGTTTGTAACCAAACAGCTATCCACTGGGACTTCAGAAGAAGTGATCTGGATCAAACATATCAAATAAACTTTTGAAAAATACTCTGTGGTTAAACTTTTTATTATTATTATTCTGTGAACTGAGCTGATCCAAAATAATAATGCCGTGAGGGACCCAGTCACCCCAGAAACAGGGAGTTTAAATTGGTATTATCTCACCGTGTAAACTTTTCATGGATAAACAAGTCAACGTTATATTGACATCTCAACAATTAGTTGATTTGAATAAAGTTATCATTAGAATTGGAATTTACTAAATTGTGTTCTCTCTATAACATCAAATTATTCACTAGAATATAGGAAAGTGGACACAAGCAAGAGGAGCCACACTAAACTCTTTCTCCAAAAAGATTAGAAAGCAGAGAAGAATATATTTAACTACATCACTTGCATGGCTATTTGAATCTAAGGATATTTGCAGACAGAAAATGGTCAAAAGAAACCAACATGGTTTAAGCAGAGCCTGCAATTATAGTGCTATTGGCTCCCAGAAAGAGGTGGCCTTTTAATCACCTTTTGCTTCTTTCATTATGTTTTAAGCAAAAAGGGACCTTAAATTGGACAGTTTAACATGTGCCTTATGTTTTTGAAAACTACTGCCACCATGATGTCTCTCACACAAACACTGTTTCTGGGAAGATCCTGCCACAATTCAAGGAAGAGTTTAATCTAAAGAGAAAAGATGACTAAAAAAAAATCAGTTTCCATTATTTGAATCCTGGTTACTCATTAGCATTTTTTTTTTAATGAAGTATCAGGAAACATAGCATGTGACAGCATACAAGTTAAAGCAGACAGAAAGCCAGTTTCCAAATGAGCATCTAAGACATTGCACGGTTAGAAACCTTCTCCTTTCCATCAATTATTCTGAAAAACCAAAAGTCCTCTCCTCCTTTTTATTTTTGCTAGTATAAAATTGCAGTTGCAGGGATGCCAGGGATAACAATAGGCCAGTAGCCCTATAACAGTGTTTGTCGACCTTGACAATTTTAAGGCATGTGGACTTCAACTCCCAGAATTCCACAGCCAGCATTGCTGGCTGTGGAATTCTGGGAGTTGAAGTCCACATGCCTTAAAATTGTCAAGGTCGACAAACACTGCCCTATAACCAAGCGCCAAGTAACTGACATTAGCAAGGATGTAAGAAGGCTACTTTAAGACACTTTAAAAGATGACAAACAGAGCCTTGAAAATAGAAAGAGTAAATCCCCAACTTGAGTTATAGTGAGTTTGAACCCTTCTCAAACTCTTTCATCTCATGTTTCTTACACTGTGTGGCCTCTTCTCAGATAACACAATTGCTTGTCTTCCACTTTTCCACAGTCTCTCTCACACAGGAAACTTTTGCTTGCTACCAGTAAACCTCATATCTAACACTGTCACTGGTTCCAGCAACCGAAACTCCTTTGCTAAAATTTGGCTGCAGATATATTGAAAAATCTTGGGGGGAGGGGGGAAATGGGAAGGAGCAAAAACAAATTTCCATCAGGCAAGAGGAGGAATCCTTTGCTTTCCAGCATGTGTAGGAGCAGCTAACCTTATATTGAAAACCATATTAAGTATCCAAAGGCATTTGTTGTTTCTTTCCTGCCCAGAAAAATGTGTGTATTTTACCACACCTTGATTACATGTGGCAGGACTATCAGATCCATATATACTGGCGCAGGAGGAAGTGAGTCTTTATGCCTGATTGGCTTCCACCTCCTTTGTCCATTAACTTAACAATATTACATCAGCTTTCGAAAACATGGAAGTTGCTTTAAAATTATTAAGTTTTCCTCAACACCATTACAGGTAATCATTAACTCACAACCACAATTGGGAGTGGGATTTTGGCTGTCAGTTGTTGCAATCATAAGTCAAGGCAATAATAATAATAATAATAATAATAATAATAATAATAATAATAATAAGAAGAAGAAGAAGAAGAAGAAGAAGAAGAAGAAGAAGAAGAAGAAGAAGAAGAAGAAGAAGAAGCAGAAGAAGAAGAAGAAGAAGAAGAAGTTGGAAGGGACCTTGGAGGTCATCTAGTCCAACCCCCTGCTCAGGCAGGAAACCCTATACCATTTCAGACAAATGGCTGTCCAGTCTCTTCTTAAAAACTTCCAGTGTTGGAGCATTCACAGTTTCTGAAGGCAGGTTGTCCAGGCCCTTTTTTTTTTTTTTACCATTTTTATGACAGTTGCTAAAACTAAGTGACATATGGTTATACGTCTGAATCATGTGGCCATTAAGCAAAATGGGATTTTTTTTTGCCAGAAACTGGCAAAAAACCTCACTGGAAAGTGGCAAGGAACATGGCAAATCATGATTACACAACTGGGATGCTACAACCAATCCTTAATATGATCCAGTTGCCAAGCGCCTGAAATGAAGTCATGTGACTGAGGGTTCTGTGTAGGACATTTTACAATGGCTAGAAGTGTTTTATGCTCCTAACACATCCTTTCCAAGATTGTTGAAACTTCAAAAAGTAAAAAAAAAAAACAACCTTTAACATCTAGTCATAAGTCAAGGATTACCTATATATAAGAGAAGCCAGCCAGTATATAGTACAAAACAGTACAGTACATAAAGTTTCCTGTGTCAGTTTTGTAAGCTGCTAAAACAAGGAGTGACTTTTTCTCCCATACACACATTTTTACAATCTGCAGAAATGCAAATGTTTCTCTGTGCAATTCAGTCTGGCACTTGCTGTGATAAACCCAAGTGCCAATTTTGTTTCTCATCATTAACCTTTGAATATTAATCCCTTATAAGTATTTGCATGCAACTTCCATTTTTACAGAACATTTCAGTAGGGAAATGGACCTCACTGTTTATCAGATTAGCTAATGCAAATAACTTTTGAAGAATGACTAATTAATCAAAGGAGTGGCCCATGGGTGGAGTTGGCAAGAATACGGGCACAACTGTTCTTACGCAGGAAGATGCCATAATGTTATCATGGAGGAAATCCACATTTTTGACCCGATTACTAAGCATGTCACCTCTTGTTCCTGAATTTAACAAGTTGTTTTGTGAACTTCTTTAAAAGGAGCAATGAAAGCCAGTCCTAATTTTCAGAGGACTCATCTGGATGCATGCTGTCTTCTTCACAATTGGGCACATTTAGGATACCATTAATTCTGATGGCTCCCTGACTGGAGATGAAGATTCGGACACCAGAAGCTTTGGTGATCACAGAAAGCTATAAATAAATATATGGCTTGGATTGCGGTCCATTTCCTCTCCTTTTGTTTCTCATCACAGTAGATCTGTACAACTTTTTAAGTGCAATTTGAAGATGGGATTTTGTGATAGGAAAGAGTAGGCTGCGAAGTGCACAACATGGATATAGGATTTAAAAAGGAGGAGTTGGATAAGAATTGGCTCTACTTAAATAAGAATTTGCAGAGATGCTAGGAAAAGTTCTCAAAAACAGTTGACGTTGGGTGTGAATGAAGTTCATTTCAAATGTCAGCAGCAAGTCAACATTTAAGGGCTGGATTTGGGAAGCATCAATCATAGCTGATTCTATTTTCTTAGTTCAGAAGGACACATGTGGCAGCAGGTGATGGGTGAAAAGCTGCCTGTATGTGTCTGTTTGCACATACATACAAATTCTCCACGTAAAAGAACACAAAATATCTCCTCCCCCTATTGAGCAGATGTTGTGAAGATGATTCATTTTACATGCAGTGGCAGCAACAGGGGTACAGGAGAGGACAGTTTATACCAGGAAACCAATTGTTGCTATTCCCTTTTATTATGAAATAGTTGGGCCCCTTTGACGTTGCTTTTAGGCATCCACATAAGGTAGTCCAAGTTCAACCAACTCTTCCTTTTTAATATTTGTGCTTCCCTACTTCTATTATTTCATTACCTTTTTGCATTAAAACTGGTAATTTGGACTGTATTCTTGTTTTTAAATACAATGAGCTATTTTGATTTTCTGCCAAAAAAAAGTCAGGTTGAAATTAAGCACATCTCTGTAGAAGATGTTGTAGTTTGCAAATGTGCGTAGTTTCCTAGTTAATTCTGCTTCTGTATAACTGTCAAAAAGACAAAAGCAGGACTGAGATCTACAATCAGCAGAATGGTTTCTCACCAGATCTCCCCATCTCTGGTAGGGCAAAATATGGAGAAAGTGCTGACACATTTTAGTCTTTGCAATTAG
The DNA here is from genome assembly GCF_016545835.1 of Crotalus tigris. Taxonomy (NCBI): domain Eukaryota; kingdom Metazoa; phylum Chordata; class Lepidosauria; order Squamata; family Viperidae; genus Crotalus; species Crotalus tigris. The sequence goes on along the minus strand of NW_024096886.1, from coordinate 156,153 downwards.
GGCCAATCTGTGATAAGCCACTCCATTTGGAACATTTTTACATTTTCACAAGTGATACACAGGAATCCAGAGCAGAACCAAAAAGATACTGGATTAGGCTCCTGCATTGCTTAACAGAGCTTTAATCTCCAAACTTTATATAAATCAAATATTCAAGTGTTGGAACATGTTGTGAGCATCCACCCTTTTCTAGCAGGCTGCATAAACCATATGTCAATCACAAGACAGACATTTCACCTGGCACCCTCTTGTCTCCCCCCCCCCCTGTGATCTCAGATCTGCAATTTGATAATGGGGGTAGGGGAACAAATAAAACTTGACCTTTCTGGGGCTGTTAGAAAAAGAAGTCAGAATGGTAATAAAGGCACACCTGCTTCCTTTTACTTCTACTAAAAGATTTGATTAAAAGATGACCTATTTAGAGAGTGAAAAAGAGAGAGAACAATTAGTCCGGGTCATTGTGTCATGGAAATATTCACTTAGTTGCAGATTTGCCTTCTTCCTCCTGATGGGCTGCTGTGATTATCAAGTAGTAACCATGGACAGCAGCCTTGACATGTTAAGAAGGTGGGCTGAGCTGCAAATGCCTGTAAATAGAAAGGATGAGACAGAAACAGCTTTCCTTTGATCCCACCTTTACCTAGCCTGTATCTACCTTATCTATAGTCCTTCTGCACAAAAGCTATCATTTCTGCCATTGAGAAGAAAGCTCCATTTAGGCAATAATAATTATAATTAACAGCGCTTTATTATTCTGCAATCTCCCCCTGATATTCCTGCTGCCCAGGCTCTTCCCAGGAGATCTTGAAGTGTTGTGGGCAAGGAAGGATTGTTTTGCTCTGATCAATTCCAGTTTTATAATTGCATCATTCAGGCAGCACCCTGGAAGAAGGAAAATTTGATTCAAATTTTAATCCTAATGACATGACACTAAATTACTGTTTCATCAAGGAGAGAGAAGACTTTTGTTTTGTCTTCTTTGAATAGAAAGTGTACAGTTGAATCAATATAACTATATGCAAACCAGAAAAGAATTTTCTGTTCAAATACATTAAGTCTTATACCACGTTTCATGGAGAGATGGGGCCCTTGTTCACCAGTCTTTTCTATTCCTAACAGTTGCAGTTAGCATGGCCCATCTAACTGGAAATAATGTAAGTTGCAGTTCTTCAGATTTCTAGACCAGGTAAGACTGTGTAAGCAGCATTCATTCTTCAGAACTTGACTCTTTAGAAGTGCAGTTCAAGTAGTACTTTGGGATAAAACCTAAGGTCCATTCTATAGGGCAGTGTTTCCCAAACTTGACAATTTTAAGGCATGAGGACTTCAACTCCCAGAATTCTGGGAGTTGAAGTCCACATGCCTTAAAATTGTCAAGTTTGGGAAACATTGCTATAGGGCATAGAAGAGGAACTTGAATAACGATTGTCTTCCAAATATTATGAAAAACCAGAAGAATCTTACTGGATCAGAATGAAAGGGCATCTTGTCCAGCATCTTTTGTTCATCAAGGAAATAGGTGAAACACTGTAAATATCCAGCTAACATTCATTGGTATGAGAGTCAGTTTGGTGTAATGGTTAAGAAACTGGGCTAGAATGGGAGAGATCATGAGTTTTAATTCCACGCTAGCCACAAAATCAGCTGGGTGGCCTTGGGGAAGTTATGACCTCTAAGAAGAAGGCAATGGAAAACCACTTCTGAAATCTTGCCAAGAAAACTGCAGGGATTTATCCAGGCAGTCACCAGGAGTCAACAATGACTCAAAAGGTATATAGTCACCATGAATATGGAAGGTCCAATTTAATATTGAAGGAAATCATTATTAATTACCCACCATCTATATGTGCATTTTAAGGGCCTTTTAAAGCAACCTACACTAATTGCAAGAATATATACAGTGGTAATGAATTCCATAAATTAATTACACATTGTGAGAAATATGCCAAATCTCTCTCAGAGTTGTTGTGGGGGAGAGCAGAAAAGAATGCTATCTATGCAATCTTGAGCTTTCAAATGAAAAGCAGGATGAGGGAGGGGGGGAGAGAGAGAGAGACAGAGAGACAGCGACAGAGACAGAGAGAAAGAAAGCTCATGCTTTATTAGTTGGAAAACCCTTTTCCTGATTTCAGGTTTAATCTGGTTTAATAAAATGATCTGCTTTTGAAACATACAAATTACTCTAAGTTTATTCTGAGACAATTCTGAACCAGTCCATTTGTCCCCCACCTCTTTTATCTTTCCAGCTGCCTTTTAACTCCATTTTTCTCCTTTTAGAAAAAGTGAGCAAAATTGGATAGGGCTCTTCCTGCAGCAACTTGAAGTGGAGAGATTACTGCAATATCAGTTCCTAAACAGGATGTACATTCAGGTAAATTTGCCCATTATTGAGTAAATGAAAAGTCTATATGTCATTCCACATTAAACTGATGAGATGCTCATAAAGGTAACTTGAAAAGATAAAGTAGTCTTAACTAGGAAAAACATTTAACCTAACATATGTTCCTGGAATACAAAGATCCCTGGAGCTTTATCATGATGATCTTCCTGACTGAACATCAGTCTTGTTCTCTTTTAACATTTCCTGAATGTCTGCATTTCATAATGCTTGCCAGTTAAACTTCTCTGTTCCTTTTTTAAGTGAACACCAATTCTTGGCGTATAGTAGTGTTTTTCTACTCTAGTGTTCTATACTCTGTTTAGAGTTACAAGGCCAAAGAATTTGGATAGTTGTTATCCTAACATATCTGGAGAGTTTTAGGCTGAGGAAAATTCCTGCACTCATTCAGCTCCTATAGCAGGGGTCTTCAACCTTGCTGGTATTGGTCCCTGGCCTGTTAGGAACTGGGCCACAAAAGTGATGGGTGAGCAAGCGAAGTTTCATCTACACATGCATGGGATCTAGGTTCTGTATCTCCGTGGAATACAATTTTTCTTCTGAAATTGGTCCCTGTTGCTAGAAAGATTGGGGACTGCTATTCTATAGTCCTCCTTTATTAGCATAGGCTGAAATTTGGATTTCTCTTCATTTTGACCCAATTCTTGAGCCTGAACTTTTGAGATCCTTAAATTTCTATTGCTCCTTGTACTTTTATTTCTGAAATCTCTTGTCCAGAGATCAAGGATCTTATACTTCTTTAAGATATTCTCTGAGATCATCAGATTCCTGAATATTTCCCATTCTGGAATTTGCTTATGTTACCCTTCTACTGTATTTCAGCCTCAGACACAAACCAAATCTTCTCTTAACCATGAAGTCAACATTGTCTCCTCATTCCATTTTTATCTGTTCTGCCTTTCATGTATTTATTTGTATGTGAAATTGGGATTTGTTGTTGTTGTTCACTCATTCATTCATTCATTCATTCATGAGAAATACTGCATTTTCCTCCATCAATTGTCCTATCAGTTTCACCAAGGAGAATTTATTTATGAATTATTTTTACAGGAGTGGAGAAGGTTGGAAACATTCCCAGTTTGTGATGAATTTATTGCATTTGTTGAATGGTGTTCAAGAGCAGTGTGTCTTTCCCTGTACAATCGTCTCGTCAGAGGTCTGTATTCTTCTGTTCAATATTCAACCCCAAGTGAAAGCATCCTAAAGGAAATCCTCACAAAAAAAGTTTTTCCAATAACAGGATTGTTATCATACCTAGCAGGAATCCTGCTTTTGAGAAATTTTATCTGAAAAAAAGGAGACTCAGCCTACGTTTTATTGTCTGTATGTTTGATGCAGAAGGTTTTTCATTTGTTTTTACTTCATGTATTTATTTATTTATAGATAGATAGATAGATAGATAGATAGATAGATAGATAGATACAGACAGACAGACAGACAGACAGACAGACAGATATAGATTATATAGATATAGATATAGATAGATATAGATATATAGATATAATAGATATATAGATATAGATACACACATACACACACACATACAAACACAAACCTGAGTCTATAGATTAGGGCCTAGCCTGCAAGTGGAAACTTTTTTTTTAATTGCTCAGTTTGACCCTTCCAAAGCTTGCCCTGTAACTAAATATAGTTTATGAAGATGTTTAAAGAAACATCACACATAATATAAATCCTGGCCAGGGAAGAAAAATTGCTACCACTTCACCTTACTTTTGTAACAGCTCTCCCATCATTTTCTGCTTTCCATTAATTTACAATTCTACATTCCCAGGAGGAAGCTTGCAGGAATCCATGACTTAAATTGCTTACAAGTCTTTGTTAAGAACTATGGTGAAAAGATGGTTGAAAGTTTACATATATTTTATCTATTGGAATGTGGCTTCCTTGTTGATATTGGATTTTATAAAGCTAGTAAGATGAACAGAACAGAACAGAACAGAACAGAATAGAATAGAATAGAATAGAATAGAATAGAATAGAATAGAATAGAATAGAATAGAATAGAATAGAATGATCTTACCTGTGGAGAAGCCATGTTGATTTTTCATCAGCAAGTCTTGCCTGAATATAAGTTTATTTTCGGTGATGCTTCTACCTATATATTGGTAGTCTTCAACTCACAATGGTTCATTTAGTGACTGTTCAAAATTACAATGGCACTAAAAAAAGTGACTTACGATCATTTTTCATACTTATGACCTATGTAGCATCCCCATGGTCATGTAATCAAAATTGAGATGCTTGGCAACTGACTCATACCTAGGATGGTTGGGTGTCCTGGGGTCATGTTATCACCTTTTGAGACCTTCTGACAAGCAACGGGGAAGCCAGATTCACTTAACAACCGTGTTCCTCACTTAACAAACACAGTGATTCACTTGACAACTGTGGCAAGACAGGTCATAAAATGGGGCAAAATTCACTTAACAGTTGTTTCATTAGCAATAGAAATTTTGAGCTCAATTGTGGTCCTACATCAAGTATCTCAAATAGGAAAAATCGTTGTGTTTGGATTTCCATCTCAAACCCTGAAACCCATTTTAAAATCTGGCATATTTCAGTCACTTTTCAATTGTCCAATATAAGAGTTAATCTCAGGGTCATTGCACATTTGATTTGTTGCAAATTTTAAAATAGCAAATGAAGCTGATTTCTTGGATTCAAGCCCCCTCCCTCCCCCTTTTTTTTAAAAAAAAAAATAAACTACACTGGTTATCTCCTGTACTCTGGCAAGAATATTGACTTAATGATAACTTGCATATTTTGGCTAAAAGAGCAGCAGTTTCATGTTAGAGTTCTTTAAGAAGGCTTGAATGACAGCCAACTGGCCATGATGACTTGCTAACTTTTAATGTGCCAATTATCTCTATATTTTGTTCCATTGTTACCATTATTTGACACAGCTCTTCACAGTTAGCTCTTGTCCAATGCCACCCCACCCCAAAAACTGTGGTTTGATTACATATCCAATTTCTTCCCACAGTGAAGACAGAGGCAAAGTATTTATTTCACTCTGTGGTAATTTATTAATCCTATTTCAACATATACTGTTTAAAGATTGTACTATTTCCCTGGATGTTTCCTTACTCTTGACTGAAGAAATATTTGCATCTATACTTTAAAGATTTTGCTCCTCAAATTTCTTCTCTGGTTATGTTTGCCAAAGTTTGTTCTCCTTCTCTGTACAATTTCCATGTTTTAAGGAAGCCTCATCAAATGTTACACTGCTATTTAACTGCTTTGGCAATTTTCTGGGTTTTACATTGTTTTGGGTATTTGAACTCAATGTATCCTTCTTATCCTTCACAACTTCTCTTCCATCAGTGATTTGGCTAAGCAGTACTATTTATCTTTCCAGTTCATAACAATTTTAAATTATCACACATGTCTCTATTCTAGGATTTTGCATTCATTCTCCTTCTCCACTGATATTACATTTTAAATGTGTCACTTTTAAATAAACATAAAATGTAACTTTTTTTAAAAAATGTGACTCAGTGAAAATACTTGCCCAGTTTCTGAATGTCTCTTGCAGTAATCTTCAAATCTCTTGTCTTCTATAGTAACCCATCTAGCACGTTGCTGTGTAAATCATACCTATTTTTCTAGCCACACTGATTAGGCTACACCAGGGCTTAAAATATGACAGACTTTTCTGACCACTTTCAGACTGGATACAAACACTGGGTACAAACCACTTTCAGACTGGGTACAATGGTAGGATTGTCAAGCTGTGCTCCCACTTTGCCACTTTGATCATTCTAGTGATAGAATTATATTTCTGACTTCTTGGGACTTTCACTTATCCGGCTCCATTACTCTCAAGTAGCCAAGGATTTTTTTCTTCCCAAAAACAATTCTCCCTTCTTCCTTGCTGCCTTTATTGCTTGGAGTGGTCTTTAAGAACAATTAATTTGAGAATGCTCCCTCCTTAAAACTTGCTTTTTTCAGAAAAATGAAGGAGAAAAAAGAAAGAAAGGACTTCATGATGAATTCCCCCAAAATGGATTCTCTACAAAGATATATATATATATATATATATATATATATATATATATATATATATATATATATATGCAATTCACCTCCCAAAATTTCCAGTCAGCAAGGTCATTGTTGAGAATGCTGGGAAATAAAATTAGGATATCAGAAGAGCATCCAAGTTGAGAAAGGGTTGATATAAAAAATAGCCGGAGCTGTGAAAACTTCATGTTTTTCACAGGACTTTATATTTTCCACGAGGAAAAGATGGAATCTTGCTTAAAATAAATAAATAAGTAAATAAAAGAGGCTGCTAAGATTTTACCAGTTTCTGCACTACATTTATCTTGCCCTGTTATGCATAATAACTTAAACTCACGAAGAACTGTATATGCTTTAAATCAAGATTCTTGAATATACTTCTGATGTTTGAAAGCTTCATTTAGAAGCTATTGTATATTGAATTAATACTACTTGGTTATTGAAAACACATGCAATGAGTGTTAACAACAAAGTCATACATTTGGAGCTTCCCCATTCCTGTCCCACTGAGACCAGATTCCTTGACTCTTGCTCTCCCATACAGTCACAACTCTGTTGGCTTCTGTCAAAGTCCCAATTAGTTTGTTGAATTGAGCCATTCCTCCCACAGAAAATTAATCTCAACGAAACATGTTTGTAATGATCAGTTAATATATCTAGGGAACATAGTCTTGTTTGAATAAGTACAGATATGCATGCCAAAGAAATAAATACCAGCTCATTAGTAATAATATGTTAGTTGCTGGGGGTCAATTATTATAAATTTGAAACAGATTTCTGGAAGGGTATATTTTAAAACATAAAACTTAAGAGAACTGAAATGTTGTTAGTTTGTTCTCCGATGCAGGGCAGAAATTGACATAGCAATAAATATGGTGTTGTCACTAAAACGTGCAATCTGCTGTCCAGTTTGCCTTCTCCATAATGTGTAGCAAACCTGTCTGGCATACACTCTGGTTAGCAACAATCAGTTGACATTGATTATTGCTAACAAGAATGTTAGCAACAAAAGGAGAGCAAGAAAAAGGTAAAACATGTTTGTGTGGGTAGAAACTCTCTCATTTGTTCATTACAATAAAATATTTCATTTGAAGGATCATAAGCGGAAAACATTTCTCATGCAAGACAGAACTGAAGTGACATAAAGTTACTAGGCTGATACATAAGATAGTCATGATTCATTTTATCCAAAATTGGTCAATCCTAGCAAGGAAAAGGATCTTGAGCATAAGGAGAAGGTTCACAGACAATGCCACCACCTCATTGCAGTTCACCAGTTGAGATTGTTAAGAGAAGGAATTCTCTTTTTAGGTTTACATTTTTCAGTGTATTTGGAACAATATGTGATGTTCTGGTAATCCCATCTTTTTAAAGGAAAAAAACAGGAAGAGAAGATAGTGTAAAAGATTTAAACTGATGGACATGTAACTTCTACACTGGAGAAAGTTGATATGAAAATATAAAATGATTAATGCATTAGAATGCAATGCAAAGACTTCTTTCTTCTGACCTGATGTTTTCCAGATGTGTTGGATTTTCACCTTTCAGGATTTTCATTCAAAAATTGTACAATGAGTTTGCTTTATATTTATACTCAACGGTTGTAAATGCCTGCAGTTGCGAAGCACCTGAATCTCAGTCATACGACACAGAGACATTGTGATGGCCATAAAGTTACTTTTTCCGTGCCGTTGTAACTTTCAATGGTCACTAAACACAGCAGTTTTTAAATGAGGACTACCTGTATTTTCAAAGGTGTATTTTCAAGGACAGAAGAAAAGTCTTCACCAGCTCTCTTATGGTAGCACCTTTAGGAGAGATAACAACTTGAACGCCTAGCTTTTTTGCAGCTCACTCCTTTTTCTTTTGTGGTCTTGTAGACATGTTGCATTTTGAAATTCTTTCCCAAAGTTGACAACAGAAAAAAATAGCTTGAAAATGTTTCTCTGGGGAAGACAAATTACTTCAAGAATTTCTCAAAGGAAGAATTCTCTCTTAGTAAGAAAATGCTCGTCCCGCCCATGTTTATAATGCAGCCCCATCTCAGCCACTGCAGCAATTCCCTCCTTGCAAATTAAGGATTTTCAATTCAGAATAGAACTGGAAAGGATATTAGAGATCTTCTTGTCCAATCCCCTGGTCAAGCAGGAGACCTTATACCATTTCAGACAAGTGGCTGTCCAGTCTCATCTTAAAAACCTCCAGTGATGAAGCACCCACATTTTCTGAAGGCAAGCTGTTCCACTGGTTAATTGTTCTCACTGTTAGGAAGTTTCTTCTTAATTCCACATTACTTCTCTCTTTATAATAATAATAATAATAAAGTTGGAAGGGACCTTGTAGGTCATCTGGTCCAACCCCCTGCTCAGGCAGGAAACCCTATACCATTTCAGACAAATGGCCATCCAGTCTCTTCTTAAAAACTTCCAGTGTTGGAGCATTCACCACTTCTGGAGGCAGGTTGTTCCACTGGTTAATTATTCTAACTATCAGGAAGTTTCTCCTTAGTTCTAGGTTGCTTCTCTCCTTGATTAGTTTCCATCCATTGTTTCTTGTCCTACCTTCAGGCGCTTTGGAAAATAGCTTGACTCCCTCTTCTTTGTGGCAGCCCCTGAGATACTGGAACACTGCTATCATGTCCCCCCTCATCCTTCTCTTCATTAAACTAGACATACCCAATTCCAGCAGCCATTCCTTATATGTTTTAGCCTCCAGTCCCCTAATCATCATTGTTACTCTTTTCTGTACTCTTTCTAGAGTCTCAACATCTTTTTTATATCGTGGTGACCAAAACTGGATGCAGTATTCCAAGTGTGGCCTTACCAAGACATTGTAAAGTGGTATTAATACTTCACATGATCTTGATTCTATCTTTCTGTTAATGCAGCCTAGCACTGTGTTGGCCTTTTTGGTAGCTGCAGCACACTGCTGGCTCATATTTAAGTGACTGTCCACTAGGACTCCGAGGTCCTTCTCACAGTTACTACTATTGAGCAAGGTACCCCCTATACCAGGGGTAGGCAACCTTGGCTCTTTTATGACTTGTGGGCTTCAACTCCCAGAATTCCTGAGCCAGCATGGCTCAGCTTGGAACCTCTCCTTTTCTCCTCAGCATGGCTGGCTCAGGAATTCTGGGAGTTGAAGTCCACGAGTCATAAAAGAGCCAAGGTTGCCTACCCCTGCCCTATACTATAGCTGTACATTTGGTTTTTCTTGCCTAAATGTAGAACCTTACTTTTTTCGTCATTGAATTTCATTTTGTTAGATAGCACCCAGTGTTCAAGTCTGTCAAGATCCTCCTGTATCTTAAGCCTGTCTTCTGGAGTGTTAGCTATTCCTGCCAGCTTGGTGTCATCTGAAAATTTGATGAGTACCCCATCTATCCCCTCATCCAAATCGTTGATGAAGAGGTTGAAGAGCACTGGGCCCAGAACAGAGCCCTGGGGCACCCCACTACACACTTCCCTCCATGTAGATGCGGTTCCATTGAGGATCACAAGCTGAGTACGGCTGGTCAGCCAGCAACCGATCCATCTGGTGGTGATGCTGATTTGTTGTTTGATTATCTTTTCCAAAATCTTCCCAGGTATTGAGATCAGGCTGATAAGTATGTAATTTCCTTTTTTGAAGATGGGAACTACATCAGCTCTTTTCCAGTCCTCTGGTAGTTCCCCTGTGCTCCAGGATCTTTGAAAAATATAGTTCAGTGGTTCTGAGATCTCATCTGCCAGTTCCTTGAGAACCCTGGGGTGTAATCCATCTGGTCCTGGTGATTTGAACTCATCTAGGCTGGACAGGTGCTCACTTACCATTTTCTTTGTTCAGCTTCCATCCATTGCTTCTTGTTCTGCTTTCTACTGTTTTGGAAAATAGGTAGACCCCCTCTTCTTTGTGGCAAAGAAGCTCCTCAAAAACTGGAATGCTGCTATCATGTTCCCCCTAGTCCTTCTTTTCACTAGACTAGCCATAACCAATTCCTGCAACCGTTCTTCATATGTTTTTGTCTCCAAGTCCTTAATCATCTTAGTTGCTCTTCTTTGCACTTTTTCCAAAGTTTCAACATTTTTTTTGTAATGTGGTGACCAAAACTGGATGCAGTATTCTAGGTGTGGCCTTACTAAGGATTTATAAAGCAGTACTAATACTTCACATGATTTTGATTCTATGCCTCTGTTTATACAACCAAGGATTGTATTAGCTTTTTTGGCTGCTGCTGCACATTGTTGACTCATAGTTAAGTGATTGTCCACTAGCACTCCAAGGTCCCAAGATATTTGTGCATACATCGCAGTTACCCAACTTATGGTTTAAATCAGAACAAATATACATTTTTAAAGTAGTACATACAGTATTTGTATATTGTAAACCAGAAGCCAGTTACTGCATTTGAGAAAAGAGAGCAAAACAAGGAAATGAAAATTGGTTGGCAAGTTCAGGAATAAATTTGCTTGCCTTTGGCTGGTTGTCTACAGCCTGGAAACAGTTGCTCTGGATAATATTTATTTTTTATGGGCAAAAATGAGGACAAGAAACATCCCAAGACAGAGATCCTCACTAATATTTACAAATCCAGTTGATAGTAAAGACAGAAAGCAAACCCTAGTAAAAATAAAGATGGTTCTTATAGGCAGCATATGAACTGGCCTTACTATTAGAACATTGTACTATTTCTTCTAGGATGAAATTATGTTTCTTTCTTTGCCAAGCACAATTAAAATGAAAAAGTTTCAGTCCTTATTCTCACTGCCATATAAGACTGTAGGTCTTTCATGATTCATTCCCTCATGGATATTTTTTCTGGGACAAGCAAATATGGGAGATGGGAGAAGCAAATATGGGAGGCAAAGTTCAATGCTGATAGTATCTGAACATGTAAAATTCCATGGATAAATGTGGCAACTATGAGAAAAACCTCATTTAGAAAAATCCCAAGATACAATCAGCTTTTCAGAAGCAGCCTGCAAATGCAAAAACATTTGCATTTGCAGGCTGCATTTCTTCCTGAAGCCAAAGTTTACTTTCAGCTTAATTAGTCCTGATTTCTTAGAATAGTCTTTTTCTCCACTTCCTTCTTAGTCACAAGAAAGTATCTTAGATAGTTTGCATCCCTCTTTTAAAAAATATAGCATCATATTTATGATTAGCATTTTTTATTTTGCAAAAAAAATGTTACTCAACCCTACTAGTAGCAGAGTGACGTCATTTTGAATGGCATGCATAGTTTCAGGCTATACAATTTCCTTTTTTACTACTCAGTGAGGCATCACAATTTGCCATCAGCTCAACATCCGCCTGTAGCATGAATTCAGGAGGCAGCTGGACTGTGTATCATAATTTGATCATCCATGGATGTCTTGAAGGCATGACTGAGGCATGTGGTCTTGATATGCATCAGAAAAATGCACCAGCAGGTATATTTTTTAGTTCCCCAATGTTGCAATTCCTGAATGGTGTGTATTATGAAATAGCATCAGAAGTCCAAACAAGAATCAACAAAGTGCTCGAATTCACAGAAGTATGCTGACTTCATGTACACATGATGACAAAACAAGCATTTAAACCACAGTATGTTTTCTAGCCTTCCTTTTTCTCAGACTGAGAAATCTGCGTTCCAGGATGAAAACCCAAAATCTATAAAATGAGTAAAATTTGAATCTGGTATCTAAATAGATCCATTCAGAGCCAAGTTAGGGGAGTCTTTAAAGTATTTGCTATCATGAGTTTACTTGACTGCAACAATACTATTTAATACCAGTTTTGTAATTAATTTTTCTTCCCATCATTTTTTTATTGCTACCACAGCTCAATCGCAAGTGGGGAACTGCTTTCCCTCATCCTTACTGCTAATTCCATTTGAATGAGAAATCCCAGCTGCTGTTTTGAAGTAAAAGCACTAAAACAGACATGCCATAACTTCAATGAAAGAACCTCATCCCTCTAGGCATTGAAATAACAATGAGATGAAAGGTTTGCATACATTTTGGACCTTATCAAGTATTCAGTGGTTATATAGTATGTATCTCACTGCTGCATTCAGCAAAAGCCTCTATCATGATAATTTCAGAAGTGACTCATATTTCCACTTGTACTTTCAGTGTTAATCCTCTTCCATGGCAGGTATGAAAACACTAATACTTTGAAGTCTAAAAGGACACTATCTGGCTACAAGTAGTATTGCATTGGGGATGATATTTTACACTTGCTGATATACTAAGCATCAGTTTGTAGAAACACTTTTCTGTTGGGAAGACTATAATGCCTGTCATCTATATATTACCATCACCCTGGTTGCTCCCATGATGCTTCTGACAACATATTAAGATTAGTAGTGATTAGTAGCTTAACAGTGGCTGGGGATGTGAGCAATTTCTCTACCCCAAATGTGTTTCTTGATCATGCTTTGTGGTTCAAAGCAAATTTTTGCAAAGCTTGTTTTCAGAATTGTTCTATTTATCTGTTGACAAGAAACAGGGGGATTGGTTTGTGTGTGTGTGTGTGTGTGTGTGTAAAGTTTTTTTTCTCTTTCCGGTCAGATCAGTTTTTTGGGTTGATACACCTTGGTATTTTGACTGCTATACTGCAGTTCTACTGTTATAATCACTTTTGCCTTGCAGCCCCCCAAACTAGGGGCAGTAAGCAGGCTCAAGTCGCTACTGCGATACATTACAAATTCAAATTTCTTTTTTTGTTGACAAAAAGTTAAAGAGTTAACTAGTCTCCCATTTAACTCTTTAACTTTGTCAACAAAAAAAGAAATTCATATGTGTGTGTGTGTGTGTGTGTGTGTGTGTGTGTGATGTTAAAACGCAATCTAGCTCATCTTAATGGTTACTTTTTTATTAATTCAAATAAGAAAAATCCCTGGTGATGCATATTTTTGTTATTGCAGACTGAAGTCGAGGAAAAAAAATATTTTTGAGTATGGATACTAGAATTAAGCTTCAAAAATTCAGATAACCAGTAAGTATCTGAATGTTTTCTGCATTTCTTTGCTGATATCTATTGGTTATCAGGATCTTTGCAGCCCAGAATTGAAAGCCCTAATTGCTCTGCTTCGAATTCTCCTTCCACAATCTGCTTTTCTTTTCCTTTTTTAGAGCACTGGGGCTCTGTTACCTGAACTTGTGAGTACAAGTTGGCCCCCTTCATGATGTTTAAGAGAAGAACCCTAAGCTCAGGGTCATCTTTCCGAAGCAACATTAAGTAAACATCCATCCAGGTGTACTGCAAAAAATAACGGTAAAGCAAATGGGTGTACATTCCTTGCTTTTGTTAAGGGACTTCATATCATTTGTAGCACAGCCAGTCCTAGTCGGCAGGCCATAATTAGTCCCCACTCTTATTTTCTCTACAAATGCATAAAAAAGCAGTTACCAAAAGATCCAATTTGCAGACTAAGGGTGGGGGAAGCAAAGAAGGGAATTGCTGCAAATCAGCCCAGATGAAATCCATTCTCTAAAGGGGTTTAGGTAAATTGGCTCATGACCTTACATTGAACGATAGAAAAGTCAAGAGAGAAAATGATTAGAGATTGGGGAGGCTTGTTCTGAGTCTGAGAAGAACAGTGACCTTATAATTATCACTAAGTCTAAATGTTTTTCTAGTCAATACTCTATTCTAGGAAAGAGCTACAAAAGGACTGAGTTTAACCAAAATGAATGCTTTGAGACACAAGGAAGCACAAAGACGCTAAATGTTACCTGCCATAGAGACAGTGAGGCAAGCTAGACAAAGATGCAGTCCTAGGAATTATATATTCTCTTCATAATTTGTAGATTGTAACAACCCTCCTTTTTTTTTTAAACAAAAAAAATCTTAACAATATTTTCCAGCAGTTAGGTTTTTGCCAGAATACATATAAAGAAAAAGGCCTAACGTGGAATCCACTGTTGTGGCAGGTTCCTTTGTGTGCAAAAATTTCTCAAAAGGCCATTCAACCAGTATGAAACAAAACAGCCTTCCTCACTCTGGAGCCTGAGCCATGTGGTTAATGTGAATTGCAGTCCAACAGTTGAGGAAGGTTGGATTAGGCCATACTTGAAAAAAGTATGAACCTGAATCTACAGATGAGCTGAGATTTCTCAACATATACCCCCTCCCTGAAGAAATTCCTGAGGTGTTTGATTACCCTCCAGAAAAGGCTATTTTATAGATTTTTGTTCTGTGTACTTTAGGAAGAGTCTAACCTCTCTTTATTTTCTACATTTTCTAGAACCTTGTGGAAGGCATCGCATGGTGAGTTTGCCTCTGATACAATAATTGCTTTTTTCACCTTTTCACCCATTAAAAACAATAAGCAAAAAGAAAGAACCAATCTAATAGAAAGAGTTGGAGAAGACATCTTCTCTGGAGAAATTTGGCAAAATGGTTTCTTCTTGTAGTATTTACTACCCAAGACAGAGAGAGCATTTCTCCCTTTGCCTGCAGCTTGAAAATAACCATAGTATGAGTTGATATACATTGTTAAATCCATCCAAGTAACCATTTCTAAAGTAGCTGTGTGTGAAGCAATCTATTGCAAGGGAAATCTCTCCTTGTGATCAAGACTGAAGGAAACTGTTTACATGCCCTAACAGTTTAACCCACTGTGTGGTTCATAATCTCAAGCATGAGGAACTTGAATGCTTGCTAATAGTCCTTGTCTATATTCATGACTGTGTGTTTCACAAATCCTTCTGTCCTCCCCCACTCATCTTTTCATTTTGATGGCTTTTTAAACAGCACCCAGTTACAGAAGTTGTTGTTCAACTGGATAGATATCCCTCACAAGGAGGAAAGGACCCTCCTGAGCTTAGTGACAGCTGTGAGTTGTGGCTGTCTCTGTGGAAGCCATCATCATCTCTTCATGGAAGTAAGGTAAATTAGCAATTCCCCCAGGAGTTTGGCAGGAATTTCTTTCCCAGGATTTCCCCCACCCACCAAGTCTTGCAGAGTGGGAAGGTAAGTATGTTCCCCATGTGTCTCCTTCATTCATCGATTTCTTGTGCCTCCAGGAGGGCAATATGAAACCTTGGTCGGAAGCTGTAGCAAGTGGTGAAATAATTTGGAAGGAATTTAGATCAAAGGACTTGGGTTACATTAAGAGTTTCGCAGGCTGTAAGGCTGACAGGCGGTGGGAGCAAGGGCAACCCATGAATCAAGACTGCAAAGATGCATAAGCCCAAGAGGACTGGCTAACCACCTAGGCCCTTTCCAGATTGATAGCCGCTTTTCTCTTCTCTCATAGCTCATCTGCTCCTCAGCAATAACAAGAGCAGCTTTTGTGGTGTTGTGAGACACATACAGTGATATTTTCACTCAGGGAAAAGGCAGTTCAAATAAAGAAAATCCTGACATCTTCTACAACATCATCACCATGACTAAACAATTAAATACATAAATAAACTTTTTATTAAGTCTTCAGCAAGAGGAGAAGATAGGTAGATGATAGATAGATAGATAGACAGATAGATAGATAGATAGACAGACAGACAGACAGACAGACAGACAGACAGACAGACAGACAGTAGGAGAGAGAAAGAAGTAGATAGATAGAAGTAGATAGAGATAGAACATAATATGAAATATCTGGAGGAAGTATAGGGAAAATAGAATAGATAAAAGTGCTGCAAGCAATATCAATTGAATTGTTGTTTTGTTGGAGTAGAAAAGTGAGAATAAAAGGTGGCATAAAAGTATAATCACAAGGGTCATGAAACTCATCAAATTTGTGCGTGTGCGTATGTGTAACATGTAGGCATACATGAACCAAGGATGTCTTCCAAATTAACAATTCCACTCAGTGAAATACCTATTGAAGTTATTGCCATTCACTGTAGCACAATGGTAACAAACAATGCCGGTGGTGTGGACCTAGCATTCCCTCCATTTCCCTGGAAACATTTGATCTCTTTATGGATTTTGCTCAACTGCCCATGTGTTATAGGAGGACAGAAATTGCCAGTCACACCTTGAGAGAGATTAGTTGCCTTATATTCTTGCTGTTTTCCAAGAACCATATGGTCTTCTTAAAAATAAATCTATTCCATTCTGCCACATGGCTGTTGAGAGGCATTTTCAGCCAGAAAGTTTGCATTTTTATCTGCCATGTCATCGTAAACACGGTGATTAATCAGCATCCAAGACCAACACCTAGTCATTTCCACTTCATTGCCATTGGCAATTTGCATGCATTTGATTAAACATGCTAGAAATGTACTTTCCTGATACAATGCACCAGGGGTCTCCTTCTCAAAACAGATTGAAATCTTAATTAAAATAATATTGAAGGAAATCTGAAAAAAAAAAAAACCTAGGTCAGTTTGTCTTGTGCGGTTAAAAAAAAAAATCTAAAGAGCCATTACATGGAATTACATGAAGTCACTTTTTTTTTTTAAAGTGGACATTAATTCCTTTCTGGATTTCTAAATATTTTTGTTTGTTTGTTTGTTTTTGCCCTTTACCCACATTTATTATTGCCATCAGAAAAAGTACTATAATTTAGTCCATTAAATGGAAGGCTTGGAAAATGGACCCTCGAGATTAAAATAATATTCTCTCAGCCATGAAGCTGACTGAATAAATTGATTTTCTTTGACAGATACCTTCCTTGTGTATTTTTTTATGCAGAAAATCCCAAGTTCTGATTGGCATACCAAAAAAGAAGGGAAGAAGGAAAAATGGTGAAGAGGCACTAGCAATTGACAGCAAAATGAGAATGAGAAATACAACAAAGATATTTAAAATAATGCATGGCACAGAAAATGGAGACAGTGATGTTTTTCTCATGTTCTCTCACAATATAAGAACTGAAGGACATCCATTAAAACTACATTGTGGGGAGATTCTGAGGTGAAACTATCGCTTTAGCAAGTTTGAGATGATTTCACTATTGATTTTATCAATTTGCTCCAACCCTTTCATTAGACATTAAAAATCTGATTTTTCTCCAAGGCATTCAGGTTAGGACATTGGATACGTTATCTTGGGAGATGATATGATGAAATTTGATGGCTGGTTTTGTACATCTGTTTTTATTTTTATAATTATTGTTGTTGACCTCTGTTTTAATGTCTTCTTAGGTGCCATGAGTAGATTAAGTTGAATGAATGAATGAATGAATGAATGAATGAATGAATGAATGAATGGAGAATTTAGAGAGTGTAAAATAAAACTTACCCAGACTAGAGATACATAGTTAAAATATACACTTTTGAAATGTAAAGGGTGTGCAAAAATGTATTTCTGTTTTAAAAGAAAAATTGTTTGTTATTTTACATTATATTATACATAGTACTTAATTATCTTAAGATATCATTAAGCACTCAATCTATTTTGTAGTTACTTCAATCAAGGACTTTTGTTTTAAACCATCTCCCCCCCTTCTCCAAATTGGAGATTTTTTTTAATTGGCTGGGTGAAGGACAGAATTAATTAGAGCATCACATGGATAGGCTAAAGGGATTCCTTTCTCTTTCAGATACTTTCAGTCATTTTGAAAAATATATATGAAATTGGTATTTATATTTAAGTAAAGCCACAAATTTTTAGGAATTTTGAGATTTGGAATTTGTTATCCATCCATATAGTAATAGTAATAGTAGTAAAGTTGGAAGGGACCTTGGAGGTCATCTAGTCCAACCCCCTGCTCGGGCAGGAAACCCTACACCATTTCGGACAAATGGCTGTCCAGTCTCTTCTTAAAAACTTCCAGTGTTGGAGCACTTACTGCTTCTGGAGGCAAGCTGTTCCACTGATTAATTGTTCTCACTGTCAGGAAGTTTCTCCTTAGTTCTAGTTGCTTCTCTCCTTGATTAGTTTCCACCCGTTGCTTCTTGTCCTGCCTTCAGGTGCTTTGGAAAATAGCTTAATTCCCTCTTCTTTATGGCAGCCCCTGAGATATTGGAATACTGCCATCATGTCCCCCCTTGTCCTTCTCTTCGTTAAACTAGACATACCCAATTCTAGCAACCGTTCCTTATATGTTTTAGCCTCCAGTCCCCTAATCATCTTTGTTGCTCTTCTCTGTACTCTTTCTAGAGTCTCAACATCTTTTTTGCATCGTGGTGACCAAAACTGGATGCAGTATTCCAAGTGTGGCCTTACCAAGGCATTGAAGAGTGGTATTAATCCTTCACGTGATCTTGATTCTATCCCTCTGTT
Organism: Crotalus tigris; assembly: GCF_016545835.1. NCBI lineage: Eukaryota > Metazoa > Chordata > Lepidosauria > Squamata > Viperidae > Crotalus > Crotalus tigris. The sequence goes on along the minus strand of NW_024096886.1, from coordinate 137,570 downwards.
AATGCAGCCTAGCACTGTGTTGGCCTTTTTGGCAGCTGCAGCACACTGCTGACTCATATTTAGGTGATTGTATACTAGGATTCCGAGGTCCCTCTCACAGTTACTACTATTGAGCAAGGTGCCACCTATGCTGTACTTATGCATTTGGTTTTTCTTGCCTAAATGTAGAACCTTGCTTTTTTCACCATTGAATTTCATTTTGTTAGTTAGTGCCCAGTGTTCAAGTCTGTCCAGATCCTTCTGTATCTGAAGCCTGTCTTCTGGAGTGTTGGCTATTCCTGCCATCTTGGTGTCATCTGCAAATTTGATGAGTTCCCCATCTATCCCTTCATCCAAATCGTTGATGAAGATGTTGAAGAGTACTGGGCCCAGAACAGAGCCCTGGGGCACCCCACTACACACTTCCTTCCATATAGATGCAGTTCCATTGAGGACCACTCGCTGAGTATGGCCGGTCAGCCAGCTACGGATCCATCTGGTGGTGGTTCTGTCTACCCCACATTTTTCTATCTTGTCAAGTAGTAGGTTGTGATCTACTTTATCAAATGCCTTACTTAAGTCCAAGTAAATTATGTCCACAGCATTCCTCTGATCCACTAATTTTGTCACTTGGTCAAAGAATGCAATAAGATTTGTCTGGCATGATCTATTTTTGACGAACCCATGTTGGCTTTTAGTAATGACTTTGTTTGCCTCTAGGTGTTCATTGATTCGTTATTTGATTATCTTTTCCAGGATCTTCAGGTATTGAGGTCAGGCTGATAGGTCTGTAATTTTCTGGATCCATTTTTTTTCCTTTTTTGAGGATGGGAACTACATCAGCTCTTTTCCAGTCCTCTGGTAGTTTCCCTGTGTTCCAGGATCTTTGAAAAATATAGTTCAGTGGCTCCGATATCACATCTGCCAGTTCCTTGAGAACTCTGGGGTGTAATCCATCTGGTCCTGGTGATTTGAACTCATCTAGGCCGGACAGGTGCTCCCTAACGATTTTCTTGCCTATCTTAACTTGTGTTTCTGTTTTGTTTTTTATGGCACTATTTTTGATAGGTTGATCTGTTTTTTCCCTTTGTGTAAAGACAGATGCAAAAAATGAGTTAAATAGTTCTGCTTTCTCCCTGTTGCTTGTCACCTTCTTGCCACTTCCACCCACTAATGGACCAATCATTTCCTTCACTTTTTTCTTGTTTTTTACATGTTGAAAGAAGCTTTTTTTGTTATTTTTGACTTTGGTCGCAAGACTTAGTTCATTTTGAGCCTTGGCTTTCTTCACTTCATCTTTGCAGGCTCGGGCTATTTGCTGATATTCTGACTTAGTTATGTTCCCTTCTTTCTACTTTCTATACTTGTCCTTTTTATCTTTCAATTTGTCAGAGAGTTCTTTATGCAGCCATGCTGGTTTCTTTTGAGAGCTGTTATTTTTCCTCTTTGTTGGTATTGTGCTAGACTGTGCTTTTATTATCTCATATAGTAACTGGGGTACATTTTTCTGATATGAAATAATCTGTATATGGATCAGTGGCATTTTCCATGTGTGCATTATCATGGCTGTGTGGAGAATCAATACTAAATTTAGCATCTTGGTTATGCTTAAATGGTTCCCATTTGAGTTTTGGGCCTCTGAATTTGGTGCCAGTATTGGGTGAGCACATTTCAAAAAGTGCAGGCAAGGACACTTGCATAAAATCAGTTAAAATTGATCTAATTTAGCTTTAACTGCAATCCCTTAAGCTGAATGAATCAAAACCAAAACAATTTAATGTATCTCTTTCCTCACCCATTGACTCATCTTCTGTAAATTTGAAATTAATATAACCAAATGGCATTTTTTTGAGAGCCTCTCAGAACCATAACTAAAAAGTTACAAATTGCATTTGTTTCCAGAGTTACAGTTTGTACATCTCATACAGATGTTGCCTTAGGGCTAAAATAGAAATATTTATGCCTATTTTGGTCTCTAGTTCCTGCACTTAGTCAAATGCTAAGTAGAGTGGGACCTGCTTAGTACCTGGGTAGGAGATCACCATAAAATATTAGGGCTGTAGATAAAGCAAAAGTAGTGGGAAGCAGTGGCAAACATTTACATTGTACTGCCAAGAAAATTAGAGATCTGTCTATAAAGACACCAGAAGTCAAGTTTAACCTTATCTTTAACTTTTTACTTTGCAGCCTCCCATACCTAGATTTAAAAAGGAAGAAATGAGTCAAATAATGAAGAGAAGCAACTACCATAAAGGATTTTTGGATATTGAAGGATTAATCAGTGCTTCAGGCAGGGGAATGTTCATTCCTGAAACATGATATGTGTCATGAGAGGAGCTGACAAATATCTGAACATCTTTTCCTTCAGAAAAGGATCATTCTAAGGTATCATATGTGCATGTGGCCTGAAACAGGTAAAGGCCTTCTTTGGAACAGTCCTCGCTCTCTGAACACTTTCCCTCCAAAAGTCCATATGATCTCAACCCTTTTTGCATTTTACAAACAAAACTAATATTATTCCAGCATGCCTTGAGCCTTAGTTGATTGTTTGGTCACCCCCATATTGTCAGTTAGATTGTTTTTAATGCTTGACATTGTTTTCTCTCATTTATCATTTATTTGCTTACCTTTAGTTAGCTACCCAGAGTTCATTTGGAGTGGGGCACACGACAAAGATGGTTAAAGTAATAAAGCCATAACACTGAAGTTTTTTGCACACTGGTAGCAGCCTTCTTCAGAAATGTTCCATGTGTACAACATATGTATAGAGAAGGAGGGGCAAAGCTTGGAATCTGGCTGCACCCTTGACATCCTGGGTGGTCCTAGCCACTTGCTTGGACATCTGTAGATTGGCACACACATCCAGGGATGTAGCTGACATCATGCGGACTACCACAGATGGGACAAGCAAATGCAGTCTTGTTGCTCCCTTTTCAGTTTCTTCAAGTACGATGAATGAACATCTCAGCAGAACATTATGGGGGTGACAGATAAGGGTTAGCATTGGGAGACATTATGGTGGGAGACTGGAGGCAAAGCACTACAGAAAATAAGGGTGCAATGTTTCATGCTGGTTCCTTGTTCCAGCACCAAGATCTCTACCCCTCTTCTTGATCAGCAGGTCTTCTGTGGCCCTGGCCTTTGGATGTTGCTTCTAAATGCAAGGTCAGCCTATACTGAGGAATTTCAAGAATTTTAGTCTGCCTTCCTTGGGACTGGGATCTGATGTCCATGGTGTTCATGGCAGCCATGGGCCTATCCCAGCTCATCCAGAGACTAACATGGAACATCAGTCACCTGATCTAGCTTTCCGCTGGAGCAGTGACAAAGTGATCTGAAATTGGGGGAGCTCTCTGTGACTTCCTTGTCATAGTCAGACCATGCCCTGGTAACCAGAACCTATTAGATCAATCTGCCCCTGACAACTGATGGACCTGCAAGTGTTCCAGAAAGAGATGGAGGTTGTTTCTGGTCTGAGTCTCACCACTTGGAACAAGAAGGCAGCTGTGGCCTTGCATGTCACTGTGCCCGTGCAACCAATAGTTTTCTGTGGATCCTGTTGCAAACTTCCTTTTTTATTCTTTCTTCAAACAATGATGATGGTATAAAAGCCTCCTTCTAGCACTTGTTGTTGTTGTTGTTAATTGCGAAGTCGTGTCCGACCCATCGCAACCCCATGGACAACGTTCCTCCAGGTCTTCCTGTCCTCTACCATCTTCTGGAGTCCATTTAAGTTCACACCTACTGCTTCAGTGACTCCATCCAGCCATCTCATTCTCTGTCGTCCCCTTCTTCTATTGCCCTCAATCTTTCCCAGCATTAGGCCCTTTTCCAGTGAGTCCTTCCTTCTCATTAGGTGGCCAAAGTATTTGAGTTTCAACTTCAGGATCTGGCCTTCTAAAGAGCAGTCGAGGTTGATCTCTTCTAGGACTGACCGGTTTGAACGCCTTGCAGTCCAAGGGACTCGCAGGAGTCTTCTCCAGCACCATAGTTCAAAGGCCTCAATTCTTTGGCGCTCAGCCTTTCTTATGGTCCAACTTTCACAGCCATACATTGCAACTGGGAAAACCATGGCCTGGACTATACACACTTTTGTTGGCAGGGTGATGTCTCTGCTTTTTAGTATGCTGTCTAGATTTGCCATAGCTTTCCTCCCCAGGAGCAAGCGTCTTTTAATTTCTTGGCTGCAGTCCCCATCTGAGGTGATCTTGGAGCCCAGAAAAATAAAATCTGTCACTACCTCCATTTCTTCCCCATCTATTTGCCAGGAATTGAGAGGGCCGGATGCCATGATTTTGGTTTTCTTAATGTTGAGTTTCAAGCCAACTTTTGCACTCTCCTTCTTCACCCGCATCAAGAGGCTCTTTAGTTCCTCTTCACTTTCTGCCATTAGAGTGGTATCATCTGCATATCTTAGGTTGTTGATATTTCTCCCGGCAATCTTAATTCCAACTTTTGATTCATCTAGCCCTGCCTTTCTCATGATGTGCTCTGCATATAAGTTAAATAGGCAGGGCGACAGTATACAGCCTTGCCGGACTCCTTTTCCAATTTTGAACCAATCAGTGGTTCCGTGTCCAGTTCTCACTGTTGCTTCTTGACCCGCATATAGGTTTCTCAAGAGACAAATGAGATGGTCTGGTACTCCCATCTCTTTAAGAACTTGCCACAATTTGTTGTGATCCACACAATCAAAGGCTTTTGCATAGTCAATGAAGCAGAAGTAGATGTTTTTCTGGAACTCCCTAGCTTTCTCCATGATCCAGCGTATGTTGGCAATTTGATCTCTAGTTCCTCTGCCTCTTCGAAATCCTGCCTGTACTTCTGGTAGTTCTCGATCTACATACTGCTGGAATCTAGCTTGTAGGATTTTAAGCATAACTTTACTAGCATGTGAAATGAGTGCAATGGTGCGATAGTTTGAATATTCTTTGCCTTTCTTTGGAATTGGAATGTAAACTGACCTTTTCCAATCCTGTGGCCACTGTTGAGTTTTCCAAATCTGCTGGCAAATTGAGTGTAGCACTTTTACTGCATCGTCTTTTAAGATTTTGAATAGCTCAGCTGGAATACTGTCACCTCCACTAGCTTTGTGTTGCTCAGATTTTCTAAGGCCCATTTCACTTCACATTCTAGGATGTCTGGTTCGAGGTCAGTGACCATCTCATTGTGGTTATCTGGGATGTTAAGCTCATTCTTGTATAGTTCTTCTGTGTAGTTTTGCCATCTCTTCTTAATCTCTTCTGCCTCTGTTAGGTCCCTGCCATTTTGGTCCTTTATCATGCCCATCTTTGCATGAAACGTTCCCTTCATATCTCCAATTTTCTTGAAGAGATCTCTGGTCCTCCCTATTCTGTTGTTTTCTTCTATTTCTTTGCACTGTTCATTTAAGAAGGCATTCTTATCTCTTCTAGCTACTCTCTGGAATTCTGCATTCAATTGGGTGTATCTTTCTCTTTCTCCTTTGCCTTTCGCTTCCCTTCTTTCCTCAGCTATTTGCAAAGCTTCCTCAGACAGCCATTTTGCTTTCTTGCATTTCTTTTTCTTTGGGATGGTTTTAGTTGCTACCTCTTGTACAATGTTGTGAACTTCCATCCATAGTTCTTCAGGCACTCTGTCTATCAGATCTAATTCCTTAAATCTATTTGTCACCTCTACTGTATATTCATCAGGAATATGATTTAGTTCATACCTGAGTGGCCTAGTGCTTTTCCCTACTTTTTTCAATTTAAGCCTAAATTTTGCAACGAGAAGCTCATGATCTGAGCCACAGTCAGCTCCTGGTCTTGTTTTTACTGACTGTATAGAGCTTCTCCATCTTTGGCTGCAGAGCACATAGTCAATCTGATTTCTATGTTGACCGTCTGGTGATGTCCATGTGTAGAGCCGTCTCTTGGGTTGTTGGAAAAGAGTGTTTGTTATGACCATCGTATTCTCTTGACAAAATTCTATTAGCCTGTGCCCTGCTTCATTTTGTACTCCAAGGCCAAACTTGCCTGTTATTCCGGTTATCTTTTGGCTTCCTACCTTAGCATTCCAATCCCCCATGATGATAAGGACATCATTTTTTGGTGTTAATTCTATAAGGTGCTGTAGGGCTTCATAGAACCGGTCAATTTCATCCTCTTCAGCACCAGTGGTTGGGGCATAGATTTGGATTATTGTGATATTGAATGGTTTGCCTTGGATTCGAATTGAGATCATTCTGTCATTTTGGGGGTTGTATCCCAGTATTGCTTTTCCTATTCTTTTATTGACTATGAAGGCTACTCCATTTCTTCTGAGGGATTCTTGCCCACAGAAGTATACCTGATGGTCATCTGAGTTAAATTCACCCATTCCTGCCCATTTTAGTTCGCTGATTCCTAAGATGTCGATGTTCAGTCTTGTCATCTCTTTTTTGACTATGTCTAACTTGCCTTGATTCATGGATCTTACATTCCAGGTTCCTATGGAGAAAAAATCTTTACAGCATCGGACTTTCCTTTCACCACCAGATATATCCACAGCTGAGCGTCCTTTCGGCTTTGGCCCAGTCGCTTCATTCTTTCTGGCGCTACTAGTACTAGCCCTCTGCTCTTCCCCAGTAGCATATTGGACACCTTCCGACCTGAGGGGCTCATCTTCCAGCATCATATCTTTTTGCCTTTTAGTACTGTCCATGGGGTTTTCATGGCAAAGATACTGGAGTGGTTTGCCATTTCCTTCTCCAGTGGATCACATTTTGTCAGAACTCTCTGCTATAACCTGTCCATCTTGGGTGGCCCTGCATGGCATAGCTTATAGCTTCATTGAGTTACGCAAGCCCCTTCACCACGACAAGGCAGTAATCCATAAAGGGGCTTCTAGCACTACTATTCCATAAAATTCACATAATATATTTCCTCGTTTCTGTCTTGTAGTGATGACTGCTGTTTGAAACTAATTTATGCTCAGTGACTTTCTTTCACTTCCATTGTTATTAAAAGATACCATACAGTGTAAGATTGCACAATGGCTGACTTCTAGAGGTGGCATGGTGAACCAAACAGAGCGGAGATGACAACTATGGCAAAGACCAAAAACAAACAAACAAAAAAACCCACTCACAAGTGGAATGATTCTTTGGAACTCTATAGATAAGAAGAAGATGGGAGATCATCCACATGTGCTCTGAATAGCTGCTTCTCATGAGGAGACTATAGGTTAGTGGTCTCCTGCAAGTCTGAACATTGGGAGACAAAGGGATCGACCATTGTGCTCCAAGCTTAGTGGAGCTTTTTAAAGGATACTGAATATGCTAACCTCATTTTCTAATCACTTTCAGAAATTGCTTCTTTAATTATCCTGAGGTGATTGAAGAGTTTCAAAATGACAAGCTCGAAAAGCTGCCTGTTGAGCTTACCTTCCTTCTTGAATAAAAGAAAAATTAATTATGATTTTTAAAACTAAGTTAAGACTTTAAAGGATTGGAAATAAATGGCAAAAACCTAGTAGGATTTTAATTTAAGAAAGTTATAAATAAATTAGAGGTCCAGACCTTTTTGGAACATTAAGACATTTACTATAAGATTTTGGAAATAATTAAATAAAATAAACAGTATTTTGTGGGAGCCAGTATCTTTTATTTATTGTAAGTCAAAACAGAAACCTGAAACTTTCAGAAATTGAACATTAAATGGGATTAAACATTCCAGGAGAAAAGGGGGAAAATGTAAATGTCTTTGGTTTTTGTTTGGAGTGGGGATTTACAAAATGACACAAAACACTGTAACATTAGAAATATTTCAGGAGATTTTCTAAGAATGGGGCAGACGTTAGCAGCTACAATATGAGAAATGTCAGCAATAAGGTCTGTCTGTATGGATGAAATATGTCCAAAGGATGCTAAATCTAATGCACATATTAAATCCGATACAAAAATGTGTATTATAAAATGGAGAAGGCACTTAAAGTGGAATTACAAATGATGAGCCAAAAGAATGATCCTGATAAGGACAAAAGAAACTAGTTAAAACTTTGAAAATCAAAGTGGAAATACAAATGACAAATCAAGACAATCACTTGTCTGTAATGGGAAAAAGAAGGAAAGAAAGAAATATTTAGGAGAGACCAAACAACTGAATGAATTAAAGATCAAGATTATTCGAAGTAAAAGAAAGGAACATAAAGTTGTTGTTTTTTAAATTAAGGTTAAAGTAAGATATGTTTTTATAAAGCTTTGGCAATCCTTTGCAGACTTTTTGCTAATACCAGGACTGAAAAGTTGATGATGTATGGATTTGCATATATATAAGGGGTGGGTTATGGAAAGAAGAGATACTTATTTGTAACCTTAGGGGGTGAGGAGGTATCAAATTTATTTTCAGTTGTGATGAAGATGGAAATCACTTATTTATAACTTTCGTTTCTTTGTCTTTGTCATACTTTCTTCTTTTTATTTATTTTTTTCTTTGCATTTTTCTATCCTTTTCTGAATTTAGCTTGTAATTTGCTTTTCCTATTGTAATTAAAATCTTTAATATTTTTTTTAAAGCTACATATTCAGCTGAGTTCTACAACAGAATACTTTAAAAGAGGACCAGAAAAAGCCACATTAATAGGATGCTTATAATTATAGGATCCTGATGGCTATCCAAAAAAAGGCAAACTGAATACTTTGGCACCAGTCATAGCCTTTGATGACTAAGAAATCCAGCCCAGCCATTGAAGTTGGTAGCATGTAACATAGTCATGTAATAACCAACATTCCTTTGATATTTAATAATATAGTAATCCAACATTTTTCTGCTATTTCTGGAGGACTTAATGTAGAATGCTTTAAAAAATTTTAAAGGGTTCTGATTCTCTGGTGTGATATTTTCATTTATGCAAATTCAAAGAACTATTGTGTAAGCCAGTTCAGAAGGCTAACATGAAGGATTTTTAATATATATATATATATATATATATATCATCCTTTCTCCTGTCAACAAGACTTCTTTTGCTTGGTTGAAATGGTTCACTTGAATATCCCAGATGGCTAATCTGGAAGAATGTATTGTGATTAAAAGAGTAAAAGGAACATTTCTTAAGGACATTTGGATGTCTTGTACAAAGCAGATGCCATTTCTTAGCAGTGTTTGAATCTTAGTTCTTTTGCAGTATTTATTTGTACTGAAGATTGCTTCGCTTATATAATATTGGCACTTCCTAGCAATGCTAACCACTAACAGAAGTTTGAAGAGAAGTATTTGGAGCTTAATGAAAAATAAGAGCTTGGACATTGATCCAGAATATGAAGGTAGTTGCTAAGATGGGGGGGAGGAGATGAAAATATGATGTGCCTTATACAAATGCATCCTTTTAACTTCCTAATTTGACTTTTTTGTCAGATCACTTCTTCTGATTTTGGATAAATTCTTAGATTGAAGAAAAAGTTGATCCTTTCTCCAGGGTTAATTGTGGGGACGTGTATTGGTTGACTTCAATGACACCATTCTCTTTCCTGCCAAAAAGCCAGCTTTAAAAATGGCTAGGTGAAATTTATACGCTTACAAAAAAACCTGTATGTTCATACAAGATGTGTACTCCATAAATATGCTTAAAGATTTGCATTCCAGCTGAAACTTGTGAGGCACACAAACAATATGGGCTGACTCTCTCAACCTGGGTTGTGTTTCTGTATCTTTAATTGTGAAGCCAGGTTAACAATGAAAGTCAAAAATCTGTCATGACTATTCATTAATTCTGCTGCTTGTATCCTTCTTTCCTGCAGCTTGAGAAAAGCACCATTATATGAAAAAAATCCAAATATTCAAGTGTAAAGCATTTTGTACAACTTATGTGCTATATCAAGAGGACTATGGAGTTTTTGAAATAAATATTCAACAATCTGAATACACTTTAATTTCATTTGTGTGTGTTTTCCATTAGTACAATTGCATTAACTGAAATCTCTAATGTGGACTATCTTGTTTTTTGTTTTAGCAATGGTTTTGTTTTTTGTTTTTTTATTGAAAAGTAGCTCCAGGAGATTCCTAAAAGCTTTCCATTAGAGGGGTTGGATTCGAGCAAATCTCTAACAAGGAAGCTTATTTTGATTGAAATTATTGCTACAGAAGATCAAATAGAAACCCTACAAAGCCCCTCAAACTTTATTTGGCATCATAAAACCAGACTCCTTGCCTTTAAGAATAAATGGATGAGTGACAGTTCTATTTCAGATACCAGAGAACATTTTATCTACAACTCCTGACACTCTTCTTCTTCCAAGCCATATGTGGCAAAGGAGACAATAGCACCCCGTGTCACTAGCACACCTAGCAGGTGCTTATCTACTCCCCATCTGCAAAATCAGATGTTATTAACAGGTCAAAGTTGGAGTATATCTGTGTATATAAAATGTCAGAGGAGAAAGAGTTATAACAGGCAGTTATGAGGAACATCTAGAGAACACTAAATAGCTGGATGAACTGATGATGACTGTCTTATTATTGCAATCACCTCTATAATTTCTTACCACTCACCTCTGCTACTTAGATCTAATGCAGCCAACCATTCTGGATATGAAAACTGCTTCCCCTCTCCTCTGATGCTTTTGTTCTTCTAAACACTCCCCACAGACCAAAGCTGAAATTTTGTATGCCACTGTCAAACCCTTATATTACCAGTGGTGGCTAAAATTGCAAGGTTCAGCTCATGGTGAACAACTTCAGATGATATATTGGCATGGTTATGATGGAAAAACTTAGGGGGGGGGGGAAAAGCTGCCTTGAGCAAAAAGACCCTGCTCCCTGTCCTTCTTTTATGGAGCGGGGTTTACTTTGACCAAGTGTTATGCATGGCTGTCAGGGGAATTCTGGGAGTTGAAGTCACATATCTTAAAGTTGCTAAGGTTGAGAAACACTGCTCTAATCACTTACTACCAAAGCTGTTACAAAGTGGAAGGATTAAAAGAGGGTGCCTATTAACCCTTGCTCCAACAAAAATATCTCCCTGAGTTCTGATGTGCCCTGGACCCTTGGTTTTCTTTGGTGTAGACATGTTCCTTAAATTTGCTCCTTTTGTCCAGAATCCCAAGTCCTCTATTTTGAGGGAAACTCTGGGTAAATTCTAAGAGAGTGAGTGGGAATTATATTATAATAATAATGATGATGATGATGTTGATGATGATGATAATAATAACAACAACAACAACAACAACAAAGTTGGAAGGGACCTTGGATTTCTTCTAGTCCAACTCCCTGCTCAGGCAGGAAACCCTATACCCATTTCAGACAAATGGCTGTCTAGTCTCTTCTTCAAAACTTCCAGTGTTGGAGCATTCACAACTTCTGGAGGCAGGTTGTTCCACTGATTAATTGTTCTCACTGTCAGGAAGTTTCTCCTTAGTTCTAGGTTGCTTCTCTCTTTGATTAATTTCCATCCCTTGCTTCTTGTCCTGCCCTCAGGGGCTTTGGAGAATAGCTTGACTCCCTCTTCTTTGTGGCAACCATGTAGTTTCATGGAAGCTCTAAAACCCAATATGTTCTCTCCCTAGTTCCCACTCCTGGTAAATAAGCAATCACAGACTGTAAAGGTAGAAAGAAAAAATGGAAACCCAGTCTATTTGTGTATTAGTGCACTAATTCTAAAGGTATGTGGGAATGACCTTGAGGGATGAGGAGAAGAGATGTTTCCTAAAGAAGAGAGGGAGAAACCCCAATTGATGACTGGTCAGAGGAAAAAACTTAGGAAGGACCTGCCCTAATGCATCAGGCGAGATTTGTATTTCCTGATTTGCAAAATTATATTAATGTAGCCATACAGCAAATTAGAATTAGTTCATCTAGTCATATTTCCTATCTGCTTTATTTGAAGGGCTGATACTAATACAGCATTCTTAATAGGTAGTTATCCCATCTCTATAGAAACATCTGCCAAGAAGAGTCTAACATCTCTTGAAGCAATATATTGTACTGTTGAACACTTAGTTGAAATCTTTTTTTTAATAATTTCATAGATACCTATCTCCTGGCTTACAAAGTTAAAAATTAAAAAAAACAATACAAAAACAACAAAAAGGGGAAAAAATTAAAACAACATTATTAATCTACAAAAAAAAAAAAACCTTAACAAAGCTTCCTTATAATTGAAGACCAATTTGTGGTTTGTAATCTGCCCCATGTTCATGTTAGTCCTTCAGATACTTGAAGCTATTACTTTTTCCTTCCCTCAATACTCCTCCCACTGTTCCTCATAAGTTTTCCTTCCAAGGCACTTGTCTTCTTTGTTGCTCTCCTCTGGAAATGCCTAAATGTGTTTTTTAAAACAGGATGCTATGTTCTAGATATGAGCTGACCACTGCAAAATAGAGAAGAATTGTGGCTTCTCCTGATCTTGACATTATATTGCAAAGGTCTTCAAACTTGGCCCTTTTATGACTTGTGGACTTCAACTCCCAGAATTCCTCATCCAGCGTGCCTGGCTGAGGAATTCTGGGAGTTGAAGTCCACAAGTCATAAAAAGGCCAAATTTGAAGACCCCTGTTATATTGCAGTTGTTATTTTTGTATTTTGCTCATGTTCAGCTTATATTCATCAAGATCTTTTTCTCAATATAGTTCCCTCCAACTTAGAATTTTTGCACTGATTTCTCCTACCCCAGCATAAGATTTTGCATTATGTAATCATTTTATCCTGTCCACTAAAATATTTCTATTCTCCCTATATTTCTGTTGTCTCAGATGTTCTAATTCTCCATCCAAATCACAAAATGCCACTGAACTTTTCCCTCCTGTTTGATTTGGAAATACTGGCATATATTCATTGGCTACAAATGTTTGATGAGCCTAATACATGTATAAATCAGATAATCTTTAAAATAATCCTAAAGCAGATGTCCAGTATCTTTCTTCTCTGAAGCATTCTACTGCAAGACAATAACTGAATCGCTATAAAGCTATCAAAACCTTTAATGGTATCATGATTAGGCTTGGGTTGTGAAATGGATATTAACCATTTTTATTAATACTGAGATGGTATGTTTCCCATCAGCCCCTATTGTTTGAGAACAATGCATGTTATTGCACTGCATACAAATCGGGTGCCTTTAAGAAAAGAAAAAGAAAGAATGCTGCTAAACTGCCAAAATATGTGGACCACGTTTACTTCAGTTAAATTACATCTTGATACCTTTAAATTCATTTTCTTAGACTTGAATTGAATATGATGCCAATGATATAATATTTCACAACACTTTTCTTTTCAGTTTAACATGACTGAATCGGTTGGATTTTGCTTAGAGGTATAATGCCAGTTTTTCTTGCATGCCTAAACCCTTTGTTTTGCTCTGCACTCTTAGTGGGATGAGAACTATCAAACTCTTCAACATTTTTGCTATAGTTAATTTCCTAGCTAGATGTTATAGATGGGCTTAGCTCAATGTTTTTTTTTCACGTGACCAAAGACTGTGCTTAATATCCAAAAACGGAGGAGGAAAAGAATGACATCTCCCCTAAAGTTGGATTCTAAGAAACTTAGAATCATAAGAAACATAAGCAATAACCTGCTGGATCAACACTGGTCCACCACCTGGCCAGCAGATTGTTCTCACAATGGTTAACCATCTGCACAATGAAGCCCAGTAGTCTCCCAGCAGATAGTCTTCAGAGACAGTCAACCTGCCATCAATCTAAATGTCATTGATCCTCATAACTTCCATGAATGGGTTCAACCTTTTTTGAACCAAGCCAAGCTGATAGCCAGCACCAAATCTCGTGGTAGCAAATTCCAATACTGAATTACACATTTGTTTAACTAGTTCTTTCCCTTTTGTCTATCCTGATTTGCCCTGGATTCAATCTAATTGAATGACCTCTAGGTCTAGTACTTTGGAAAGGGAAATTTGCATAATTTTGTTCACCTCAGTTATGTCCTTTTTCATTTGCCTCCTTTCTAGATTAAATCTTTCCTCATAAGGAAGCTGTTCCAGTCCCACGATCATCTTAGTTGCCCTTCTCTGAACCTTCTCTACCGCCACAATATTTTTTTCAAGGTGCCATGACCAAAATTGCACAACTGAACAATATCCCAGATGTGGTTGCATCATTGATTTATCTAAAGGCATTAATAATACCAGCACCTCTATTTTCAATACAATTTTTACTGTGTTATCCCCAGCATGGTGCAGACTTCTTCTTACAGTAGATACACACTGTGTCAATATCTTTATTGAGCTCTTTGCTCATAAGTCACTGCTAAGTCTGATCCCTTTAGTTTGTATGTGTAGTTAGGATTTGGGACATCACCTTAGACTTGCTTACATTGAATGGCATCAGCCTTTTTGCCTCCCATTCCTTTAATGTGTAGAGATCCCTTTGGAGCTCTTCATAATCTTTTATTCTTTTGCCATTCTGAACAACATTCTAGTTACTAGATAACAAATCACATCACAATTCCAGATCATTTATAAATGCATTTCAAAGCACTAGTCCTGGAGGACCCCACTAGTTATCTTCCTCCATTGTGGAAAAAAATGTCCATTTACTCCCACTCTTTCTTTTCTATTTGTTTAGTCAGTTGCTTATCCAGAAAAAGATCTACCCTTTTATTCCAGGCTGGTAAGCTTACTGAGAAATCTTTGATGAGGGACTGTATCAAAGACTTTTTCAAAAACTCAGTAGATGGTATCTAGTAGTTGATACCTAATGGCTCCCCTATATCCACAAGCTTATTAATGTTGTTTAAAACACTCTAGTGGTTTAATTAGACGAGACCTTCCTTTAGTGAAGCTGTGTTGTATATCTTTAAGCAAGGCCTGTTTCTCCAAATATTCAGTAATTTCATTTTAAATAGCAGTTTCCACTATCTTCCCTGGAGCAGATGTTAAATTGACAAGCCTATAATTTCCTGGAACTCCCCATGAGCCTTCTTAAAAATTGGAGTTACATTGGCCCCTTTCCAGTCCTCAAGTACAGAGTCCCATCCACTGGGTGGATTTTATTTGTTATATACAAAGAAAGTAAGGATGCCTCATATCAAATCTGACTCCACATAAAGGCATTTGTGCAAATTTCTTGGAAGGAGTAGAGAAGTGGTTTGTCATTGCTTCCTATATGCTTTCAACTTCCCAGTCTAGATTACAGCCTTGGAATTCCCCCATCCAAACATCAACAAGGCTAATCCTGTTTAGCTTTCAAGTTCATCAAAATCACCCAAGAGGCTGCCTCTAATGGAGGGAGACATGTAATGATCAATGTAATGGAAGCATTTCTGCCCCATTTGAACACTTCTGTGACATCAAAATCCATATATAAAAAGGAAGGTCTTATGGTTTGACAGCGCAATGCTGCTTTCCTCATTCTGTCCCAATGTCCTTCCAGCAAATACTATTAATAGAGGGTAAGATCTTCACATCGTTACTGTAGATACACCTCATCTAGCAAAACATGCTATTGAAAATGAAGATTTGCCATTGAATTCTGGTATGATTGAAGAGTAGAAGAGAGGAACGTCTTGCATGTAGAAGGGAGTAGCCTATAAGCTGTGAGTTTCCTATTCCAGTTGGGTTTTGCAAAAATATTTGAATAAATTGTGCTGCTGAAATTTGGTAATATTGCTACTGAAATTTGACTGTACTTTCTCAGGCTGGAGAACATGAAACCCATGGGTTTACTAACATGGCCTCAAATGGCATGGTTTTTGGTTTTGGCTTTAATTATTATAGGTGTTTTAGCCATATTCTGTCTAAAAATGGAGATGAAACTAGGAAAGGTAAAAGAAGCCAAGAATATTATATTCTTAAAGCTGTTCACCCCTGGTTAACTTTCAAATGCCAGTAACACATGACACAGCTAAAGAATATGCCAAGATTTCACTTTCTGAATCTTGTCCTTAATTTCCAAGAAGTGAACCCAAGACAAATAGAAGTTACCTGTGCAGGCTTTGCACATTTGATGTGTTATAATCAGAACCTTAGGTACCTGATGTTGGTGGTACTTACATAATGGAACACACTTCCCATCAGTTTAATGTAATTTGTATACCTGGAAATAATAACAAAATGTTAAAAATGATGTATCTAGCTCAATAAACTTTCATTCAAAGGAAACTGTGTAGGGTTAATCTCTAAATGAAGCACATAACATATCTATTTTTATATTTATTAGTTATAATGGTCAAAATCTGTGATTTCCCACTGATGAAAAGGAAATCAGAGTTGACCAATGATAATATGTAAAAGTTATAGCTATGTCATCTTTTGCAGTATGGATTTTAACATAATGGGGGGAGGAGGAGGAGGATTTATAGCTGCCCTCTCCAAAAGATTGCAAATTGCAACATACCAAATATAGAATTAAAATAATTCAAAATATAATAACAAAACATAACAGCCCCAACAAGGAAACAAACATAACAGTCAACGACATGGCAGGTATTTCACAAACAAATTAATTCCAGGCCTGGAACAAAGCCATATCTTAAGATCGTATCAAATTATTTAACATGAGAGTGTCACCATTACCTAGAGAGATTGGGTGATACCAAAAGCAACCTTAGAATCATCGAATGATACCACAGTATCACTATAACTAGCAGGAAACCATAGTTTGCTCCTTGAAGCAAAAGATAACACATTGCATGTCCATTCCATGATTCAAAGTTGATCAGACTAATTGATATTTGAACGACAGATCTTCAATGACAATATTTTCTTCTCCCTAGAAAAGGTTGGGAAAATTTGCACTATATGAACTTAAAGAGATGCTGGGCTCTCTTTTATTGGAAGTGCTCAAGGAGAAACAAGGCTATCATATGTATGCCATGGCTTTCATTTGGATTCATGCACTGAGCAGAAGGTTGAATTTCTAACTCAGTGATTTTGTGATTCTATACACAGCTTTATTCACCCAGCTTTACTGCCTCAGATAGATGCCATAACTTGTCTAATGACAAGGCTATGTCTGTAGACTTAATATAAACTATTAATGAACTATTAATGAAATGCTTTATAAGAATGTAGCTATCATAGCCAGTTTAGATTTTATCCTTGCTAATATAAAGCTGAGCATCACTGATATATGATTACAGATAGACCTCACTTATTGATTACCTTATGTAGCAAACATTTGAAGTTGCAATAGTGCTGGAAAAAAATGACTTTGTGATGAAGGAAAGTATTTGCAAGTTTTGCAATCTCTCTCCATCATGTGTTGGTCATTACAATTAATTAGTATGTATTGTTCTATGCCTGACCTGTTTTTATTCTTTTTATCCCTACTCGCAGAATGGAGAGATTGATGAAGAAGGGTTTACAATGAGGAATATACACTGGAAAAAAAATGTGTTAGTGCATTCAGGAAGCCATGAGTTATCTATGCAAACTGCTGGCAAAGAACCAGTTCCACACATTCCTTTCAATGTGTATTCTCCATTGTGTGCCTGCTTACTCTTCATAATCCCTTTCTCTCCAATGAATGAAAAAACATTATTCCTTCTTGCTAATTATGCAAACACCTGAGTGAGCATTCCAACTCATAAGTACAGTTGCAATTGCCAATCTCAATTATGGCCACTAAACAAGGACTACCTGTAATTGAATTGAATGACTGAGCAACAACATAAATTTACATCTGGCATATCCAACCTACTAACTTTCCATTACCTCTCAACATGATGCCTTAGTAGACCTGGCATTTTCTTGGAGCATCTGAGTAGCTTTGGAGTATCACATGTTGGCGATTGGAGCAATCACATGGAATTCTAGCCTGCCAGTTATTATATTGTGGACTGTAACTGTATCTGAAGCTTGCACTTGACTCAAACATGTGTTCTTTGATCTAATGCATAGTTTTGTTGGCAGAACAATGCTAGTCAGTTTAATATGTTTCATAAGTATGCTGTATACTAGGCTGCCAAGCTGATTGAAAACAACTGTTCCCCCACCCCAATGTCATTAAAAATATTATCAATGTATTGCTATACTGAAAGACTTATGATTATTGGAATACTCAGTTGTTAAGGTAGAAAGACCTTAAAGTAAATTTGTTTGACAACATTGTTAATTAATTATGATTAACACATTTATTTGTGAAATATTTTACCTCCCTCATGGATGCAGTATCAAAACAGCAATATTTAAGGATAATATAAACTATATAAAAACATAAATTTTATAATGTAAAAGTGTACGCATTATAAATAAAGATAATACTGATTATATACCTAAATCATCTAATAACTGCACTTTCTTGGTTCGAAGAAATCAATTAAAAATGTATTTATATAAAGTAAAGCAATATAAAAACTACACCGAGAACAGTGCAAAAAGTAAATGCGGAATGAATAACAATGTTAACAACTACAAAATGCCATTATTATAAGACTACCATTATAAAACAGTATAGAGTTCTAACAACACTAATTTGATTTGTAACTGCATAAAGAAATATTAAGTTTTGGCATGAAAAAGACTAACGTAGGCACTAAGAGAATATTTCTAGGCAAGGTGTCCACAAATGACTCCCATTGGTGAAAAGACACTTTCTCTTAAGGCCATCCATCTTAATTTATAGTAGTGGACAGGAATCTGTGGAGAAAATTCTCAGTGACTTGGCAGATAGTTATATATTCTATGACATGGGTCATAGAATGTGGACCAGATGAGATTTTGGCCTGATTCAGCACATTGTTGATATGAAATGCCCCCCCCCCACAAACACACCAATTTTGCCATGATGGAATCAAATGTCTTTTATGGAACTTGCAATGGAACTTGCTATTGACAATAATAACCAAAATAGCATGGGAAGTCTTGATTCTTAATGATTTTACTGGTGGGGTGTACTTTATTCATGAAGGGGTTAATACTATTTCAAAACTCAGCCTCCTAAATACGTATTTTTGAAATGGAAATAATTATAGCCAGAATCTCTCGTTCCTAGCAGTACTTTAATCTAACTCTGTAACTCCCTTGAAATATTTCTGAATTAGTTAAATTTAAAAAAGCATTGTTCTTTTTCTTTCTTTTCAGTGCTGAATTATTTCCCTGCCAACTATTTTACTTCTGGACAGTAACCATCCCAACCAGCCATTCATTTCCCAGGCATAGATCTGGATCCAAGTTTACTTCCTAAATAGCAGCCCATTTCTCTATGGCATTTGGCTGAATCAGTCTAGCAATAGCTTGACTGGTACTTGAAGTCAGTAGAGGGCTAATAAGCTAAAGCTGAATCCTAGTAAAATGGTAATATGGTGGACAAGTGATTGTGATCCCCAATATAAAGGACATTGTCTCTCTTGGACAATTGCTCTATGTTTCTCCAGATGGGTATTCTTGTCCCATCATTGTCACTGAAGGTTTCAGTGATTTTTAAATAGAAGAATCTATTGCTATTTAGAATAGTACTTAAATTGGGACAACAGGATTTCTGTGACTCAGGCATTAGGGTAACTTCAATACTCAGTTAATATAACCACTGAAGTGTTCCTTATAACATTGCTTTATAGAATTACTGAAAGCCATTTCAAGTTTTAATAATAATAATCCCTTTATTATCGAAGTATAACATGTATACAGTGAAATTGGCTGAACCTCCCTCTGTGCGCCCCCTCACTACAAACTCACGCTGACTACAACCCCCCAACTTATTTCACCCCGTGAACTAATTGCACATCACGCCGGCCTCACGAGTTTGTCATGCATAAAGTTATAAAGTTATAGCCCATTCAGAAGCCTGACAGCCCATGGATAAAAGCTGTTCTTCAGCCTGTTGGTATGGCTGGCTATGTTTCTGTATTTCCTACCCGATGGTAGGAGAGTAAAAAGGTACCAACCAGGGTGTGAGTTATCCCTGAGAATTTTCCTCACTCTGCCAAGGCAACGGACCCTGGCGATGTCATCCAGTGGAGTCAGGGAATAGCCCACAATATCTTGTGCCATGCTCACCACCCTCTGCAATACCTTCCTGTCTGCGGCTGTCAGGCCAGCATACCAAACCACAATACAATATGTGAGAACGCTTTAAATAGTAGACCGGTAGAAGAAGGTCATGAGTCGTCGTTCTACCCTGTTCTTCCGCAAAACCCTGAGGAAGTGGAGTCTCTGTTGGACCTTTCTGGCCACGTGGGCTGTATTAGTTTTCCAGGTAAGATCTTCACAGAGGTAGACTCCCAGGAATTTGAAGGAGAAAACTCTCTCCACACAGTCCCCTCCGATGTAAAGTGGAGCAGGTTCCTTCCTCCAGAAGTCTAGCACCATCTCCTTCATCTTGCCAATGTTCAGGTGCAGGTTGTTCTCTAAGCACCATGAGGATAGTTTTTGTACCACTGTCTCATCTCCACCTGTAATGAGACCCACCGTGGTGGTGTCATCTGCGAACTTGATGATCGCAGTGGATGGGTCGGACGATACACAATCATATGTGTACAATGAGTACAGGTAGGGGCTAAGCACGCAGCCCTGTGATGAGCCAGTGCCAAGCTTCAGGGGGGTGGATAAGACAGACCCAACCCTCACTGTTTGTAGCCGGTCCCTCAGAAAATCATTAATTTTACATAGATGAGTAACACTATCGAGAATTTTAACTAAGAAAAGCAGATTATGTACAAACTAATTGAGAAGGAGGAAATGAGCGAAACCTCTTCCCCCCCCCACACACACACATATACACACTCAACAGAGCATTGTCTCCAGTTCACCAACCTTCTAGTTGATGCTGTGACAATCACCAAAGTATCACAACTCCTCAGGGCTCACCAGAACGAAGCTCTCCTTTCCCTTATCCTCTATCAAGGAGTTTGCCTAGCCAAACAACTGCCAGTCTTCTTCTCACTGATTACAGATAGCATTTCTGACAAAGATTTCTAGTTTGGGTGATAGGACAGTTGCCACATTGCCAATAATATTTCAGTTCTAGCTACCTGCCATTCTTATTTGAATGCATGTTTTTGTTTATACTTAGGAGAAGATTGCTCCTATTGCTTCAGCTTCAATTACCAATATTTTGTTTTATCTTTTTTACCTTGTTCTTCTTGGGATGTGGAGGTTTATCACTTTGGTACTGAGTAAAGGATGACTCATTGCCATGTTAGTCCAGACTCCAAAATTAACTGCACACGGACTGTTTACCACCAGCATTAATACCAATTCTGTTAAGAGTGCAATGTAACTCCAATCACTAATGAAGGCAGATGCACTAAAGAAAGTAAACAATCTTTTTACCACATCTAACATGATTATATTGCTGTTTAGTATGCTGAAGATGGCAAATGTTAACAAACTCAAATCAAGGAAAGATGAAAAGAAAGATGGATTGAGGAACTACAGGATGTGAGAAGAAGAGGGGGGAAGGTTACAGTTAATAAGACAAAACTTAATAAAGTCCATATTTGTAGTCCCTGAACATAACCATAACATCCTGAACCCAAATTAATATCAACATCTTACTAGCTTATTTTGCCATAAACTCACGAAAGATTATTCTGTTTCTCAATCCTACAGCAGGAATTCTGCTAACTCATCACAGCACCCACAAGGGCCACCTGACTCCCTGCCTCTTTCCATTTCTAACTACAAGCAGACATTTTTCACAGCTGGGCAACAGATGGGACCGAAGTGAAGAGATCATGGCAGCACACAGCCCCAGAGTTTTTCTTCTGGAGGTGTTGCAAGGGCACACGGTTGCCAAGAAGGACTTTGGGAAATGTGCTCCAGGCAATTCAGTGTGTGTAGCACACTTGGACGCTTTGGGAGAAATTGCAGCATCTGTTCCTTCCCCCCCCCTTTCCCCCAATTCCCACAAACAACCCATTCTGTAAGCCTGGGTCTCTGTGTGTTTGCAAGGAGGGCTCATCAATGCAGCTGATAGAAGCCAACACATATTTCATTACCATCTGGTCTTTGACTGCTCCAGGAGAGAACTTTGTATTCTCTTTTCTGCTCAGTCTTTTCTCTGCAAATTTCTCCCATCCCATTGTTTTGTTGATATTGACATCTTTCAACCACCTGTCACATCTTGTCTAAATGTGAGATTCTCAGTCACACACACACACATACACACACACACTTCTTCAGTTGCTTTTGAAGGAATGATCACCATTTGCCTCCATATCTCAACACTATATCTTAAGCTATTCAATGACGAGTTATCTGCTTTTTTCATCTAAGGAAAAAATAGCCCAAATTGTCCAGATTTTCTGGCATGTAGTTGGTCAGGAAAGGATGTTACTTGTGCTCTTTTTTTTCCCCTGGTATGTGTAAATAATTAGACTTTGATCAATTTGTTGCAAAAATCTTTTCATATCGAAATTGCTCAGAACTGGGACAGAGATCTTTGACTAAAATTCCAACCTAGCTAGATTCTTTACAATAATTAAAGGAATTGGGAAAACTCTAGAGGTTGTCACATGTGAAGCAGCTTTAAACAAAACAGCTGACCTGCTTTTTGCTGCCTTGGGTCCACTTCTGACCATCAGAGGTCTTGTGCCTGGGCTTCCTCATGGTCATGCTAACCTGCTTTTTTTTCCTGTCCTTCAGTCAGAAAAGAATTATGTCAAGTTCAAAGCATTACTTTCATAATCCATGTTTACTATACCTCAGCAACAATGCCAGTCAGTATAGTATCATGGTCCTCACATTGTTTAATGCAGGGTAGGTTCAGGGCAATGTTTCAATGGTTCCTTGCCTTCCCCCCCCCCTTTCTGCATCCACCCAATGATACCAACTGTTAGGAAAACCAACCACAAATTGTTTTCCTGAGTGTATGGTGGGTTGAGGTTGGAAGATACTGTCAGAAATGGTGATCTTACAATAGGTCTGCCCAATCATTTGGAGCTCAGTTATTTGTCAACATCCAGTAGCTTCATCCTCCCTAGAATGTCCACATGGATGTTATTGTGCTGTGGTATCAGGAAAGGGACTCATTTTCTCCTGGAACAACTACATTATCTTCAGCCTATCTCAGAAGCAGATTAGCGATGAGATGGAGGATATGTTGCAAAAGTGATAAATAATTAGCCAGACATCTTTGCAATATGGCAAACAAAACTTGTGGATAAAACTTACAAATATGCAAATTCTTTAGTGGCATTCCAATATACTTTCTTTTCCTGTAAACACTTCCTAGAACATTTTCAAAGGAAGAGAAGAGTGGCCTATGCTATAAATCAACTCCTTTGGCTCTATTGCAATTGCAAAAAATTATGAGGCTTAGGACAATGCTGCACTCTTTTTATTGCTTAAGACTTAATTCTTCTAATTATACTGGAATCCACTGAGGCCTTGTTGCTCCAAACATTACCTATCTTCCTCCTTATTTCATTTCCAAGATACCTCTTTGGGTTTTTACTGGAGGAAGGATGAGTCCATTAGTAGAGTGTTGACTATCTTGTTGCCTTTCATCATCTTTTCATTTTCAAAGAGATGCTGTCAAATGGGATTCACCCAAATTTCAAATGGGATTCATTCAAGATGTGGTGAAGTTCTCACTTTTATAGCTTTCTTTGGGCCATACTCTGCCACTGCCAAATAAATGGGGTTTTTTTTGTCAGATATGTGGTATTATGGTCAGATCAAGAAATTGGTATAAATTACCAAATGCTTAATTTTATATTAAGAGCAATTGGTTCTTTATTTCAATATGGTAGCATATATGTACAGTATATGTATGTATATACATGTGTATGTGTGTATAGTTATAGTTATAATGGTTATAGTTATAGTTATTTGTATTGCATAATGTCTTGTATTGCATAATGTCTTGATTAACCAAAAGATTATCAGAATTACATCATTATAAGCTTCAGCCTCTATTATTCACTTTCCTGTTTATGTTAACAGTGACAATGTTACTGTGTTTGCAACCCATGTTAACCTATGAATACTTTTTTGTAGTAATCCAACTGCCTAGGTATGTAGAACAGCACTACTGTTATGACTAGATTTCTGTGTTTAACTGTTGAGATTGGTGGTGGTATAAGCAAACCTGCTAGAAAGGATGTCAGATTTGTCACTTTTCAGATGAACTAGAGGATGGAAACAGAGAATGTTTAAATTTAAACTTCTAGTAATTGGTTGACACTGGCTCAGGCCTTCATTAAACTGCTAGAAAAATACCTCAGCAATCACTATCACTCTGCAAAGACTATCTCATAAGTACTGAAGAATGATGTTCATTGTTCTAGCTACTTAGAGGAAATTAAGGAAAATAATAATAAATATAGAGATAGAACTTTTATTAGTGCATCCAACAGTCATTTGTATTCTGCCATTCCTTTTAGAGTTCAAGATAGTATACACAGTAGATGTCTCTGCATTTTATCACCACAATAATAAGTCTGTGTGGTAAGTGGGTCAGAGAAAGATTGGTCCAAAGTCATCCATAATTAGCCCATAATCAAGTGAGAACTTAAATCTGACTTTCTCCAGATTGAATTTAAAACTTCAATCACAATGCTATACTGGTTTTCAGTGCCCTAACAGATTGAATTGAAAGATTAAACCAGAAACTTTCCTTTTGGGTCTAATGGAAAGAGAACTGGGGGAAAAAATTGGAACTCTGATTTTATATATGGTGATGGCAACAAGATTGCTCAATGGACGAATGGTTACAAAAGCTGATGGAATTAGCAGAGATGGCCAAATTGACTGTGCTGATAAAAGAAAAGAACATAAGTACTTTTGTTTCTACTTGGAAATCGCTTCTGGACTTTGTGCTTGAGGTGGAAAAAATGATATTATGATTTTGGGTTTTACCGGTTATACTGATTTGCCGATACAGAAATGGCTAGTGCATACTACTATAGAAATGTAAAAAGTTGCGATTTGAGTTTAATGTCTGATTTTACTGCAACAGAGAGTCAGAAGTCAATGCCTTCTGTTTCTTTCCCTCCCTTTCTTCACACCTTTTTTGTTTTTCTTTTTTCTACTGTTGCCCCCTACTATTTGCCTTTGTATTTTCACATTGTATGTTATAAATGAATAAAACTAATTTAAAAAAGGAAAGTAAATTGTGATACCATTGCACAAATTCGACAAGTTGATTTCAGGTGGTTTCAGAATGGAAGCAAATTGCACTGGAAGTAGAAGATTAGGGCCAATCTTCTTTGACCAAGTGACTCCCAAATGTGTTGGATTTTACTTTCATAATTTTATGCTGACTGATAATTACAAGGCTGGAAGACACAAGGATGGGAATGTGTTAGACAGATCTGTGTACAATTTTGTTACTTAACTTCCTGTCTCATTTTAAGGAAATTAAACACCCTGTATATAAAATATTTCAAAGGCAAGATAAATGGCAGGTCTGGCTTACAAATATTACAGTAAACAAGTTTTTAAGCAAAATGCTGATAAAAACGTTTGGACATCTTGATCACAGCTGTTGGAGAAGTCCTTCTAGTACACTTCGGGAAAGCAGCCAGTGATCTCATTATTCATAATTGACAGGAATCCACATATATGGTTTTCATGCTTGAAAAAGTGTATATTTATTAGAAATATGCTGAACATTTTTATTACTGCATGGAGATGCAGATGCTTTTTTAAATATGTTCTCCTTAACTACAAGAACATGTTGCGAAGCAAATATTTGTAACTCAGTTCAGTCTTATATGCATCCATATGTTGTCTATCACTGAAACAAGCTTTTTTTCATCAGGGGTATTATGTCTGGAACACCAAGAATCTCTTCCAATGTGGAGGATTAACTTCAGAAATCTGCTGTACAATCTTCAGAACACTTGGAATGCCATGGTCTAGACTCTAGTGGAGAAACAAAATGTATTCCTTGGAAGATTCTATTTCCAGAACTTTAAGTTTTACAGGTTAAATACCCTTAGGTATTTAACTGGCAACATAATCTCTAATTGCATATGTACACAGAGATTTATCCACCTTAATTGGGCAGTCAAAATTCAAAGACGTAATTAAGTAAATAAATCATTTGAGTATACAGGAAGCATAGGAAATTGCTTTATATCAAATTAGACCATGGTATAGTCATCATCATCATTATCATCATCATAAAGTTGGAAGGACCTTGGAGGTCATTTAGTCCAACCCCCTGCTCAGGCAGGAAAACCTATACCATTTTAGACAATGGCTGTTCAGATAGATGCAAAACAAGAGTTAAATAATTCTGCTTACTCCCTGTTGCTTGTCACCTTCTTGCCACTTTCCCCCATTAATGGACCAATCATTTCCTTAACTTTTTTGTTTGTTTTTTACATGTTGAAAGAAGCTTTTGTTGTTGTTGTTGTTGTTGTTGTTGTTATTTTTTACTTTGGGCGCAAGCCTTAGTTCATTTTGAGCCTTAGCTTTCTTCACTTCATCTTTGCAGGCTCAGGCTATTTGCTGATATTTTGCTTTAGTTATGTGCCCCTCTTTCCACTTTCTATACTTGTCCTTTTTATCTTCCAATTTATCAGAGACTTCTTTATCTTACTTCCTCAGAGTTGCTTACTTGACCAAGGAGTAGCTGCCCAATTTTTTATTCAGAGGTCTGCCCATCCCTGCCTATAATTCTTTAAAATCTTTTGTGTCAAAGTCTGTGCTGTCCACCATTCCAAAGCTCTTCCCAAATTATTTTGTTATATTGTGTGCAAGTATATACGTCTGTGAGAGGTTGGAAAGGATGCAACTGTCTGAAATGAAAACTGCATAGGGATGTCTTCAGAATGTTTTCCAGTCACTATTAGGGCTTTTCCTAGGAGAATAAAAGAGGAATCCCCCCATGGGTAATTGTCTTTATATAAAAATATGTTTAAATGCATAAACAATAGCTTTCTTAGCACAATCTCAGATTTAAATGGATAAAAACAAACATCCAGGCATTTTCTTTAATAGATTGCTAAAGCATATACAATCTATAAGTAAATTTCTCCAAGATGACTTCTTAAGGAATTATAACTGCTCATTCACTAAAAAAATTAACATATTCAGATCCTTCATAACACCACAGTTTTCAGATTGTCAGATGGTTAGACATATGTTCTTCATTTCACCTTATTTGAGGAGCACGAAGCTGAAAACACCAGCCTGAAGATGACAAATGGGACTTCGTCGAAACGTCGCCAAGACACTTCCAATTTTACGCGGGAGAAAACCCGAATAACCAAAGATAGATAGATAGACATACATACATACATACATACATATATATATATATTGCAAGGCAAAAGTGATTATAATTTTTTAAAAAAAGTAGAACTGCAGTACAGCAGTCAATCAGATGCAAGGTGCAGTCAATCAGACCGGTATATAAAGTATATATGTATATAAAGTGTTTCTGAGTCCTCCTGTCTAACGTTCTTTCGCTGGTGTTGTTGAGCTACAACAGAGACAATGGCTACTGCTCATTAAATTAATCATAAAGAAGCCTTGGCGTAGCTCCTTTCATTCTCTAATCCAAGAGAGGAAACCAGCTAGAGGTGCCAACTTTTCAATTAACCCCTGCAGCTATGCCCTTAAGAGTTGCTGGAACAGCAGGAATTCAAAAGTGAAGTATGAAGATCAATAGGACCGTATTTTCATATGACCATCTTTTAATGTTCACAAACCTAGATATAGCAAAGTGAAATATAACCCCAAAACATCTATACTTGTCTAATAAAAAAAAAGAGTAGATAAAGTTTGGAATTAAGTAAAAAGCTGAAAAAAATCTTTGTAGAACCAGACTAGCTTGGAAACTAAATAATCATAAGTTATATTTCACTAGTGCACTCTTGGGGAAGGATGGGGCACCAACACAATGAAGGCCTTCGCACTACTTGGTACCCATTGTTCAGAGAAAATTCTTAAAAGATATTCTGCAACTTACTGGATATACCTTGTTTTAGATACTGAAAGCAACCAGATTCCTTAGTTAGTTCAGTGCCATCAAATCAGGCTTGGCTCCTGGTGATGATCCAGACAAAAGCTTGTCATCCCCACCTGACCTTAATAGCAAATCAGAACTTTTACAAAAATATTACATTAATCATCCTGATCCTGTCGATCCACCTATCTGTCATCTTCCCCTTCTTCTACCTTCCTCAACCTAGGAAGCATAATTATGCATTCCAACCCATCACAAGGCCAAAATATGTTTTTCCTCACTTATTAAAGGAACAGTCAGCTTTTATTTGGTCCAGAACTGATGGATTGGTTCTCCTTCATATTCTTAATAATCATCTCCATATTTGAAAAAATAATCTATATTTTCTTTTCTCACTTTTTATTTTTATTTTTGTCCAGTAAAGCGAATTAATGCTAGAGACATCATAGCTTAACTATTCTGAACTGTTGTCCTTGAAATGTCCTTATTCTTCTTGATGCTGTCTGAATTTGTCACCGCTTTCATCCAAGGATTAATTTCTTTTCTGCGATACACCGTCCCTCTGTATTTCTCCTTACACCTAGGAAAACAAAGCCGTCTAATGCCTTTCCCTTCTTCAAATGTAAATTTATTAAGCATGCAGGACAACATTGCCTTGTCTTCTAATATTTAATATGAAGCTCAATTTTTCACTTTCCATTTTCTTCTTCTAATGAGCTGTCATTCAGTGCTGATGAAAGGTAACATCCTACATTGTATGTAAGGACAGCTTATTTAATGAAAACAGGGCAAGCTGCATGGGTTCTGCTTTCCATTACTTTGCTGTCATTCACTGTCAGTTAGTAAAGCAGGCTTTAATTGTCTGGATTTAGGTTTATAGCATAAAGTATATCATCTTTCTCAAATTAATGAGTGGCATGTTTTGCTTACTAGAAACCTGCCATCATGGGCATGTTACAATTGATAGATAAGATAGATAAGATAAGATAACTTTTATTGTCATTTTTTACTGTGAGCATACTGGCCCACATTAAAAATGAAATTCTGTTGCCTGCTAGCAGAAAGAGGAAACTTGAGAGTTCACAAGGTTAATGCTATATGGAACAAAACTCTGGCTGAATCTGGATGTTCTGCTTCGGATACCACGAATCCTCCTCCCAGAAGGTAACAAGGAAAACAGGTCGTGAAGAAGATGTGTAGCATCCCAGACAATCCTGTGGACCTTGCTCAAGCTCAAGAAAGCTTATATGCTATATCCTGGATAGAAGGAAGTGAATTGCCAATAATCTTTTCTGCCATCTTCACCACCATATTTGGTATACAGTATAAACTGGAGGATGTAGGGACTCTCTGCCTTGGAAAAGATGGGGCTTATCCTCATTCTCTTAGGAGGTCATTTTCACATCCCAGTTTGCTTCTTGTGGTCATGTTAAAGTAAAACAATCCAAAAGCTAAGGTTATCTTTTTGTTGGAAAATTTGGGTGCTGTCTGTGCATTTAATCAAGTAGTAAGATTAGATTGCCATGTCTGTTTGTTACTTGAGGAGCAGAGTGGCAATATCTTCAGTTAAAACACAATGAAATCTCAATATGGTCCTTGAGTTTCAGAACCCCCTGTTGTATTGTAGGATTCAATATGGTCTTTCAGTGCCATCCACAGGGGGTATCACAATACTATATGCAAGATGGCAGGCATAACATCATAATCCAAACTCCACCCTTTTTGTTTGTGTGCTGCCCACAAACAGTGCAGTGCTTGTATCGTGACACTAGTCCCACTCTTCTATAAATCTTTACCCACAATCCAGATATTCTTATCTCTTCACAAATAATAAGCCTACAGCAACACACACTAGACTGAATGTCTAAGAATATAAAAAGTTAAGGAATTAGATATTGGAATATCCAGTAGACAAATTACAGTGCCAAACCACATCTATGTATCATATTCCTGTAGATTAAAAATTACAATGGATCCAATAAAAATATTTATGTTTGTTGAACAATGTTGTATCTTTTCCAGAAAACAGCTAACTATTGAAATTAGATGCTTAAAATGTAAGATATGTTCAGATGTTGTAATCTTGCCTTTTAGTGTCACTTTTTTAGATGAATATTACTTCATATGTACATTTCACAGTATTTTGAAAGATGCATTAGCTTTTCAAGAGTGTCATGTCTTTTGAATTATATATCATTGTTCTGGAAACTTACCAGAGGACAATAGAAATGGATATCATGTGGGTTTTTTTAATAGAAGGGGAAAAGACTACAAAATAGGAATACTGTTGGAAATTACAACTGGCTAATATTTTCAAAATTTGATCCGAATACACTAGTTATATGTTTGATTTCTGATCGTTTCCTATTGTTGGTAAATTAATTTAAATGTTAAATTTAAATTATTAATGTAAGAGTTTTGTTTCAAATATAAGAGTTTTTAAAAATTTGCACATACAAGTACAATAGAAAAATAATCTCACTGCTACTTCCATCCTTGGTGGAAGGGTCAGTCTTACCCAATTGCTTGAAATGAAGCTAGACAGTCACTTATCTGAAAGACTAGACAGTCACTTGTCTGAAATGGTATAGGTTCTCCTGCTTGAGGGAGCTGGACTAGAAGACCTCCAAGGTCCCTTCCAGCTTTATTCTATTCTAAAGCTAGTATTGGGGCATCCATAGGAGAGATTAAAAAAAAGTCAAGATGCTAAGAACAATAAAAAACAGTCGCTTTTTAATGCACATTATATTAAAAAAGGAATAAAGCTATTTTTTGTTTTCTTTTTTGACCCACCTGCAGATGCCCTTACCTGAAATAAAACAGATTGCACTTTTTGCCCTTTTATAATGTAGCTGAGTGGTTCTCAACCTGTGGTCCACGGACCCCTGGGGGGGGGCTTGATGTCATCACAGAGATCCACAAAGTCTTGAAAATGTGTTATGATTTAAATCTTGAGTTAAGTCTTGGTGGTCTGTGGTCATGATCTGTGGCCACAAAAAGTATTCAAAGGGGGTCCATAGTGAAGAAAAGGTTGAGAACCATTAATATAGCCATTCATTTACAGATTGTGAAATCCTTCTTCTCCTTCTCCTTTTCCTCTTCTTTCTTCTCATATTCCTCTCCCTCTCCCTCCTTCTCCCTTTTCAGCTAGATTTAACTAAGTTAAATCATTCTAATTTCTAATGCATGTGTCTTAAAAGGAAAGATACACAGGAAAATATAGCATGCCTCAAATGAAACAGCTCTGCTGACTTTCTTCTTTAGACCGAAGCCAGGATAAAAACAAAACTCTGAAATATTTGTTGTATCAAATATCAAATATATCATCTGTTCAATACTCCTATCAATACTCCTATCCTTAATTAGATATTATCAATAATAATCAATAATCAGATATTATCAAGCATCTGATACACTGGCTAAAAGCTAGCTTAAATGCAGTTTAATGAGACTTCAGCACATCAGTCATGTGTGACTCTCTTTTGTGAATGAAAAATGTTAGTGTCATTTCTGTAAAATAACTTTCGTAGGAAAAAAAGTTTGCAATTGTTGCATATACTGTAAGAGAAGCATATTGTACAATTAGAGAGCAACTTCCAACAACATCTGGTCTTTGACTGAATAGCATCTGGAATTGCCAAATGTTGGCAGTTCCTATGGAAGAAAAAAATGCCACATTTTTATGGCATATTCCACCTGCTAATTTTCACTTGGGGAAAAACTATTGAAAGCACATGTGATGGAGGCAGATGGGCCCCAGCTCAGCGTCTGGTGGAGTCTCCTATGAGATATCTAGGAATGTTGCTGACACTGCAGATTGTATCCTCTAGTGGACAATGTGCAAACACAATGCACAACATTGGCAGAAGAGTCATCTTCCCATTCATATCACTCTACACTGCACTATGCTTGTCCTCAAATCCATTCTGCTGATGTAGAAGGTTAAAGGATCCAATCTGGTGATGCATATAGTGGGTTCATAAAGAAATAGAAATACACAAGTACAATACTGAACATAGCTGGTGGTGCCCGCAGCAAACCACAATGCTGTCCAAATGGTGATACCATCATATTACATCCATGCATCCTGACATCTGTGACAAGTATATGTCACAGAATTTGCATGACTATGTCATTTTTTGTTCATTATTTGCCACAATTACCTAGCTCTTCCTGGGGATGTCCATGTTCATGAGCCCAAGTGGAGGAAGCAGAAGGAGGCAGATCATGAAAAGTGAGTGACAGTATCAAAACTGAGCTCAGCAGATAAATGGCCTAAAGTATCTTTTTACTAATCTGCCACAGAACCCTGCCACATCACAGATGTCAAGGTTTCATACCCAGTATGGTAATTAGACTATCTCCTTGTTCACTATCCAAGCAGAGTCAAATAGACTTACTACACACAATGAAGAGGCCATGTGTATAAGAAATTTTCCAATTAATACCATTCAGGAATCTTGTCCTTTATAAATATTAGTTCTAAGGTTTGAATGGGATCCCTCCCTCTGCCTTTTTGAATCAACAGCCATGTGGCTGTCCATTTCCCAACCTTGAAGATTTCTGCCATCTGTCCCTTATTTACAAAGTGGATTTCTCTGGCATAAGAATCAGAGATTCCTGCCTCACCAGCCAACTCAACTCTTACAACCATCTCTGCAATATGCAACTATGTTCTACATCCAATCTGCTGTTCATCCTGTTTCCTTCATCTTCTACAGATGCTTTCATCCTCTTTTCATCCAGACAGCCTGCAGAAAGGACCTCAATTGCAATTTTGCTCATCCAGTACTAAGTGCCATGGGTGGATCGCTTGGGTGAACTACAACTCTTTTCTCTTCATCACTGCTGGTGAAATTTCTTTTCCTATAATGCCTAATACAGATCATTGGCATTCATGTCAACACCACACCATTCAAGAGGTTATGCTTGGGTTTGCTTTGTGAAAACTTAAGTTGTGCCTTATGGTTGATCCAAAAGAATCTGAAAGGGAAGTGTGTGTGTGTGTCAAAAGAAGCAAGATAGTGATTGTAGCATTGCTATCAAAGCCTAGCCAATTTTGTCCATGCAAGCAAAATCAACACAAATGCAAAAGAAGTGGGCCTTCCATTGCAATGCCATGACCAGCATCTTTGCCTCATTTGATAGCTTAACCCCCCTGTGGATGATGCTGGGTTGATCACTCAAACACTGGAAAAATGTAGGGGAAAACAAGGGTGACACCACCAAGTGGTGTCAACTCAGCATATTTGAAAATTTACAGTTATCATTCTTTACCATCCAGAAATCTTCAAGGGGTGGGAGGGGGTCAAGCTGCAAAGAAAGAAAATTCTCTGTGTGGAACAATCCTCAAACTCAAAGTTTTCTTTCGGACTTTGACAACAACAGATATCCTATCCACTCTATGGTCAATCCACTTTCTAGCATTTGCTTTCGGCCCTCCCACCCCCGATACAAAAATGGGAAGGGAAAATATTTAGGATACGAGCTATAGCAGAGGAAATAGAGTTACTCCTTGCCCAGTCTGGTGAAAATCATGCTTCTTAATCCTGCAGGTGCTATCCACTTGCAGGCAAAAGCACTTGAATTCCATCACATTCCCGCAAAGACGGGGGGGGGGGCTACTTGTTCTCCTGAAATCTGCTCTCTTGTGTGAGAAAAGGGCCATCTGTGGATTCTGGCACAAAGTAACTTCAGGCCTTGATTCCTTTCTGTCCGTGGGTTCTTTCTAACCCAGAGCAACAAATAGCTGCCGGATTAAGTGTAGCCATGCAGATGTTACCGATTGTACTTGCTTTGCAAAGGCCTTCCTTTGATGTGGGCACCCTCTTGAATCAGGGCAGCCCTTCTGTGAGCCTGGCTTACCCAGAGCCTTCTTTTCATTGCTCGGAATTGGATTGACAACTTGCTGAGAAAGAAAAGCCAGGGGCAGTTGGGAGGATAGCCCAAGGACATATCCTCATGGCTATTTCACTGCAAACAGAGGCTTCCTGGAAGCTGTCTAGCAGCAGGAACAAAAGATGCCACAAAGAATCATTGAAGAAAGCCCTTACTTGCACTTCACAAACCCTTTTATTGTCCCTTAGAAAACAGGACAGTATCACTCACTACCCAACTAGACACAGGTAGTCTCAACTTACAACCACAATTGGAACCAAAAATTCCATATAATAATAATAATAACAACAACAATAACGATGACGATACCGATGACGATGATGATGATGATGATGAAAAAATTGGGAGGATCTTGGACGTCATCTAGTCCAACCCCCTGCTCAGGCAGGAAACCCTATACCTTTTCAGACAAATGGCTGTCCAGTCTCTTCTGAAAAACTTCCAGTGTTGGAGCATTCACCACTTCTGGAGGCAGGTTGTTCAACTGATTAATTGTTCTAACTGTCAGGAAGTTTCTCCTTAGTTCTAGGTTGCTTCTCTCTTTGGTTAGTTTCCATCCGTTGCTTCTTGTCTTGCCTTGAGGTGCTTTGAAGAATAGCTTGACTCTCTCTTCTTTGTGGCAACCCCTGAGATATTGGAACATTGCTATCATGTCCCCCCTCATCCTTCTCTTCATTAAACTAGACATACCCAATTCCAGCAACCGTTCCTTATATGTTTTAGCCTCCAGTCCCCTGATCATCTTTGTTGCTCTTCTCTGTACTCTTTCTAGACGTCTCAACATCTTTTTTACATTGTGGTGACCAAAACTGGATGGAGTATTCCAAGTGTGGCCTTACCAAGGCATTGTAAAGTGCTATTAACACTTCACGTGATCTTGATTCTATCCCTCTGTTAATGTAGCCTAGCACTGTGTTGGCTTTTTTTGGCAGCTGCAGCACACTGCTGGCTCATATTTAAGTGATTGTCCACGAGGACTCCAAGATCCCTCTCACAGTTGCTATTGAGCAAGGTACCCCCTACACTATACCTGTACATTTGGTTTTTCTTGCCTAAATGTAGAACCTTACTTTTTTCACCACTGAATTTCATTTTGTTAGATAGCGCCCAGTGTTCAAGTCTGTCAAGATCCTTCTGTATTGTACGCCTATCTTCTGGAGTGTTGGCTATTCCTGCCAGCTTAGTGTTGTCTGCAAATTTGATGAGTTCCCCATCTATCCCCTCATCCAAATCATTGATGAAGATGTTGAAGAGCACTGGGCCCAGAACAGAGCCATGGGGCACCCCACTACACACTTCCTTCCATGTAGATGCAGTTCCATTGAGGACCACATGCTGAGTACAGCCAGCTGGCTGCTATAAATCCATCTGGTGGTGATGCTGTCTAACCCACATTTTTCTAACTTATCAAGTAGTAGGTTGTGATCTACTTTATCAAATGCTTTACTGAAGTCCAAGTAAATTATACCCACAACATTCCTCTGGTCCAGTAATTTTGTCATCTGGTCAAAGAATGCAATAAGATTTGTCTGGCATGATCTGTTTTTGATCATATTCGCTTTTGGTAATGACTTTGATTGCCTCTAGGTGTTCGCAGATTTGTTGCTTGATTATCTTTTCCAAGATCTTCCCAGTTATTGGGGTCAGGCTGATAGGTCTGTAGTTTCCTAGATCCATCTTTTTTTCCTTTTTTGAAGATGGGAACTACATCAACTCTTTTCCAGTCCTCTGGTAGTTCCACAGTGCTCCAGGTTCTTTGAAAAATATAGTTCAGTGGTTCTGAGATCACATCTGCCAGTTCCTTGAGGACCTTGGGATGTAATCCATCTGGTCGTGGTGATTTGAACTCATGTAGGGTAGACAGGTGCTCACTTACCATTTTCCTGCCTATCTTAACTTGTGTTTCTATCTGTTTTTTACAGTACTGTTTTTGATAGGTTGGACTGCTTTTTCCCTTTGTGTAAATACAGGTACAAAAAATGAGTTGAGTAGTTCTGCTTTCTCCCTGTTGCTTGTCACCTTCATGCCACTTTCTCCCACTAGTGCAGCGGTTCTCAACCTATTGGTCGCGACCCCATTTGGGGTCGAACGACCATTTTACGGGGGTCGCCAAACAATGCGATCCGCCATTTTCCCCCCTCAGGGGCGGCGCCGCGCATGGGCGCCGCGTCCGTGTGACCGGGGGTCGCCGTATAAAAAGATTGAGAACCACTGCACTAGTGGATCAATCATTTCCTTAACCCTTTTCTTGTTTTTTACATGTTGAAAGAAGCTTTTTTTGTTATTTTTTTTTGCAAGCCTTAGTTCAGTTAAGCTAATACCATCATGGGTTGTATAAAGAGAGGCATAGAATCAAAATCATGCAAAATGTTAA
Organism: Crotalus tigris; assembly: GCF_016545835.1. Classification (NCBI taxonomy): domain Eukaryota; kingdom Metazoa; phylum Chordata; class Lepidosauria; order Squamata; family Viperidae; genus Crotalus; species Crotalus tigris. The sequence goes on along the minus strand of NW_024096886.1, from coordinate 101,565 downwards.
TACCGCTTTATAAAACTCTAGTAAGACCACACCTGGGATACTGTAACCAATTTTGGTCACCATATCCAAAAAAGATGTTGAGAGTTTGGAAAAAATTCAGAGAAGAGCAACTAAGATGATCAAATGGCTGCAGAATTTGGGTTTGGCTAGTCTAAAGAAAAGAAAAATATGGATGACATGATAGTAGTATTCCAGTATTTGAGGGGCTGCTACAAAAAGGGGGGTCACATTATTCTCCAAAGCACCAGAGGGCAGGACAAGAAACAATAGTTGTAAACTGATCAAAGAGAGAAGCAACCTGAAATTAACGAGAAACTTCCTGACAGTGAGGACAATTAATCAATGGAACAGCTTGCCTCCAAAAATCATGGGCGTTCCATCACTGGAGATTTTTAAGAAGAAGCTAGATAGTCATTTGTCTGAGATGGTATAGGTTCTCCTGCTCGAGCAGAGGGCTGGACTAGAAGACCTCCAATGTCCCTTCCAGCTCTTATTCTATTCTATTCTATTCTATTCTATTCTATTCTATTCTATTCTATTCTATTCTATTCTATTCTATTCTATTCTATTCTATTCTATTCTATTTGCTCTGAAATTGTTTATTGCAAGAGTTACTGCCTCTAAAAGTCTTTCTCCCCTTGCTTCCCAAAAGCCTTCTGCCAAGAATTATTCTCCATCTGACTCTTAAACTGTCCTAGCAGATAGTGAGACTGGTGTAGAAGGAAATCTAGCTCATTCCAAGCTGGGATAAGAAAAAGAATGTAGAACATAAGCAGCTGCTTGTAGCAGAGGTGAAATTTATTTCCAAGAGCAGAATGCAGGCTGAGTATTGGTCAGCAATGGGAGGTGGCCACCCTAAGCCCTCCCCTACACGCCCTTTATATAGGAAAACCTTGCCTTTGTTCTCTGAAGGTTTCCTGCAAGAGCTGGCCCTTTAGGAATCTTTAGAAAGTGTAATTGACCAGCTCTCCCAAAGGGGGCACTCCAGAGTCAGGTACCCTCTAATGTCAGGTACCTTGCTGAACTGTAATTTTCTGTTTATTTCATGCTCAATTAGTATGTATAGACAGTTTCATGGAGGGAAAGATCTTTTCTTTATGAATGGATGAAATCTCTGGCATCTGGATGAAATCTCTGAACCGGCTGCCACTTTTGGCCAATTTCAACCTCTTTGTCAAGTTTGTTACCTTTGGTTTTGTTTAGCCCTGGAAATGGCTATGAGGCTGGGACTTGAGGAACAAGGGGAGATTTGAATTTCAGGGAGCATTTAATTTCCTTCCTACTCTGGAATAAGCATCTCTATTTTCTGCACAGTTACTATCAGCCCTTCAGGGTGACCAGATGAGGGAAGCAGAGTTATCTGTGCTACTATTCTTATTACAAGGTTGTAGTTACAGGATCTTGCAAGTCTTAATGTGTTTCCCGCCTCCTCACTCTCTTTGTCTTTGTGGAATTAGGAAGGGCCCTATCTAAGATGCTTTCTCGAAATACATTTCTGCCCCAGTCTCAGTGTTTTGTTTTGTTTTATCTGAATGTTGTTTGGGTTGTGGTTCTTTCTCCTGCTCCTCAAAGTTATTTCTACTCTACTCTATTTCAATGTACTCTTAATATGTCAAATGGGTCATGGCAAAACAAGCCAACAGTAAAACAAATTTAAAATGATGTTACACATATCCACATTGGCTGAGTTCATGTGTCAAGATGGGCAGGAGCCATATTTAGAAACATATCATAGTTTCATCTTCAATAGACACAAGCCATGGATGATTAAGCTGCTTACTGTGTTGTTTCTTTCTTACTACTTTTTCTGCTTCCTGATCATGACCAGCTTTGGAGATGGATTTTAGTGAAACACTCACCGACATCTTATTGTGCCATTCCATAACAAGCATAAACCATGGCTTTTCATTTTGCTTGATCGAGAAATATTTTGTTATTTCTGCCATCATTTAGTCATTTGGTAATACATATCAAATCAAAATCAAGCATTAATTCTGGATTGTTTTGATGTCTGAACTGTCACATATGGCAAAGTGGCCCTATTTGAAAGTTTTATTCTATTCAAATTGATTTTAAAAACATCATAGCTCTTCCATGAAGTTTCAGGAGCTACATTAATGATTTTTGATTGACGACGGCCAAGAATATGTAACCCTAAAGAGCCAGTTAATCATTTGTATAATATCAAGCATAGTGGATGCCTCTCTTTGATGAGTCTGATCCCTCACAAGAGCTGAGCTATTAATGGCAACCCCTTTAGGACTGGGAATTATGAGGATCCATAAGAGCCATCATTTCAAACCCATTTTGCAAACAGTCAGATTCATTTGAAGTTTATCATGGGAATTCCTGCACTGAATCTTGGAATGATCTTGACATCTGGCTGTTCTATGCATTAAAACTATTTGTTCTTGCAGAGCTGAATAAGCAGACTTTGAAAATGATGCTATTGCAGCAGGGAAGAAAATAATGAAGTTAGAATATTTGAAAAAAGGAAGAGAACACAACATAGACCTACAATATCCTGCTGGTCAGGATAGTTCAGACTACAGGAATTAAATCTTGTATGCTTAAACCCGCTGCAAACATTGTATAAGATGGCAGGGGATGTTGATGGGGGATTAAACAGGAGAGATAACTTCATATATTTTTTCTAGATGTTTTGTCAATAATTTCCCAATATCAAAACCATAGCACCCTTTCTATCTTACTGCTGTTCAGGCATGTGGAAACTGTAGTTCTCCTTTTGCTGGGGGTACAACTTGGTCCCTTAGCAAAGAAAGATCCTCGACCTTCTCAGTGAAAGGTATCCTTTTATTAAAAGCCAAGTGGATTACAGTAAAGCAAAACCAGAACTAAAGATTTGCATGCCAAATTTCCCCAGTTAACTTCCCCTGTCGAGTTCCTTCCCGGGTTCCTCCCCTTGATAGTCCTTATTGTCCAATTACACTTGAACAAATTGTTTTGGTAATGTCTCTTACATTCCATTCCCAGGACTTTGACCTTGAGACAGTGTTTCTGGAAGGCACAATGAGTAGTTACTTCCCCCCTCCCGTCCGGCTCCCTCACCCCATACTTCCATGGCAGACTGGCAGCTAACAAATGCGAAGCTCGGCTTAGGATGGGCAGTTGTGACAGGAAGAGTAATTGGCTGGTTAGGCATAGATCTTCAGTGGATCCAACAGCCTATGGGTGGATTTCAACTCCCAGAATTCCTCAGCCAACACATGGGAAATTCTGGGAGTAGATCATTCTGATCTACTTCATCATTTCTGTTTCTATTATATGATAGGTAGGAACATCAACAAAACAGAAATTTGCCTTTTATTAAGCCATTCTTGAGCTTTGGAAGGAGACCTCTAGCCCTACTTGAAGGTGGGGGACAAATCTAACAACTTCTACATGCAAAGAGGTTGTCAGTGAGTCACAGTCCTTTCACATCCACAGCTAAATACACACACACACACACACACACATACACACACACACACACACACACAAATATATTTAACAGTAATACTAGCTGCACACAAATAAAACCCTACCGCTTTTTTTAAAAAAAAAATCACATCAGAATGTAGCAAGATTTTAAAATTCTGCATTTCTCTTCATGCAGGTTACACTGGTAAAGTTAGCTTACTTCTATGTAATTTAGAATACAACTTTTTACAAGCAGCCCTGTAATGATATCTGAATGGCAATCAGAGTGTTCTACAGGTTAAGAGGTTCCTTGGTGTAAACTTCATTGATTTGGGTAATTTGCATGAGCTTAATAACTGCAACTCAAGATTCTTCCAGGGAATGAATAACCAGCTGAGAAGAGTTGATGAACCAAAGTATAGTCAAGGATCATTAAACTGAGCTTGTCATTAATTTCAAGAAAATGACCTGTGCCCACATCAGAGGATCTATTGTATGGTGCCAATGGAAAATAACATATGCACATGGCATTTTTAAGAAGGGTAATATAATTTTAATTTCTAACCAATTATATTGCTGACATATTCTATAACATATAATTTACTTTACAACTGAAACTGAAGACATATTTAATGTATAATCCAAATTAGTTGTAATTTCTCAAAGACATTTCTCCAACTAGGTTGAGTTCCACCATGTTACAATCTTTCCAATGTATCTTACAATATATTTTACAATGTCCTGTAAAGCCAACTTAGTTCTTTCTTTTGTTCTCTTCCACTGCAAGATCCTAAACTGCTTTCAGAAAACTTACTGCTTTTTGATGGACTGAATGTGAAATGCAAACTGGGAGATGATGGTGTGGCAGGAGAACAATTTTACCAATGCAAAAGGAAACCACAGAAGTATTCACTCTACTGTGTGTCTTTTTACTGCATATTCTACCCAAAGTAGATGAGTAGGAAAAATAGATGTTTTTTCAGGGTTCCAAAGCATTTGAAGACTTTTGCTGGTTGCCACATGCCAAATAGCCAAATAGCCAATCCATGTCTGATGGAGGAACATATTGTAGATGCAAAGAAGTATTCTCTTATGGGAAGATTGTGGGCACCAGGAACCGGGTCCGTGGAGAGAGGTTTTTCCATGGAACGGAGAGGCCATGGTTTCGTTGTGCTACCTGCATTCTGTGGATGGGGCTTTGCTAGTTTTCACGACCTGGTTTCTGGCATGCCACACACTGCCCTAGGGCTTATTTATTTGCAATTATATGCATTTGATATTTTGAAATACTAGAATGTGTGTGTGTGTGTGTGTGTGTGTATGGTAAAAGGCATTTTTAGAGATGAGAGCAGATTTTTGAGCAAAACCCCAAAAATCAAGATGAAATAAAGAATGGCATAATAACCTATTCCTTTTTCAATTTTTTCCTGTATCCAATGGTCCATCTTTTTGGAATTCTTTATAACCAAATGAAGTAGGAATGCTTTAAATAATAATATAAATGGCTTCTAGCCCAATAGGGTGAAAAATGTAGGCACATTTATATTTTGATTTTCCTAAGAGAAAGAGAAACAGCTTGGGGAAAGACTACTCAGAATAAAACAAAAAAATAAAACTTGTCTGCTGTTCCTCCTCTCAAAATATTCTATCTTCAATGTTCTATTTTTTCCCCTTATACATAAAGATTTCAAAATCTGTCCTTGCTTTACTGTTAGGTTGCTCCCTAATTGGCATAACACAAGTAAATTTCTCTCCACCTTTTCCTTCTGTTTTCAGCTAGTTTCCTTTCCTTCTTATCGCTATATCTTCTCCCTTTGTGCAAAAAGGAAGTGATGAAATTCCAGATCAACTTTCCCCATCTAGAACTCTTTCTTTATTCAAGGACTGTAATTCTTATCATTACTAGACAGCATGACTACATTGGCTGAAAATAATAAAGAGTTATGGTTCTACATCCACAACACAACAATCCAAAGTATTTTAAGGAAGCTGAACTAAATCCTGAACAGAGCTTTGTTTTTAAAGCATTAGGCTGCATAGCATTATTATGACTGTTGTGGGTGCAGTACTGAAGCTGAGAAAATTCTGCCTATGGCTGAACCAGATGCCATCCTACTAGCTTGTGCATAATATAATAGCAATATTGGACATAACAGAAAGAAGACATGGATGCAAGAAAGATCTAGCTGACTTTGCTTTAAAAGCAGAGAATAATAAGATTGAAAAACAGGATTAGCAGGTTTAGATATTATGTGTACATGTCCACTCACATAAATATGAGCATAAACACATAGTCATCACCTTCCACGTAACATTTCAACTTCATTACAACTTCCATTTTTAGACAAAGAAAAGACTATAAATTAAGTCTCTTGGACAAGATTGGACAACTACTTGTCTGAAATGGTATAGGGTCCTCTGTATGAGCAAGGGGTTAGACTAAAAGACCTCCAAGGTCCCTCCCATCTCTGTTATGCTACTCTACTCCACTCCACTCCATTCCATTCTGTAAATGGTAAAGTTCATACTACAAATTAAGTCTAATGCCCAGATGGTTGATTACCATTCTTCCTCTTTGCAAGCAATGATGGGAATGTGTTTTTGGTGGATTAATTAAGGATTAGCAAGGTACTGATTGTTGCCTTGCAACTATGAAGGGGTTTGCACATGAGCTATGCCACTGGAAGCATAAATCCCCAGAAGGAACTCCCAATAAGCAGGTTATAGGTGAAGGAACAGAATAAATACAAACCAGTAGTAGAGAATATGTAGCTCAGGGTTGAAACTGTTGTGTTGTTAATGCTTTCTGAACTTGGTTGTTTGGTTGCAGACTTTTGATTACTAGCCTGGATAATACTATCGGTACAGAGGAAGTATAATCAGGGCTTTTTTTCCTCACAGAACGCCCAGAATGGAGTTCCGGCACCTTTTTGGGATGGAACCTTGTAGGGTAGGCAAGGCGGGTTGTATGACGTGTGTGAGTTCTGGCACCTTTTTTTTTCTTTAGAAAAAAATCACTGGATATAATCCACGTGAAATGAAAATGCAGCATTGCAATATGCTGTCCAGAAAATCAAATGAACATTCACAATTGGGACAATGACATCGTGATACAGGACTCAAGATACTGGAACGTGAATTCCCTTGATCAGAAAGTATCTCGAGAGCATGAGTAAAAGTAGTGCCCATGATATACCTGGATTAAAACCAAAAGGATAACCAGCTGCTGAACCAGATGCAAAAGGAAACTTTTGATCCTATAAATATACTCCACACCAGTAGAGTGACATGTCAGAAGCATGACTCAAGGCAAACTTGATGCTGTGAAAGCAAAAATGTCAAGACTGAATTCCAGTATTCCAGGAATCAGTGAATCAAAATAAGTCACTTCACATCAGAAGTGCATCAGAGGTGCACCAGAGGTATCACGATGTCATTGTCCCAATTGTGAATGTTCATTTAAAACCAGAGGTTTTACTGCAGACAAAAAATTATCAAAGAAATATTGTAGCCATCCCTGGTACCAAAAGGGTGTCAAAGTTATTGTGCAGTTACAACCCCCAGATGACAGAATTATGATAATTTGAATCCAATGAGCAATGCAATGAAACGGAGAATAAAGTCGGGAAGACAAAATATCTATTTAAGAAAATCATAGAAATCAAGGCTATTATCTCATTTTGTTGCCTTCCCATATTGTACAGCATTTAGAAGCCCATGAAGTGAAATGACATATCAGTTTATGGTGATCAGCTTATCAAGGTGATCACAATCACGATGGTGATCAAATAGTGTGAGATAAGTGTGGGTTAATGTTACATACCTGGACAAAGGGGCAGGACTTTGGTTGTATGGCTGCATACACCATCTTAACTTTTTTTTTTACTTCCACTCCTTCCACCAGGAAAGACTTGTCTTAGAGTCAGGAGATGGAACAAACCAGGTTTTCAGACCTACATAACACAATCAGCTCATAAAGTTTATACATTTTATACAGTGTAGAATAAAACGCAGGTTTATTTTGGTTTCAAAGAAGCCAGGGCAGAACAAAAGAAAAGCCAATTCGCCAAATGAATCAAATCCTATGTACAGGGAGTCCTTGAATTATGACCACAATTCAGCCCATAATTTATTTTGTTAAATGAGACATTTACCACCTTTCTTGCCACAATTGTTAAGGGAATCACTGCAGTTGATAAGTTAGTAACACGGTCGTTAAATGACTTCCCCACTGACTTTGTCAGATCGCAAAAGGTGATCACATGACCCAGGGACACAGCAATAGTCATAAGTATGAACCAGTTGCAAGCACCTGGATTTTGATCACATGATCATAGGGACTCTGCAAAGATTGTACTGTGAAAAATGGTCATAAGTCACTTTTTTTCAGTGCCATTGTAACTTTCAACAGTTATTGACCGTTATAAGCTGAGAACTACTTTTAGTCAGGATAGTTCCAGGTTAGCTACAAGCTGAGTAGAAATTATCTTAAGGAAGAGTTCTGAAATAAGCAGGATCCCTTCATCCCGGATTTGGAGACTGTCTGAAAGTAGAAGGGAAGAAATTGCCAAGGACATTGTCAGTTTCTCCCTTCTTTTTCAGACCTAGTTATTCTGTGGAAGGAAAGTAAGCCAGCAAGGAGTGCTGTCAACCACTATGGGGTGGTATATAAGCCTAAATACTATTGCTACTCTAACTCATCTCAAAATCAAAATGATTTGCTAGCCAATGTTGAACAATAATATTTAAAACACCAAATATGGCAATTTTAATTTTAAATATTGAAAAATATAAACCATACAAACAAAAACATTTTTTAAAAGGGAAGGGGTCAGATAAAAAAATGTTTAAGAAACACTGAGTTAAAGGAACGGTGTGAATGCCTTAAAGTAAATATATATATATACATTGCTTACTGGTGTACACCGCTTAGAGAGTGCTTGCACTTAAAGCAGTATATAAGTCTCATAAATAAATAAATAAAAATAAAAAGTTTGAGAAGCAGCATATATTATGCTAATTGCCAGCAATATCTATGAAACAAATACTTTCTTTCCAGCATTCTGTTGATTTGGGTAGAATAGAGAATGTTAAAAATGGAGGTATCTCGTTGACAGCCATTGCAAAAAGAACAACACTGTGTAGTAGATCTTTACTAGCTGTGCAGTATGTACATTCTGGGCACCCTTGAAAAGTGGCTTTTCTCTTTGGTTCCTTATCATCATATTAAAAGAAAAAAATATCCTTCTGGGAAGATCTGATGATTAACCACCTGATCTTTGGCCCCACTTTCTTTTATGAACAAATGGCTGGTTGCCATTTGTCTTAATGGCACTCATTAGTTTTAGATGTGGTCCATTCCTTGACAGTCATGGAACAGCTCGGTCATGTTTTTTCCGGTGGAAAGGACAAGTGGGCCCGAACTGGGTGGTTCCTGTTAAGGAATCTTTCAGCCAGAAGAGACCCCACTGCCTTTTGTATGGGAATTCTTCCCACTCTCCATCTTCAGCAATGTCATCAGTCCTGTCACTTTCCTGCAGGGAATTACTAATGGGCTGAGATTCTGCCTTTTTCCCTCCCTGCCCTTTCAAGCCAGTCAGGGCCATCCACATAAATCTGCCAAGAAACTGACAGCAAAGACTGTGGGCTCACAGGAGCTTGAGAACCTTTGGAGTGATATTCCTTCTGTTGCGGTGCTTCCCCAGACAGCCCTTGATTTAGGAGGAAGTGCATCCCTTTCTCCAGTTGAATTAAACAAATAAAAAGGGGAGGAGAGAGAAAGGGGTGATTACAATGTCTGACTGGGGTCTCTTGGGTTGAAATTGTCTCAAGGGCCATGGGAGAAAAAGATGCTGGGCTGTAATGGATGAAAAAGGAAACAGTATTCTGTTTTGTTTTGTTTTGTGTTTTGTTTTGTTTTAACTGGGAAGGCTCTTGTAGGCAGGATTGGTTATTTGGAATTTGGGAAATAAATTCACTTTGACATAACCTTCCAAAACTCAATGCCCTTCTGGTTTGAATTACACCAGCCATAATCCCCCCCCCCCCATGATCTGCTGGGCCCAAAATGATGGGATCAGTGTCCCCTGCTGAGACAATCTGATCATGACTACTTCTGTGTTTACAACATGCACCCCTGGTTCTCTGCTTACATTGGGACAAGTTTACTTGGAATTCTTTTAGTCTAATGAAAGCTGTGGTCTTCTATAATATAGCTCAATAGTAGTAACTGTGAGAGGGATCTTGGAGTCCTAGTGGACAATCACTTAAATATGAGCCAGCAGTCTGTGGCAGCTGCTAAAAAAGCCAACACAGTTCTAGGCTGCATACAGAGGGATAGAATCAAGATCACGTGAAGTGTTAATACCACTTTATAATGCCTTGGTAAGGCCAAACTTGGAATACTGTATCCAGTTTTGGTCACCACAATGTAAAAAAGATGTTGGGACTGTAGAAAGAGTGCAGACAAGAGCAACAAAGATGATTAGAGGACTGAAGGCTAAAACATATAAAGAACGGTTGCTGGAATTGGGTATGTCTAGTTTAATGAAGAGAAGGACAAGGGGTACATGATAACAGTGTTCCAGTATTTCAGAGGTTGCCACAAAACAGACGGGGGGGATCAACCTATTATCCAAAGCACCAGAAGTCAGGACAAGAAGCAATGGGTGGAAACTAATCAAGGAGAGAAGCAACCTAGAACTAAGGAGGAATATTCTGACAGTGAGAATTAATCAGTGGAACAACTTGCCTCCAGAAGTTGTGAATGGTCCAACACTGGAAGTTTTTAAGAAGAGACTGAACAGCTATTTGTCTGAGGGAATGGGACAACTCGCCACAGCCAGCTTGCTGCGGCCAACTCACCACGGCCAACTCACCTCAGCCAACTTGCCATGGGACAACTCTCTGCAGAACAATTTAACAATTCTACTTAATTATTTAAAATAAATAAAAAAATTGTTTTAATTTTTGTCAATCACATTTCATTCTGTCCCTCCTTTTGCATCCTTTCTTTAATGATTATATTCCACCATTTCTTTGTTTAGTAGTGTAATTTTTATCCAGCAACGAGTTGTCTCTGGCGAGTTGGCCATGGCAAGTTGGCCATGATGAATTGTCATGGACCCTTTGTCTGAAATGTTATAGGGTTTCCTGCCTGAGCAAGGGGTAGGACTAGAAGACCTCCAAGGTCCCTTCCAACTCTATTATTCTGTTGTAATTCTGTTACGTATCTTTTTCTGGTTGGTTCCTTTCATCCCTGTTTTGACCAGTATCTAGAAATTTAGCTGTCTTGCAAGTTGGTCAAACTGAGAGTCCACCATGCTTATCCAGAAGACCTCTTGGGGCATCCTATTACAGCACAGCCTTCTCAAGCAAAGAATCAAATCAAAATGATATATGTATCCACAAAACTAGCTGTCTTTGGGGATTACTCAATTATAGGAAGTTCTAAGGTTTGGTGGTGGTGCAGTCATCTTCTGAGTTCCATAAAAATTATTTTTCTCAATAAATTGAGATCCATTGGATGCCCTTCCTACCATTTTGTCTAAAGACAGCCACTGGATCAAATATAGTATTGTGTTGATTCAACTAATTCAAATAATAAATAGGTGCTATCATGATGAAATAATTGTTCACTTTTTGTCCCACACTGCTCAGCTTCCATTCGAAATTAAGGGTGTTTATAATTAAATTAGGCTTTTTCAACTTTATGCACTGCTGTCATGGACATGTGTGGAGGGAAAAGGAGCAAGTGACATCATGTACCAGATGCCTCTGCCATTCAGATCTGTTAGGACACGGGTGTCAAACTCGCTGCGTCACATGATGTGTTGTGACGTATTGTGAGGGTTTTTTTGCATTGCTGGAGCTGGGGTGGACGCGGCCTCTGCATAATGCAACCGGCCCGCCAGCCAGCAGTTTGACACCCCTGTGTTAGGACAATCTTATCCAAGGCAGACTCAGTTTGGGAACATGACCTGAACATGGTCTGAATTTTATTCTTTTTTTTTTTTTTTTTGCTTTTCGTTTCAAAACTGCACCCTCAAACTACAACTCAATGTTCAATGCATAGTTTAATCCATGTTCCCTCCATACCAATATCCTAGTGAAACACCCAGACATGCATATGAAGTTCATGTTTGAAACAAGATTGGTGCTCATATCTATAACACTCAAAAAATACACACCTATTTTAAAAAATAAGCCAGAGTCTAACTTAGTCTTTCTTTTAAAAAATAGTCCACAGAAAAGAGTAGAAATCCAATGTCCTACATTTGGAAAAAAAATTTCCTACAATCTCAAAGTTGTCCAATTCTAACCAAAGGTGCTTTCTCCAGATGCTTTGGGCTTGTATGTAGACCTCTATCAGCAGTTTCACCTGCCCACATACAGATTGAGAAAGAGACAAGTGGATGGCTTATCATTGGGTTGTTGTAAATAAGATGAAAACAGGTACAAAACCCAGAAAGATATGCCAGCCTTAAGAAACTCTTTGAACAGGGGTCAATGTTCCCAGTTGGACTCCATGCATTACCCTTCAAGTCTTCCAAACAAAGAGCATTTCACTATTGGGATGGTCCTATCCTGAGTCACGTGCTGCACTAATGAAGACAAAGCTTCCTTTATAAATAGCCATCTATACCCACTGCATTATATAAAATGCATTTTTTTTTTTGAGGAGAACAAAAAAACACAAAGAAAACTCTACAAAGCAAGAGAAATCCTCAGGTTACATACTGTAGCTGATAGCTAAACATTCCAAGCGCATTTTCCATAAGGATCTGCAGGGGAGGCTAGGGAAGCAAAACTGGCCAAAGAGGTGCTGGAGGTCCAAAGAACTTGCAGCAGCTCCTTGTTTTTATCTTTTACTATAGCACCTCTCCCCTTCCCACTCACATCCTATGCCTGACACTTTTTTTTAAGAGCATAACATACACACACAACCTTGATTTTTTAGAAACACATCAGAAAGTGTGCAGCGCAGATGGATTTCCATTTGGGAATACTATCAATTTTCTAAAAAGCTTTTCTCAGTACTTCCAATATTGGCCATAAGATAATGTTCCGCTGACTCTCAGCATTTCACTTTCCATCCTTATTTTATTATTGATGCAACTTCGTATTTTGGGAGAGAGGCATCAATCTGTTTATTTGAAATCAACAGCAACCTGGTCCTTAAAAATGCAAGTCTTTGAATGGAAAGGCTGACTGAGATGAAAGCAGGGCTAAACAACAGGAAACAAAAACACCCCTTCATGCTGAGCGGATGGTGCAATGGTGGGGGGTGGTCCCGAGTGGAGCCTCCATCTCTCAAGGCTGAGGTGGTTTCCACAAAGGCAGATTCCTTCATTCTTTAGCAACTGGTATCAGCTTTACTTCTTTCTCTGTGCTACCCAGTGGCCAAGGGGAACATTGTTGAAAAAGGACAGATCTTTGGCATTTATGTTCCCTCATGATCCAGAAAGACAGGCAAAACATGTCCTTGCCTTCATTTACTTTCCTCCTTCTTTTTGGAAGATATAAAACAAATGGACAAAAAAAAGCTATCTAGGAGTAGTTGGGAGCAGAATGCAGGCAGTTCTTTAAAGAGAGAGCGAGAGAGTGAGAGAGAGTGAGAGAGAGAGAGAGAGAGAGAGAGAGAGAGAGAGAGAGAGAGAGAGAGAGAGAGAGAGAGAGAGAGAGAGAGAGAGAGAGAGAGAGAGAGAGAGAGAGTCCTATTGGGAGGCCCCATTGGTTAAAGGCTACGGCACAGGCACTCTGAAGTGAGGGTTTAATGAAGTAGCCTGTGAGAGAATGGAAGGGACAGTCCCTGCTGTACAGATGGCTCTTTGTCCCCATTGACACCTGCCATCTGCTTGTTTATCTAAATGATGTTGGAGGGGGCATCACAAGCTCCCAATCTGCTCTACTGCCTCCACCAGACTCCAGTGACCTCCTGACCTCTGTGTCAGACAGGTCCGTAGAGTTTGTTCTTTCAGTTCAATGGGTTCTTCCTTCTCCATGTTTACAGCCTCTGATATTCACAACAGCAGCAGCAGCAGCTCTGCCAAGAGAAGGAAGAGCAGCTGCCTTTGGTCTAAACTAGCTGGGGGTCTCTTGGCCTCCCCCCACCCCCCACCCCCCACCCTGCTACAACCCCAGGGAGAGAAAAAGCCTCAATCTTGTATGTATGTATGTAGGTATAAATCTCATCTTCATGCATAAGAAAAGCCAAGAACTGGGGAGGAGCCTGGGGGGGGGGAGAGCAGAACGAGGGGAAACTTGAAATATGTGAAAGAGGTATTGGGGCCTACTTCACAAAAGAAGAATTCTGCATAGTTTTCTTTGGGGAAAAAAGTATCATAAACCTGAAAAAGAACACAAGAAATCTTTATTTTGTATCATAGATGGACCTGAGAAAAATGAAATGTTAGAGACCCAATACTCTGCTACTATATTGAAATTACTTAAGTTAAAAAAAAGTTTAAAAATAAAAGTAGGGAAGGAGGTTGGAGATGAGTGGATATATCGCCAAGCAGATATGTGTGTACATATAATTTTCCAGTACATAAGCAACATTCAGCAATTTCTTTCGCCTCAAAATTACACTTTCAGTTTTTTGAGGTAGTAACAGATCCATCAATATGATAACAATACTGAGCTTTCCATTGCAACTAGAGACAAAGGTGGAATGGAAATCTTGTCCTGGTGTCTGGTAGTTGTCAAGAGTCTGGATGCAAAGAAATAGGCTATCTTGCTTGAACTCAAGAAAGATTAAGTTACTATTTGTTCATTGACGTAGTCTGTCAATACCAGTGTTTTCTCTCAGAAAAGTGGTATTGCCCCTCAGGGACATATCCATGACTTGGTGGTCCTCTTGGATATCTGTGACTACTGCTGAATGGGATTGTGGAGACTGTGGTGAGAAGTTTGGACAGTTTCTGCTGTGGGCCAGTTGCAGCCTTTTCTGGACCGAGTGGATCTGGCTGTAGTGACCCCTGCCTTCATGGCAAGTGCATTAGACTTCTGCAATGTTCTTTAGATGGTGCCTTGGAACACCACTTGGAAAGTACAGCTGGTACAAAATGCAGCAACTCACTTGGTGTCAGCTACTTAACATCTCATTTAACACCTGTCTTACGGGCTCTTGAATTACTTCCCAATTGTTCCTTGGTACAATTCAAAATGCTGGTTTGCACTTATGAAGCCCTATGTATCAAGTGCAAAAAGATCAGGATCATATGTTAAGTCGCAGTTCAAAAGATTTATTCCTCAAGCCTAGGCACAAGACTCTAACTAACTAAAATTCAATAGTCAATTGGCACTAGATAAGGGTCAACAGAATTCAGAAATTAGCGAAGGCTGAACTATTTCAGACTTTTGGGATGGGATTGTTTACCAGCGTTATACTTTGTTTTGTGTACTTATGTTTTGATTTCTGAATCTACAACTATGGTATTTTCCAAATAGGGCTTAATCTCACCATGCTTAACTTTTTGGAAAACAACCAAGTTTGGTAAGTTCATTATATTTTGTAATATACAACAATTTTGATTTAATACACAAACGCAACTCTGGTAAATATTGCCTGCGTAATCTTAATTAATGTATAAAGAGCTTAATATCAGTAAGAAGTTTGGATTGCTTTTTAAAACTTATTTTGCTTGCCAATTGGACTAATTAGAACACCTCAATGAAGCAGTGAAAATCTTATAGATTTGTTTGAACACATTAATCAGATCAAAATCAAGCTACCAGGTAGGGCACTGATTGTCTTACGCCAGGGATCTTCAAATTTGGCCCTTTTATGACTTGTGGACTTCAATTCCCAGAATTCCTCAGCCAGGCATGCTGGCTGAGGAATTCTGAAAGTTGAAGTCCACAAGTCATAGGAGGGCCAAGTTTGAAGACCCCTGTCTTAGACAATCAATCAACTATCCTGAAAATGACAGATTGATACTCATAGTTGGGAGGGGGCATTTTTTAAAAATAATGTTTTATTTTTCCAAACTCTCCCCCATACATATATCATGATATTTATCAGATGTTAACATACATTCTTTTTACATTCATTTATAAGATACTTTTGATAAAATGAAATAAATACATACACATGACTTTTGGTGTTGCTCGCCCATTTCCTTTTTCACTGTATCCACATTCCTTCTACTCTACCTTCTTTCTCCCTTTCTTCTCTTCCCTACTTCCTCTTCTTCCTCTCCTCTTCTCTTTCCTTCACCATGTCTCCCCACTTCTCTTCTCCTCCAACCTTCCTACTTTCTTCTCCTGGGAGGGGGCATTTTAATCAATTAAAAATTGAAATAATCCTGTCAGTAATCCAGCCTCAGCTTAAACCCATGAGCTCACCCTTGGAAATTTATTTCACTATTAAGCTTACTGCTGAGAAATTTTTCCTAATATTTAATCAGAATCTGACTTTCTAAATGTCTTATTTTATCACCTAATTCATTTTGGTGTCAAGGATTACCTAAAATGACCTGAGGGGATTGAATGATTCAGGACAAAGATAACTTTATAGTCAGCCATAATATTTTACTGTGCCTTTTCATTGTATTTTGCTATATGGTTTCCATCATATGAAATTTTGGCATTGCTATCACAAGTTGTTAATTGAGTTAGATTTAAGTCATGCAGTAAGGAACACACATATGGAAACCGTCTGCTTGGGTTAACACATCTCTAACTTCTCTTGGCTTCTACTAGAAAGTCATGTATACACGCAGAGAGAAAGACACACACACCCATTACTCTTCTGATTTAGGCTGCCTTACACAAGCCTGCACTCATATCCCACTCTAAATTTCTAACCACAAAAGTACAGGTTGGATCCCTAAGCGCTTTTTTGTCTTTTGAGTGTATTGAGTGTATCCACATATGGATGGAATGACGGAGCTCCATGCTTTGTTCCTCATAAGATGGAGAACATTCTCAATTTCATATGGATTGAATGAACATATTTTTCCTTTCAATTATAACATCCTGAAATGATGCCATATCAGAAGGGATGGGGCAAACAACTGCACTCATACAAGTATAACATTTATATTAGACAACACTCTTTTACCTCCTGGATCCCTTTTCCACAATGTGGCCAACTTGAGTATGCGGAGTTTATTTCACCATATAATTCATCACTTCCCCCCTCCTGTGCCTCCCCCCCCCCGCTACATCCATGGCACTAAGTAAGGTTGATATGTGCGCTCTACTAAATTAAATCTACACTTGGAGTATGTTTTCTGCTTTTGTGTGTGTGTGTGTGTGCGTGTGTGTGTATCTCTGTGTGTGTTTATTTTGCTTTTGCCTGTGAATGTTTAAAATTTGCACCAGGCTCCATCAGTACTGAATCCAAAGCCCTGTAATATGCTGATAAATTGTTTCAAAAGGAGAGCTTAAAATTGTAACCAGCCGTTTCCCCAGATGTTCATCTTCCAAACAGCAAGTTGCCATCCTTTAATTGCAGACTGCTCTTCTCTCCAGCCCACTGAAACTCTTTAAGTAAGTCAGTTCATTAGAGAAACATTGCCGCCCATGTATTCTAATGTTTACCTTTTATGGAATCTACAGTTTGTAATGCTATTCTGCACTCATATAGCAATAAAGAAGGTCTGAAGTATAGTAGGTCACAATATAGCATAAAACAAAGAAATGTCTCTAGTGCCTTTAATATGCACTCATTACATATATGGATTTTTAAAAACTGATAATAAAAAAATCTGTGATCTATTTGTGTGGTACAACTGATTTATGTGCTGCTTTTAGCCAATTGTTATAACTTTTTGATTAGTTAATTGACCATCTCAAAATATCTAAGATTATTATATATCTGGTATTTCTCTGAGAAATTCAAGATTCAGATATTGAATGCGTGTCCAGTCAGGAGCTGAAAAATTACACATTTGGTTGTTCAGTTTTAAAGAAGTTGGATCTCTCCCTCTCTCTCTCTCTCTCTCCCTCCCTCTCTCCCTCTCTCTCTCTCTCTCTCTCTCTCTCTCTCTCTCTCTCTCTCTCTCTCAACCCTTCTTTCCTCCCCTCTCAGGAATTCTGGGAGTTGAAGTCCATGAGTCATAAAAGAGCAGAGGTTGCCTACCCCTGAGCTTGTAGGAGAACAGCTTGAAGCCAGCTTGCCAGGTGAGCAGAAGATTGGAGAGAGGGAGAGAGGGGGGGAGAGAAAGAGAGAGGGAGAGAAAGCGAGAGAGAGGGAGAGAGGGAGGGAGGGAGATGAAAGAGAGAAAGGGAAAGGAAAGAGAAAGAAAGAAAGAAAGAAAGAAAGAAAGAAAGAAAGAAAGAAAGAAAGAAAGAAAGAAGGAGGGAGGGAGGGAGGGAAAGAGAGACAGAGAGAGACCTTTTTGACATCCAAATGAAGATAACACTGCATATATCCTTTTTTACCTTTATTATAGGTGTATACACACACACACACATATACACATACACACACATACACTAAAGGTAAAAAAGGATATATGCAGTGTTATCTTCATCTTAGATATCAAAAGGGTTTTGCGGCTCCCAGTGTTTGGTTTTCGGTGGAAAACGGGTCCAAGTGGCTCTTTGAGTGTTTTGGGTTGCCTACCCCTGCAGTAGACCAACTGATCTGAAAGACATTCACTATTTATATAGTCTAAGAAAGGTTAAGTCCATTTCCTGTCATTCTCTCTTATCTCTCCATTTTCCTTCTTGTCCCAGCAGCCAGTTCTTTTCTATCTGATTTATACTGTATGTGTGTCATATGGAAATACAGATCCTTAGTAGAACTATTAGTAGCATTGTTGACAATGAACTTACTTTTTCACATTCAAACATTTCTCAAAGATATTCCAAGGAGCAGAAATTTGTGATATTAAAAGTTCACTTCATTTCCTTCTTTTGAGTTTTCATTTTTCTCTCCTTTTATATGTAAACGCTTCGAGCCTTAAGATAAATTGGCAATACAAAAAATGCCATCCAAGTATTCCTGAATGGATATAACAAAGGCTGTAGATTTATGTGTAAGTTTGGTGAAGAAATAGGCTCTCTGAAGGAAGTCAGGCCCCTTATCTAGTTTGCCAGCTCAAATTCCTGCTTTCTGGTGAGAGATGAGCAATGTTGATCACAGACGGCTGTGAGAAAGTCAAGTTTTGTGACTGGAAATATTCTCATTGTTGCCATCAAGTGAGCTCCTGTCACCCAGAGGGAAAACCTGATGGGAAACCTGCCATCTCAGACTCTATAAAGACACTCGTGGTTGCTATTGTCTTCTTTCCCAAGCAATCATGGGGATAGGAGGCTTCCAGACCAGGTTCCCCAAGGAAGAAAATAACAGATCAGCACTAAAACCTACAAAGAATGGTTGCAGGAACTGGATATGGCCAGTCTAGAGGAAAGAAGAACTGGGGGGACATGATAGCCGGTGTTCCGGTATTTGAGGGGCTGTCACAAAGAAAAGAGGGGGTCAACCTATCTTCCAAAACACCAGAAGGCATGACAAGAAATGACAGATGGAAACTAATCAAGGAGAGAAGCAACCTGGAATTAAGGAGACACCTCCTAACAGTGAGGACAATTACCAGTGGAACAGCTTGTCTTCAGAAATTGCAGCTGTTTCATCACTGGAGTTTTTAAAGAAGAGACTGGACAGTCACTTGTCTGAAATGGTATAGGGTTTCCTGCCTGAGCAGGGGGTTGGACTAGAAGACATCCAAGGTCCCTTCCAGCTCCACTCTGATTGATTAATTGAGTTTTGTTCCTTATCTTGAAAATATCTTCCCAGACAAACTTAAAAAACTACCGTAAATGCCGGTGTATAAGGCGACTTCCGCGAGCACTGAAATCGGCGCCAAAGATGGAGGTCGTCTTATACGCCGGAAATACTGGTAGTTTCCGGCGTATAAGACGACGTTCTAGGAATGCGGCCCTGCTATAAAGACGGGGGTCGTCTTATACGCCGGGTCGCCTTGTACGCCGGCATTTACGGTAAACCCCTTATATTTTTCCCATTCTCTCTTGCTGCCTTTGTCTTTGACTAAAAGAATAATGACAACACTCTTTCTGTTATTAGGCACAGATGCAATCTTTACACACGTTAAACCAGTTACAGCCTGTCCATAAACAAACCACATCCACATTTAACATTTCCCCAGTTACACCATCTACACCTGCAGCCTTATAATTTCCAAAATCCTTGCAGCATTTATCCCTCAATTTTCATCAGTTTTTTTCTCTTGAAACTAATATATATAGTATTTGTTTCAATTTTCAAACTAACTTATAAAGTATTCATTTCACTCTTAATATTATTTCTAATATTCACATCTAAGAGTCTCAAATGCTCTTTCAGCACTCCTTCACTTTGGTGTCAACCTGGAATTAAGGAGAAACTTCCTAAGAATGAGGATAATTAACCAGTAGAACAGTTTGCTTCAGACGTTGTAGGTGTTTCATCACTGGAAGTTTTAAAGAAGACTGGACAGCCACTTGTCTGAAATGGTACAGGGTCACCTGCTTGAGCAAGAGATTGGACTAGATGACCTCCAAGTTCCCTTCCAGCTCTATTCCAATTGACTGATATTTATATTTCAAAGGGAAAGTGCAACATTTCTTATGCTCAAGCATTAAAACAGCACAACAACGATAACAAAAGGAACCTTCTAAAGCCTCAGAGCATGAGAAAAGGTATCAGGCATTAAAATGTCTGTATAGATTAAGAAGAACTGAGAAGACAACCAAGAAGTACAGCCTCAGCATTAAGTCGAAATGGTATTCATCCTTTCTGCCTGGGTTAACATTTCTCCTTGCGTTTGTGTTGTCCGAGTCCCTTTTTTTTTTTTTTACCAAGGCAATGACAAAAAGTTCATGTAACCAATCAGGGTATCAAAAAGGAGATCTTTGGCTCAGCTACAATAGTTCTGATAATTGCCAAGATAGCCAGAAAAAGTCAGTACTAATAAACTGATTCAATAGGACAAATTGGATCTACTTGTCAGAATTGGCTTATTAGACTACACAGACAAGTGAGAGAAGAAGGCAGCACATATCAACTGAAAGATTTTTAAAACACCAATATATGTGTGCAGATTCAAAAAAATACATTATCTAAGTGGTCACAAAGAGTCAACACTGACTTAATGGTACATAATCAATCAATCAATCTTCAGTTCTATGGAATTCAGGATGAAAGTTCATTGATCTTAAGCACTGCATGTGACATGTAATTTGCCTCCAGGGCTCCTGATTAATGTAGCAGAGGAATATAGTCAGAACCAATGAGTGTGTTGCTATTATCTGAGCCTCACTAGGCTGTCAAAGACATTACTGATTTACAAGCCTTCAGCCTGTGCAGACCAACCTCATGATTCACAGGGCAGATTCTGAACATCAGTGGAGGACTGCTGGTTTGAGGATATTATCTGTTTAATCCCTTACTTCCAGGTTTGATTTTATTTGGATATAGTCTCATGTAACATTCGTTTCCAGCTCCAATATTTTTAAGAGCTTGGGAAATATATATATATATATATATATATATATATATATATATATATATATATATATATGTACATCACAAAATATGGATATACCTAGCAAAGATTTAACAGTATTATAAAAAGGAGCATTGCCATTTATATGCATAACATACCTAGTTGGTCTCTTGTTTGCTATGTAAAATGTTTATGGATGGGTGCTCTAAGCCAGGGGTCCCCAACCCCTGGTCCGTGGACCAGTACTGGGCCATGGTATGCTAGGAACCAGTCCGCGCAAACAAGCAAAGCCCCATCCACGAGATGCAGGCAGCACACAAAACCACCCACTCTCTGGTCTGCAGAAAAACCTCTCTCCACGGAACCGGTCCCTGGTGCCCAAAAGGTTGGGACCTCTGCTCTAAGCATCTAAGTATTGAATTGTGGTGCTGGCTGTTGTGTCCTGAGCCTGCTAGAGCAGAAAGCAGGCTAAGAATTGTTGCAAATGGTCCCAGGCAAACCAAAAGCTGCCCGGGACCAGACAGGGTGGCGCCAGCATTGTGCGCATGCGCAAGGCGCAAAAATGGTCAGTTCCTATTGGTTCACACTATCTGGGTCTCAGGCCCTATAAAAGGCCTGCGTGCCTTTTGCTGTTTGCTTGGTTGTAGGAGAAGAGTAATAAAGAGCTTGTTGTTTCACCATGTATCTTCGTCAATTTCCAACAAATGGAAAACACAACACTGGCGATAATTATTATGCATCGTATAGACTGCAAAAAGCACAAACAAAGAAGTCCTAGACTGAGCCTCAATATAACTTGAAGCCAAACAAAGGCTATCATACTTTGGCTATGCCATGCTGATTCACTTTGGCTATGTCAACTGATTCACTTGAAAAAAATCAGTCATGCTGGGAGTGATCAACAGAAAAAGGGGAAGGGGCTGCCCTAGTACCGGATGGATGGACCCTATAAAGGATGACATCAGGATGACCATGGCAGTTCTAAGGAGGTGATACGAGACAGAGGGGCATGGAGAGTGCTGTTCCATAGAGTGGCCAAGGGTCAGACGCAACTGAATGGCTGACAACACCAACAATGCTCTAAGTATCTTTGTAGATATTGATACATTATGGCATCTGAGAAACTTTTCCAAATACGAGGAGAGTATACAACCCTGTCTCACTCCTTTGCCAACCTGGAATCAACCTGAAGCCAGTCTGCTTCTGTACTGTGGATTCCCAACCTACTTAACATTTTTTGCATGATGAATTTTAGGATTCCTTAATATGCCTGAACTGAATGTATGATTGAGGCCAACAAAAAAAGCATGCATGATACAGTAATAAATAACATTGCATTACTTTTTGTCCTGAGAGGTTTCACCATAAATGTTTAGATTCTACTTTAGCAACTGCACCTGCTATTTTTTTCAGTTAGCATTGCTGTTGGATCTTATTGTTTTAATAATTATTAATTACCGCAAGTGGCATGTGTGTACTTGAAAGACTAGATATGCAATGTGTTGCAATAAAGCAAACATATAATAGGGCCATAGTTGTTGAATTCAGCATGCATTTCTAATGGTTTTGAAGATATTAATTAGAGATTGCTTTTCTGTTTTTCTTGCAATAAAACATTGAGAGCCAATTTGGCATATTGGTTAATGTACTGGCCTAGAAACCTGTGAGACCACAGGGACTAATTCCCGCCCCCTCCCCAACCCACCTCACAGAATTGTTGTTGTGGGGAAAACAGGAGGAGAAAGGGACATTGCTATGTTCACTGCCTTGAGTTATACATGGAAAAAATATACAGAATAAAAATATTTTAAAAAACATTTAATATCAGAAACCTGTCTGTTTAACCATCACAGTTCTGTGTAGATATCTAGTGCTGCCAAAGACAAAGAGATGCACTATATGCATGGAACAACAGGGTTCTGTTATGATACACCCTCACAAGTCATAATTGAGTAACTGATATGTTCTATCCAAGTCATCCAGAACTATTTGCAGTAGAGATAATTCTGGATCAGAGACTCGGTTTTCCAAGTATTTTAAAGAAGGAATAGATGCTTTAATTATTTGCTGTAATGAGTACAATGAGTTGTTATAGGAGAAGGGGTGGCAGAACCTGGGGAGAGATTGAAAAGAGGGCTCAGCCTAGAATCCCTACATAACCACCAGAGAACTAAGTCCAAATCCCCTTGAGTATCACTGATCCTTATCTAACTCTAACCAGGTGCTGATCATTAGTTGAGAAGATACCTTTCATAAGCTTTAAACTTCCATGTATGGATCTGGTTGTTTGTGCCTGACAGTTGTATTATAGAAATGTCTAGAGAACTCTTCTTTCCATGAATTTAGAGCAGGCTTTCTTCTGAAACAAAAATAATCTTACAAATAATACTGCAAATTATATCAATATTATATTTTTACTTTTCATACAAAATATATCCAACAGTGAATTGATCTGCCTTCATAAAGATTATAGACTCTAAAATAAGACTGCAGTTGGATTATTTTTTTGCAATATCAATCTATACATTGCCCAGAAATATATCTAATTACTATCATCCTAAGATATCGTTTTGGTTTTGTTTGTTGTGAAATCTTAGTTTGTAATTTTAATTGGGTTCAAGGACACATTGGCAATAATCTACTTGGCAATAATATAAAGTCATCTTTTTTTCAACATCTTAGTCAGGCCTACAGCCCTGAGATTTCCTTGTGGTCTTCTGTCCAAATATTAAGACCAGTCATATACCCTGGTCCAGAATATTTTCTTCACTAACTACAAGATAGGTAGGGTTATATTTATATATTTTTATAAATGTTGTATTTATAACATTTATCAAAACTTATAAATGTCTTAAATAAATACATAAAATGAACAAATTAGGTTTCTGCATGTTTCCAAAGCATATATATCTGGTTTGTTTCTTTGTTGTATTATAGTGAGACAAAAGAAAGGCCTCACCATTTCCAGATAGCAAACATTCAGAGAAAAAGGCAACTTGCAAACAGAAAATACAAATATTCATATGGAAAGAGAGAAAGAAGAAAGGGTAGAAAACGGAGAAGAAAAAATCGTACACAGAGAAAACGGAAGGCAAAGAATGGAACAGGAAAGGCAACATGGACAAAAACTCTCACACAGAATCCAGAGCATCCTCTGCCTTTCATTGTCAATGCATTGGGTGATTACGCCATTCACTTGCTTAGCAGAAAATGCATTGCTAAAAGGGTAACAAGAGATATATTCTGTTCATCTTCCTATGATCCTGAAATGCCAAGAATCCATAGCGTATACTGGTTATTACTTAGCAGTACACATCTCTCTTCTCAGTCCTATCAAAACACGGGGACAAATGAATTCTGGAAGAAAGTCACAGTGCAAACAACAGGTGGAGGTGAGGGGTGAAGCTCATGGGAGACAAGCTTTTTCTTTGTTTGTTTTCTTTCTTTTTGCAGAGATCATATTGCCCATGCTATCGTGTTTTCAGTTGGGTGGCTATGAGTTGATGCAAATGCATGTTAAGTGTTCAAAAAGCTTAGTAGAGTTGATCTAGGGCCACAGCTTGGGGAAGTGAAAACATCTGCAAACCATTCAAAGCAATATAGAAATATAATTGTTCAGAATCACCCTGGAAGTTCTAGCTCCTCATAACTTTGCAGAGCTACAGCAGTTTGGTAAATAATTACTTAAAAGGACACTTGCCTGCTCCATCACCATTCCTGCCTTCCTATTCAATCTCAGGAAAGATAATGTTGACTTCCAGACTCTGCCACATGGCTTTTCTTAGTACTTTTACTTCTCTTGTTGCCAAGCTTAATTTTATCATTGGATGTGAACAGCTTTAATTCAAAGTATGGCAATGCTCCATTGGAAATATGGAGAGTAGCTGTCATGGCATGGAGCTAGCATTTCATATCACAATGAAATTTAGTGGAAAAAATATGAATACAAATGGGGTATCCTCTCTCAAGCAGGCCACAAAATGGTGATGAGGGGAGGCCAAAGAACAAACGCAAGAAGGCATGGAGGAAGAATGAAGGCATGGTGCACACTTCATCCTCACAGCTCACAATTTTACATGTCATATTGTGACTTTCAAAGGGAAAAAAAGCAATTAAGTCAGATAATCACTTTGCTTCCGCTAAGGGGGAGTAAAAGTTCCATTAGGGGAGACAAGACCTCTGCGTGTCCATCAAAATACAATCCACAAGGACACTGTGTTTGTATGTAATACAGTTCTTGGGTAGCTGGATTTTCAATATTACTTTGAAAGATCCATCAGAAAGAAAAGCATTCATACACATATATGTACACAGAGAGAGAGACGCACACAGAGAGACACACATGCAGACACAGACACAGACACAGACACAAAGACACACAGACACACACACACTTCTATTTGTAAATGGGTTCGCCCCCCCCCCAATATATGCACCAAAATCATTTACCTAGTACAACCATTTATGGGAAATTCTCTGAATTGTTCTTAAGAGGAAGTACTAAAATCTCCCTTCATTCAACAATTTTGGTCATCATGCTACAAAAAAGATGTTAAGACTTTGGGAAAAAAATCAGAGAAGAGCAATTAAGATGATCAAAGGCCTGGAGACTAAAACACATGAAGAACGGCCAAGGAATTGGGTTTGGCTAATCTAAAGAAAAGAAGAAACAGGGGTGACATGATAGCAGTATTCCAGTATTTGAGGGGCTGCCACAAAGAAGAGGGGGTCACATTATTCTCCAAAACACCAGAAGGCAGGACAAGAAACAATGGTTGGAAACTGACCAAAGAGAGAAACAACCTGGAATTAAGGAGAAACTTCCTAACAATGAAGACAATTGACCAGGGGAAGAGCTTGCCTCCAGAAATCCTTGGTGCTCCATCACTGGAGGTTTTTAAGAAGAGGCTAGACAGTCGCTTATCTGAAATGGTATAGGTTCTCCTGCTTGAGCAGGGGGCTGGACTAGAAGACCTCCAAGATCCCTTCCAGCTCTATTTTAATAAAACCCCATTACTCCTTTATAAGAGAATCTCAGCTTTGATATTTTGTCAGTCATGAAGGTGCCTCATAATATTTGGCCTCAGATTTAAGCTATAATTTAGCACACTCATTTTGCTGTGATTCGTTGTTTGCAAGTCAGAAAGAAGGAAGATAAATACATATGCTGTCTGTAAAGAATAGGTCCCCAACCATGTGACATTTGTGTTTTCAAAATAGAACAAAAAAAGTCTACAATGCATGAAGTCACCGTGTGTCCTGGTCTGCCAAATGTCTTAGTCCAGCACTGATTCCCTTCTTTTTTTAGTGACACTAAGTAACCTCAGAACCTCACCCTTATCTTCAAAAGAGAAGCTTTGAATGGAAACTTAATCACAGGTCATTGTCTATTCTGCATGCATTATGAAGATGAACAATTATGGCACTTGAAGGAAACCTATTATCAAGTGAGAGGAAAAGACTATTTTTTTCAAGCACCTGAATTCAGTCTTTTATGACTAAATGACTACTTGATGCTGAAAACTCTAATCATCACCACTGGTTTTCTAAAATATCATCTCCCTTATCCACATATAGAACAGAAAAGAAGACACAATACTCTGGGAATATGCTGATGCTTTTCCTCTCGTATCAAACTATGATATATTCAGATTGCATAGATGATGCCTGTCTCTTGGCCAGGCTGCTTGGGATTATGGGAGCTAAACTCCCAATATATCTGCCAGTTGCCTGGGAGACAAAGTGCAGTGGTTTGAAGGCAATTGGATAATCAAATTGGTGAGTTTTCGGGAGGTGTCTCTTTGCATTCCCCAGCTGGGTTCTGCATCCCATCATTCAATACTTCCTCAAATAGTCAAATCAATTAGTCAGTAGTGACAGAGTAAATACTGTACTATAGTTAGTGGAGTCACACATACCTCAGGTCATTAGAGTTACTATTACTTTGGGGGGGATATTATTGGTTTTTTTTTACTCATAGTATCTTGGGTAGTTGTGGGAGATAATTTATCCTGAATGAAGAAGGAGCCAGATTGTACCAGGTTTTTTTTTTTTAACCATGCATGGAGAAAGAAGCTCATGATATTAGAGTGAAATTTCCTATAGGCAAGATTTTAAAAAAAACTAAAAATATCCTCCAAATCCACAAGTGAGTTTTATATGAAGAGGCAACAATACATGTAGACTTTAGTTTCTCCAATGAACTGTGTGATACAGTAGACACAGTGATGGACATTTATCACAAAGGGAGGCTGCATGTCCTTATTCAGCTACAGCAACGATTAAGATCAATGAACAGACACTGATCTAAGCTTGTACATTTCTCTAAGCTGTAGTTTAATTATGATTTGTGGAATAAATCATATTGGTTTTTTGTACAGCACAAAACTAAACCACTATCCTGGTTTACAAGTTAACCATTGGAGTCACAGAACATACTAAGCATTGGATGCACAATATTCTATTGATACCTCCATTTTCAGTTGGTCCATGCTGATACCAGTCTATTTTCTTATTTTTTAAAAAAGTATATTTTAATTCTAAGTAAAAGAAAAGAGAAGTCATTATGCTGTAAAAGAAGAATTAGTTTTATTTCAAAGAATCCCCCCTAGTTCCACAAATATTGTGTAGGTATTTTTAGAAAATAGAAATCACAAATAATATAGTCCAGTTTTTCATTTGTAACTGACGAATTGATTGTTTGACTGATTATGTGCCATCACATCAGTGTCAACTTTAGTGACCACATAGATTGATTTTCTACAGGATGATCTATCCCTAATCTATTCCTTCAACAATGCACCCATTGCTGGTGGTCATCTTCTTTCCCAGCATTACAAATTATATTCACCACATAATTGTGTATGTGTACCTGCTCATTTCTTCCTCAAGTGAAACTCTGGATTGATTTGTTCTATGATCCACTTGTTTGCTTGGCTATCCATATCTTCTCAGGAATCTTCTCCTCCAAAGTTAAAGGCATCAATATTCAATTTTCACTCTTATAAAGTGTCACAGGAAAAATCACCGCCTGAAGGCTTTTGATCTTTGTAGCTACAGATTCATCCTGGCATCTGAATAAGGTTCTACATTTAGGCAAGAAAAACCAAATGCACAGATATAGTATAAGTTGTACCTCGCTCAATAGTAGTAACTGTGAGAGGGATCTTGGAGTCCTAGTGGACAATCACTTAAATATGAGCCAGCAGTGTGCTGCAGCTGCCAAAAATAAAGCCAACACAGTTCTAGGTTGCATTAACAGAGGGATAGAATCAAGATCATGTGAAATGTTAATACCACTTTATAATGCCTTGATAAGGCCATACTTAGAATATTGCATCCAGTTTTGGTCATCATGATGCAAAAAAGATGTTGAGACTCTAGAAAGAGTACAGAGAAGAGCAACAAAGACGATTAGAGGACTGGGGGCTAAAACATATAAAGAACGGTTGCTGGAATTGGTTATGTCTAGTTTAATAAAGAGAAGGGCTAGGGATTACATGAAAGCAGTGTTCCAATATCTCAGGGATTGCCACAAAGAAAAGGGAGTCAAGCTATTCTCCAAAGCACCTGAAGGCAGGACAAGAAGCAACGGATGGAAACTAATGAGGAGAGAAGCAACCTCAAACCAAGGAGAAGTTTTCTGACAGTTAGAACAATTAATCAGTGGAATAACTTGCCTCCAGAAGTTAAGAAGAGACTAGACAGCCATTTATCTGAAATGGTATAGGGCTTCCTGACTGAGCAGGTGGCTGGACTCGACCTCCAAGGTCCCTTCCAGATTCTCTTCTCTTCTTTTCTCTTCTCTCCTCTCCTCTCCTCTCCTCTCCTCTCCTCTCCTCTCCTCTCCTCTCCTCTCCTCTCCTACTCTACTCTACTCTACTCTATTCCAAGGCTATATTTTACCAAGTGTTAGTCTATGGCATATTTCTTGATTGCTGGTTACTTTACTGTTAATAGTTGATCTCAAAACTCAGAACCTATCAACCACTTCAAGTCTTCATTCTACCTGTTATAATTAGGTTGGTCTTCTTTATTTTAGTCCTATTTTTTCACTATACCACTTGACTTTCATTACTAGAATTTGCAGATCATTTGTATTTGCCACTATGTCATCAGCATAGCCCAGAAGCTAATCAAAATTAAACTCGAGATAAATAATAAACATGTTGGATAATTATTTATTCATTTGTTTGTCTGTTTGCTTATGTGCCATTCCAATTCAACAGAACTCTGAAAGGTTAGAGATGGTATGGAGAAAAGTCACAAGTTTGCTTGGTTATTTGCAAATGAGCACAATCCCCTAGGCAACCATTTATTGTGAGAATCCAAGACATGATCTCAGAATATCAAATGAACCACTGGCCTGAACAATTTGAGGAATGTATCGGTCTGAGAAATTAAAACCATGCTGTACTGCCTATGTTTGTCATTTGAATGGTTTCACAATTTCATGTCAGTGTCCTCATATATAAAAAGAACCAATGCTCCCTCTTGCAGTGAATTTGACAGGACAGATAACCTTGGGAAGATTCACAACTGTCCCAAATCTTCTCATTTCAAGACCACCACTCTTAAGGGAGTCATATGAAAAAATGTGCACTATATTAACTATATTAACAGTATGCATTTCTCCCATCCTGGACTCAATAGAAAGTAGGTCAACATAAGTAGTGCCTCCTGCTTAGCTGAGATTTACTGTGCCTCAGCACTAAGATCAGAAAGAGTGATATTCTCCTTACAGATTTAAGATAAGATAAGATAAGATAAGATAAGATAAGATAAGATAAGATAAGATAAGATAACCTTTATTGTCATTTTTATACTGTGGGCACAATGGCACACATCAAAAATGAAATTTAGTTACCCGCTCTCAAAGTGAAACACATACATGACACACACCTAAACATACTATGAACAACATATGTATAGAACCACATCCCTACATATACATAGCAAATAAATTATCTGCTGGCAGGAAAGACAATTATCACTCAGTCTCCATAAAATGTGAACTGAACAAGGCATGAGGTGCCTCTGGAGTTTATGTCGTGAGAAGCCACCATAATGAATTTGTGGAATTGATAGAGGACAGGACTGGCCTAAATCAGTCCTGACTATTTA
Organism: Crotalus tigris; assembly: GCF_016545835.1. NCBI lineage: Eukaryota > Metazoa > Chordata > Lepidosauria > Squamata > Viperidae > Crotalus > Crotalus tigris. Next base: position 71,563 of record NW_024096886.1, on the reverse strand, counting down.
ATGAAGTACTTATGTAAACAGCCCCAGTTATTTCTTTAGCTGAATTTTTTAAGCTAGACCGAGAAATGATTATTTGTTCACACTGATATTAAAAGACTTTGTTATAATGAAACAAACACCAAACTTTGCCAATATTTGCTCACTCAGATTCCCTCTGTATATCAGGAAGGCCTAGAGGATATTCTGATAACATACGGTGACAAAAATAGTCAAAAAAGTCTCCCAAAATCTGAAACTGTACATTCACTCAAGCAATTTCTGCTTAACCATATACAATGGGGTGGCACCCATCAATCTATTGCATCTTTTGTGACTATGGGAGCCTTCTGAACCAAACCCTGTTTTTGAGAAAGGCAATATTTCTCTCAGTCTCATCCTTGTCTTATAACTCAGCTCAATTCTCCTCAACCATGGCAACCTAAAAGGAAACCAAAAGCAATCTAAATATGCTCTGTTGTCTTTTCCATCTTGCCCTTCTTCCTTTTCCATCAGGAGTGAAATTTCTTTTCCATTTATGGCAAAGACAAACATGTCGGGAACCCTCCCAGCTAGCAAAAGCAAGCAGCCTGGCCTGTTCCTGAATGTTCGGCTCAAGATTGGAAGGGTGGGCTCAGGAGGATATGGGTGGGAGTGGTGGCAGTAAGGAAACCCCTGCTCACTGTTTCTTCCAAGAGGAAATGGGCACAGATTCCAAGGAAATTGTTTTGTGTTCCTAACTAATCACAGGGGCAGGGCAGGGCATGAAGTCCAGCACTTTCCCATCATTAGAAACTGGCTCAGCTGTATCAAGAAAGGGGGAGGGATATTAAATGCTATGTGCAGGCTCTGCCATTTTTCATTGCTCACCATTAACAAATCTCTCTCTCTCTCTCTCTCTCTCTCTCTCTCTCTCTCTCTCTCTCTCTCTCTCTCTCTCTCTCTCTCGATGGGAGCAAAGGTTCAGTCTTTCAGTGGGGGGACTGTGCACAGGGCATTTGAGATGGAAAGATTGGGAGGTCAGAAAACACCAGCAAGACCACAAGTTTGTCTGTCTGAAGGGAGAGTGATAGAAAACCCACCTGCAAACTTCTAAGCAGAGACTAGAACTTAGAATTCTGGGGAAATTAAGGTTCCTCAGCTAATTTTTATGTGTTGCCAAATGTGATGAATCAAAAATGTCAAGTGATCCACTCAGTCTAAGCAGCCAGAATCTTGAAGGTGGATGAATGAAGGAGGTTTCACTCCCTCTCATTCCCATCTGAAGTAATTTCTGACAGTCCACCCCACCACCTTTGTGTCAGCTGCCTATTTCAGGAGACAGATCCATGTAGTACTGAGCCAAGTTCAGCATCCAAATTTGACCCTGGAGAAAAATATTGAAATAAAAATTCTCATTAATTTCCCAAAGATGCAGATAATATCAGTAGATGGTAGTTTCATTCATTTATCACACCTTTCACACAGGAAATGATCGTTAATACTCATTTTTACAATACGGTATAGTCTTGATATGACAAACACCATAAAAATTTCAGCCAAGATATGAAGAGAAATTTGGTCCTCAGCAGCAATTCAGGTTTATTAGACTGAAGGAAACCTAACTATTATCTACTGGGTTAACTCATCATCTGCTAATGTCACCTCTTTGAGTAAACAGGAGACTCTCCACAGTGTATCAGCTGTATATTTTGTCTTCTCTTCTCCGATTTCCCCTAACAGGGTGATGCTTAATTGTATTATCATTTTACAATCTCAAAGCATCCTAAGAAATAGCAATGGTCTAAAACAAATGGGGAACTATGGCTCTTTTATGACTTGTGAACTTCAACTGTGGGACTATTTGTTCAATGGTCCATAAGTTTTCCTTGGGTGTCCATAATATTCTCAGGAGTCCTCTCCAACCTCAATGTTCAAAGACATCAATATTCTTCCTATCTTACTTCTTCAAAGTCCAACTTTTTATTCAATAGAATGTCTCAGGCAATACCATGACTTGTATGATTCTGATCTTTGTAGGTAAAGATACAGTATTTGAATATCTTTACCAAGACCTTCATGGCTAGTCTGCAGTGCATTTTTTAACTTCTTGTTTCTTTACTGATGGTTAGAACTGTACATTTCTAGACCAAGTAGTGAACTATATATATTAAAACAGCCCAGTGGTGGGATTCAGCCGGTTCACACCACTTCAGCAGAACCGGTCGCTAATTTTTTGTTGCTCAGGCCCAGAATGGGCTTCCAAATGGCATCCACATAGAGAACCGGTTGTTCACATATTTGAATCCCACCACTGAATCTGCCTTAAAATCAATCCAGCATTAACTCTGTAAACCAATTTGCATTGCAGTTCACAATTAACCTCACTCTCCTTAATATGCAATGGGAAAGCACAATTTTTACCAGCTTTCAAAAAAAAAGATTAAAAGGAAGAGGCTGTCCTAAAATGAGAGAGTCAGATGTTCCTGATTAAGAGGGACTACTGAGAATGGTATTGTAAGGACCCACCCCACTTTGCATCTTAAGAAGACAGAACTCTTGGAATAGCTCTTCCAACAGGAATCCTTTATTAAGAGAAAATGGTTGCAGGCATGCTAGACAGGACTTGGGGTTCAAGCTCTCCCATTCAAGGTTTTAAGGGGTTCCCCAGTAGTCCCACCCACTCAACCCCCCTTCCAGTGATAGTTTCAAGTATCACAAGTCCATCCCCTTTCTTCTTCCGTCTGGATGGAGACTTCAGATAACTACATGAAAGGCAATTACTCTTCTTTGATATGTTAACGCTTAGAGGCCACAATAAACATACATTCAGTCCTTTGAAGTGTGCTGAAGGAAGTGAGGGCCATAAAGCACCTTTGCTCTCCCCCTTTTCTCCCTCTTATGGCAGAATCCAGAGAAGGCAGAATTGGGAGTTTCTATGTTTGATAATTAAAGATGAAATATAATTGGATTATGACATCCGGCCCCTCTTAACAATAAGAGAGATCCACCTGAAAGAAAACACAAGTAAAAAATTTAGTTAGGCTTGTTAGGATACTCTGTGTGAAACTTCTTCAATAGCTTCGGGGCTCTGACGTGACGTTTATGGAACCACTCATTTTGTGAGGCAGGGAGGTGTTTCCAGGCAACTAGGTACTGAGTTGTTCCACGATATCTCCTAGAGTCAAGGATCTCTTTTATTTCGAAGTGTTGTTCCCCCTCCACCATGATTGGAGGTGGTGGGGGGGGGATTTTTGGCCGTAGAGGTGACTGATGCTCTATTTTCAGCAAGCTGCAATGAAAAATTGGGTGTATTTGCCTGAGGTTTTTGGGTAATTCTAATTCTACTGTTACTGGATTTATGATTCTTTTAATTGGAAAAGGTCCTATATATTTTGGTCCAAGTTTTTTACAGGCTGTAGGGACTTTAGGTATTTTGTAGATAAGTACACCATTTCTCCTATAATGAATGGTGTAGGCTCAACCCTTTTTTTATCGGCTTGTGCTTTGTATGCCAGCCTAGCTTCATCTAGTGATTTTCTGACTATTGGCCAGGTGTTTTGTAGGTTTTCCATCCATTCTTTCAGTGAAGGGATCGTTGGTTCTTTTGGGGTTAACTCTGGCATAGGGTTGAAACTTTGGCCTTTGGCTATTTGAAAAGGAGTGTAGCCTGTGCTGGAGTGGACTGCATTATTGTAGGCAACTTCTGCAAAAGGAAGTAAGTCCGTCCAATCACTCTGTTGGAAATTTAAAAAACATCTCAACTATTGCTCAAGTACCGACTGGCAGCGTTCCGCTTGTCCATCTGTCTGAGGGTGATGGCTAGATGTCAGTCCCTGAGTGGTCCCTAAGAGGGATAAAAATTCCTTCCAAAATGTAGACGTAAATTGCACTCCCCTATCTGAGATGATGCGTTGGGGTGCCCCGTGCAATCTGTAAATGTGCTGGATAAAAAGTTTTGCTAAGGCCTTTGCAGTGGGAAATTTTTGGCAAGGGATAAAGTGCACCTGTTTGGAAAATAGGTCCGTGACTGTCCAGATAACAGTATTCCCATTGCTTTCAGGCAATTCCACTATAAAATCCATGGCTATTTCCCTCCAGGGGGCTGAGGGCCTTGCCACTGGTTGTAACAGCCCTGGCGATTTCCCTTGCAACCTCTTTGCTGATGCACAGGTTGGGCAGCTGGCAACATAACTTTCTATGTCCTTTTTATTGATGGCCACCAAAATTGCCGTTTAATTAAGTGTAAAGTTTTTACAAATCCAAAATGCCCTGCTGATTTTGTGTCATGGCAAAGTTGCATGAAAGGTAGTCTTTGAGTTGTTGGTATATATAACTTTTCCCCTACCCAAGGCAATCCGTCTCTCATTGTGCACACATGTTTGTTTTTCTGGAACCATTCATCTGTTTCCAAACTTTTTCTGAATTCAATCCCAGTTTGGCTGTCCAGTTGTGGTTTTATTTTGGCTTGGGTTCCTGTGGTTACTGGCGCTGCCAGTTGTGATTCTGCCATTATTGGTCTAGAGTCTGTGGTTCGTGCGCTGTTATATTGGGGCATGCGAGATAGTGCATCTGCCAGGAAGTTCTTTCTTCCTGGTAAATGTTTGAGCTTAAATTGGAATTGATGAAAATGCTGGGACCAGCGGGCTTGTTTGGGATTGAGTGTCCTGGAAGTTTTCAGGGCTTCTAAATTTTTGTGATCAGTCCATACCTGGAAGGGGATTTTGTTGCCTTCCAGGAACTGTCGCCACGTGAGTAATGCCCAACGTATCCCATAAGACTCCTTCTCCCATACGGGCCAGCGCTGTTCTGTTTCCGTGAGTTTCTTAGATGTATATGCACAGGGTTGCAATACTGCATCATCATTTTATTGTAATAGCACAGCCCCCACTGCCACATCACTTGCATCTGCCTGTATTATGAAGGGCTTGTCCATATCTGGGTGCCTTAGTACTGGTTCGGCAGAAAAAAGTCTCTTTAGTCTCTCAAACGCTGCTTGGCACTCCATGGTCCATGTTAGTGGCTGGCTAGGTTTTACTGAGGATGTTCCCTTCGTTTTTAGTAAGTTGGTGAGGGGCAAGGCTATCTGTGCAAATGAGGGAATGAATTGGCGGTAAAAATTTGCAAAGCCCAGGAAACTTTGTAGTTGCTTTCTTGTGCGGGGTGGTGCCCATTCTAATACTGCTCTGACCTTCTCTGGGTCCTTTTCAATGCCCTGTGGGGATATGCGATAGCCTAGGTAGTCTATCCTTTCCTGGTGGAATTCGCATTTTGAGAGTTTGGCATATAGGTGAGCGGCTCGCAGCTTCTTTAAAACCGCTCTGACAAGGTTGACGTGTTCTTCTTTTGTTTCGGTAAAGATAAGAATGTCGTCCAAGTAAACAAGGACCCCCTTAAACAGGTGCTCCCTTAGAACGTCATTGATTAATTGCATAAAGACTGCAGGGCCCCCTTGTAATCCAAATGGCAAGACTTTGAATTGATAGCACCCCATGGGGCAGTTAAATGCAGTCTTCCATTCGTCCCCTTCCTTGATTCTCACGCGATAGTAAGCTTCCCTTAAGTCTAGTTTAGAAAAAATTTTCCCTTTCGATAGGTGTGACAGCATGTCTTTCATGAGGGGCAGCGGGTATAGGTTGCTTTCACTGATTGTATTCAGGGCCCTATAATCCACGCATAAACGTAAAGAGCCATCCTTCTTCTCTCTAAAAAGGACCGGGGCAGCCACTTTAGGCTTGGCTGGTTCAATGAAACCTCTCTCAGGTTTTTTTTTATAAATCTTTCCATTTCCTCCTTCTCCTTTGGGCTCATGGAGTATAATCTGGGCTTCGGGAGTTTTGCCCCAGGCTTGAATTCAATGGTACAGTCTGTGGGTCGGTGGGGGGGAAGCTCATTCGCCCTCTCCTCACTGAAGACTTCAGCAAGGTCCCTATATTCCTCTGGTATTTCTGTTAATCTTTTTTCCTCTCCTATGGATGCTTTTTCTATTCTTGATTCTGGTAGCCTCCCTTGGGGTTTTAAGTCCATAGGGTCCCCCTTCGGGAATTTGATTTCTGTCGTCCTCCAATTTACCCAGGGGTTCCATTTTTTCAACCATTCCATCCCTAGAATCATTGGGCATTCCATACCTGGGGTCACCACAAACGTTAAGTCCTCTTCATGGTTGCCCAGGGAGAGGTGTATTGGCAGAGTGGCTAGGGTAGCTGGCACCCCCCCTGCTATGGATCCATCTAGCTGGCCAAATGAGATTGGTTGTTCCAGTCTCCTGGATGGGATGCCCAGATTCCCCACTAGTGTTGGGCTAATGAGGCAGCGGGTGCAGCCAGAGTCTATTAAGGCTTTCACCTTCACAGCTTCGGGCATGGGGGGGATTAATATAGTCACTGTTTTGAAGATGGGTGTGATGCGTCCACTTACCAGGGGTTCGCCTTCCGAGCTGTCATCTGAGGCATCCACCGTCCCTGTGGTGTAGGCTGGAGTTCTTTCCCCTTGGTGAGCAGAGGTGGGGTTTTCTGCAATTTCCATCATTTTCATGGCTGTTTCTTTTGGCTTAGCTGAATACCCTCTGGGTTTGTTGATTGGGGATCTGTCTGGGTTGTGCTGGGGGGCCTTTGAGCGGCATTCTACAGCTCGATGCCCTTCTCTTCCGCACTTGAAACACCCCATCTGCTTCTTGGCTGTATCCGATGATTTCACCGGTTGGTGTGTCAGCTCAGGCGGGGGGCGGCTCCATTGTTTTCCTCGGCGATGCCTCTTCAATATGTCGATCTCTGCTTCCTCTGCCAAGACGTACCATTCCTCAAGTCGATGTGGGTCTCCTCGGGGCAGGCAAGCATCATATAGATCATAGTTTAGTCCGTCTTTGAAACGGCCAAGGAGGATGTCTTCTGGCCAATTCAGTTTGCTGGCAATGGCTCGGAATTCTTGTGTATACTCAGCCACTGGGCGTTTGCCCTGCCTCATCGTTGTTATTCTTTCACGGGCTTTGCGATCAGCCAGGGGGTCTTCAAATCGTCTTCTCAACGAGGACATGAAACGGTTGAAGTTACTGAGTTCTGGGGCATTGGAGTCATGCAGGTTCACCACCCAATCTGCAGCTGGTCCATCCAGGGCAGATTGCACGATCCGGATGCGGGCTTTGTCGCTGGGGATGTCCTGCCCATATTCCTCCATGTAGCTGAGGACTTGGGTTAGGAAAAACCCCAAGCGTGTTGGCTCCCCTTTGAATTTCACCTCCAACGGTGGACGTCTTGGAATGGATCGGTGCCTCCATTGTGGGTGGTAGTGTCTTCCGTCCAGATTTCCATCTGTGGTCCGGTAGGGGGTGGGAGCTCCTGGATCAGTAAATGTCCCTGGGGTTGCAGGTTCCACGTCCCCCTCGGTGTCTCTCCCTTTGTGGCTCCAGGAACTGGGGCGGGCGTAGGGCTCAGGAATCTCCTCTCCTAGGGAGCTGAGAGTTCTCTTCATCAGGTCAATAGCTCTCTCTAGGATCCAGTCTGAGTACGGCATACAGCTTCCTCCCTCTTCACTTGCGTGCAGGGATTTCTCCATCTCCTGCTTCCATTCTGGTTGCTTGGTCCCCCGTCTCAGGGTCACTTTTCTTGATTCCTTTCCCCACTCGCTTTTCTTTCCAACGCCCATCGACCAGCTAGGCTTGTGGTCCTGTGTCTCCACCACTTCTTCTTCTGAGAAATCTGGCCTCTCGGATCCCAACATCTGGCAAGGTTCCAACTGGGTCAGCGGCTCTCTTTCCAGGGAGTTTTCTCCCTCTCTTGCTTCGTTGTCTGACATGGTAAATTTTTGCAAAATCCCCCGGCAAGGGTCTACCTTCCAGGTGGATTAATTTTGCAAGTCCTGTCTAATGTAAGGACCCACCCCACTTTGCATCTTAAGAAGACAGAACTCTTGGAATAGCTCTTCCAACAGGAATCCTTTATTAAGAGAAAATGGTTGCAGGCATGCTAGACAGGACTTGGGGTTCAAGCTCTCCCATTCAAGGTTTTAAGGGGTTCCCCAGTAGTCCCACCCAATCAACCCCCCTTCCAGTGATAGTTTCAAGTATCACAATTCCATCCCCTTTCTTCTTCCGTCTGGATGGAGACTTCAGATAACTACATGAAAGGCAATTACTCTTCTTTGATATGTTAAAGCTTAGAGGCCACAATAAACACACATTCAGTCCTTTGAAGTGTGCTGAAGGAAGTGAGGGCCATAAAGCCCCTTTGCTCTCCCCCTTTTCTCCCTCTTATGGCAGAATCCAGAGAAGGCAGAATTGGGAGTTTCTATGTTTGATAATTAAAGATGAAATATAATTGGATTCTGACATCTATTTATATCTCTGGAATGGGCCCCACAGCTTCCTCTCTTGTCTTTGGTGTCTATGCCAGTCAGAGTCTACCTGAAAAAGATTGTCCTTATGGTAGAAATCGTTCAATATATCTGAAGTACACGAAGTAGAGGCTCTTATAGTTTGCATTACCAACTAATATAATCTTTTTTTTTCAAGATAAGACAAGAACTTTTTCAGTAGCCTTTAAAGATACATAAATAAATAACAAGATCCTGTGTTGGTACAATAGTGGTCTCTTTTCCAAAAGAAAATGAGAATGAGAATTTCTTCATCCCCAGGGTAGGAGAAAACTGCTTAGTACAAATTTCAGCATTTGGTAATTAATGATCAATTGGAGAGAAACTTCTTTCTGAAATCTTGAACTGCCACTTTGCACTGGACCCAGGCCCAAAGTTGGTACTACTGTCAGAATTGTGCTACTGACCTGAACCAAGTTGGCGGATATAGTGTGTGAACTGGATTTGTGCCAGAGAAAGAAACCGACAGTAAGAGAAAAGGAAATACTAACCAACCTGCTCCTAAGTCCTCCCAAGGGAGATGGAGCTAAAATATCTTCTCTTAACCAATTAGCTTCTGACATAAAATATAGTCCCACACTTCATGGTCGCATATCACTAATGAATGTTTATGGTTTCTATGGTGACCAGTTTATGAGCCACTGGTCTCAGGAGAAAGCGGTCCATTTTAGTCAGAATTATGCAAGGGTTGGTCCTAAAGGGTTTTTGTCTGTTAAACAGGAAAAAAAAAAAAAAAAAAACAGGCAAATCTGCAAGGACAGGGGTGAGGAGAGGCTGGAAGGCCTAGACATCTATCAAGGAAATATTTTGTCGAAAACAAAATGTTCAAAGCTGGCTGAAAATAGATGTCAGGCACTCAGGCTCAAAGGAAAAGCGGAAGGGCAAAGGGCTGGAGGCGGGAGGGGGGGAGATCAAACAAATGACAAGGAGGACACCCCTGGGGAAAGGGGAGCACACAAGTTGCAAAAAGATTTCTTTAAAGCCCATTTCCTGTAGTAGCAAGAAGAGGACCAGTTGGCTTAAAGCAAAACTGTGGCAGAGGCTCTTCAGCTACCCTGTAAGTCAGCCTTTGCCTTGTTCAGTGTGGAGCATGTTGTTAGAACTTTAATTTGCCTCTTAATTGCTGTCCTCTTGTTTCCCATGAAAAATCATTTGGTCATCGAGTAAATTTCTCTCCCACTCTATCCATTCCTGTACAATACACACACACACATATAACACACTCACACTCCAAGCAAACCCCAGACCACTTTGATTGTATACATGATGAAAAGATTTGGGACTGTCTCTATTTAAGGAGATTGTTAACTCGTTAGCAGCTTTAATTAGAGATGTTTGCCCTGCAATAAAGTAACTGTTGTTGGTCTTGACTGGGACAGGAATTTCTTGGGGCTTTCTCCTTGTCATTAGTCCCTCTTGTTATTGTTTGTTGGTGTCTCGAGTTTTCTTCTCCACCCTCCTTTTATTTCAAACATATGTCTTTATTTGCTTATAATATCTCAAACATTCATGCTCCATGAAGCATCTTTTGGTCTGACGTTGTTCAAACTTTTTAGTTGTCATCATCATCACCACCTCTGCCACCATCACCACAGCAATAATGTGTTTTATGTTAAAGAGCCTGAGAAAACAATAGGAAATGAGAATGAGTGGCAATTAGTAGAAACAATTAATGACACCAAGCACTTACAGTACAGCTTCATATTTCATGATGAGAAAGGAGGAGGAGGAGGAGGAGGAGGAGGAGGAGGAGGAGGAGGAGGAGGAGGAGGAAAAACAAGTTGGGAAGAGTTGAGAAAAAAGTGCTGAAGAAGCAGGACGTTGCTTCAAGGAGGTCTTAAAAAGAATGTGAAGTGAAATAACTAGAGAAAACATCACAAAGATTTCGGTATGTTGAAGTAAATGTTGGCAATGCTTTTTTTTCTACAATAAAATGGGATATAGGCAATTAATGGTCTATAGAAAATGCTGTTTTGTTTAAGAGTATTTGCCAGGTAACCAGAAATGGTAGAAAACTAAGTGCAAGTGGGCCTATGAGAAACAGGAAGTGAAAGAAAGACAGGATACGATGGGGACCTTGGTAGTTTCTGAGCTTGGTTGTTTGCTTGCAGACATCACGTTACCAGGCAAGGTAACAACTTCAGGGTTAGAGACAGGACATTTTGCTGCTTGTATATTTCCAGCAAAGAATTTCCTTGTTCCCTCTCTGCCAGTCTTTCTGCGAGTACACAGGGAACTTTTCTAAATTTATTGTCAGCATTCTATTGAGACATTTCTTGCAGAAATGATTCTCTTATATGATCACTAGCTGAAGAGGCTTTTGTATTGCATCAGCTCTTAAGGCTTAAGATTTGCATACTGCTCAGCTTATAGTAAGGTGACCAACTTTTTTACAATGAAAAGGAGGACACAAATAAATTGAAGAAAAAAATATTGTAAATAAAAGAAACATTTTATTCATTGCAACAATAATACAGACAACTTGCATGTGCAAAGTTTGCCAGCTGGGTGTTTTGGCGCGCTCAGCAACAATTCCTATTGGCTTTCAAAAGCCAATAGTGGGAGTAGCACAGCTCATGCAAAAGTTGAAAAAAAAAACATCAAAAAAAGATGCCGGAACGCCATTCTGAGCGTTCTATGAGGGGGAAAAAGCCCATATCGAAAGGAGGAAATGTAGGAGGACACTTTTCAAGGGAAGATAGAACTTACAAAAGGAGGACTGTCCTCCCTAAAGGTGGACAGTTGGTCACCTTACTTATAGATTGGGCTATTTCCATGGAGAGACCTCATGTGGCTGGCAGAATCTTCTAGGAGTATTGAATGTGCCTAGACAAGTAGCTTTGGTGTATTTTACCTAAGGTAATTTACACCATGCTTCTCAAAAAAGTGCAAATCTACTAATCAAGCAAACAAAAATGTATATTCAAAAATATAAATTTTAATAAAAATATGTAATGATAATGAAATTAGAGGTGCAAAGTTCAGAAATATTCAAAATGTAATAAAAGCACTAACAAATGAAGCTTTTCCTAAAAATGCACGTTACTCGGATATGAGCCTGACATCTGGTTTGGAATGGGGAATATCTACATTAAATGTTTTGGGTGTGTGGCCAAAAAAGGTGCAGCTCTTGTGATCAAATCATTATTTTTACAGCTATATTCCTGAAATAAGGAGGTTCTTCAGAAATGGCCAGTTTACCATCCCTAAACCACTGGGCTTCCCACATACACTTCCATTCAGGAGACCCTGTGCTGCCATTCCTTGACCAGGGATGATTTGTTTTTTAGGTCAAGTGACAAATGGCCATGGATTTGTAGTGCAGATGCATGGGACCTATGAGGCAAATCAGCCGCCCAACGCTAAATAATCCAAATGTCTATGGTCCAGGTAAGATAACTTTAGACAGAATGATGATTTAAGGCCTAAATCCAGGGGGCTGAACTCTGATTAGATTAGTGGATATCTTCCCATGCCACACTAAGTCACAAAGTAGTCAACCACACTTTAACATAGCATGTTAAACAAATGTGGTAACTTGTAGATTCAGCATCTTGGTGAAATCCAGGCATTCCAATTAATTGAGAAATCCATGACAGAAGGTTTTCAAAGCCATTGCCTCTGAAATTACTTAAGTCTTTCTGGTTTTGTTTTGCATTGGAATGTGGAAAGGGAACAGGAGGAACAGCTTTATGGCAAGAACAAACATTCTTGAGGGTACATAAGAATAAAATTGAATTTAAATAAATGGAAGAAGGGACCATTGAGCAAGGAATAACATTAAAGGAGAATATGACTGAAGGATCTGACCTCTCTTATAACTTGGAGGACCCCGAATAGGTTAAGAGTTGGAGTGACCAAATGTAAAACCAATGTGCTCAAGCAGAGGCTCTTAGCAGATAACAACACGCTATGTGTATATGGAGAGAAATAGAGTCCAGCCCATCTGCTGGTAAGTTGGCTACTACCAGAAACATGTACCAATAATGATGTATTTATGGTCAATGACAAAGCCAAGATGGTGGCTTCATTCTGGTAGTTTAAAGTTTGATCTAGACATGGAAGAAGAAGAATGTGGGCATTCTTACTGTAACTGGGGTTGGGATATATTATTGGGAGACAGTTTCCCTTTCACCCAGCTCTTTCTCTTCCCCTTCTATAATTCTACTAGGAATTTTGTTTATTCTGCTAGCTAAACTTTGAATCAGTGATCAGAAAGTGGTTTCAGTCAGTAGGAGGAATTTGATGTAAAGACATAACTCTTTTCAGCCAACATACTGTATTTTGTCCTATTGCATCACAGTGAACTCAGCTACATATCAAGACTTACCTCAATAATGAAATCTTGATCTATCCTAGTTTTCTATTTAAATATATCAGCACTATATGGGAAGCAGGAGTTCTTTCAGTGCTATGGAAGGCCGACATGGGAAGTATCAACACAAAGGCCAAATCCCAATGCATCTCTCCCATTCTCAGCCAGCCTTGTTTTCTCCGAATATTGCTGCTATGAACTTGTCAATAGTTTGCCTGATCATATGGAGATAAGGCATCCATTTATTAAGCAAAGTATCAAGTTCCCAGGATCTTTTTTTTCCTTTTCTTGTTTATTAAGATAGATTTTATTGCTTGAAATACAATTAACATAATTTCTATTCCATGAGTTGTAAATTTAAGAAAACGGTTAACATCTACTGTTTTTCTCTCCTTTCCTGTAACGCATTAGGGAAAGGGGGGGGGGGGCTCTGTGACAATTTGACCTTTCAGGAAATTGAGTTATCTTTTCTGCTGATTTCTTCATTGCCCTAGAGAATCTTTGGTGGTGAAATCAGTCTCAGGATATGCAAGCAAAGAAGAATTATGACTTTTTTTTCTATAAAGGAGGATGGAGACAAAAGAAGTATTACAGTACTTGTAAAGCTGTTTTTGGAATAATTTATGAATTTATTGTGAGCTCCTAGAAAATGTTTTGTTTATTAAAATCAATACAGTCACTTGGATAGTCAGCTGGTTAGAAAGACATCTAGCATGGCATATCCATGGTAAATTGGCCCCTTATAATTCAATAGAGGATATTCAGGCTGGAAATATACATCAAACTAAATCACAATTTACTTTTCCACCATATGTTCATTAAGTTAGATTTGGTCAGATTCAGTACACTAACTGTATCTCGTGATTTTAAAAACAGGGTTGTGAATTTACAGCAAACAGTAAGTCAGAATCAAGCCACATCATATTTTGGCTAATTCTGAGTCATTGTCTCAGAAGTGGATACTCTTATGCACATTGAGTTGCAGGCTTTATTCAGGCAGAGTAGTATCGTAGAAATTATTCTCATAATTGAGCCACTTAAATTTGGGCATTTAAAATGGTGCTCTGATGCCTCTGCTATTCTATTTTTTTCAGCTAATATTATTAGAATTGTAAATTGTAAGCTAACATTTAATGAAAATTAGGATGAAGGCATGCTAGTTACAAGATTGAATGATTATTAAAATCAAATTAATGTACAATGATCAATAAAACATAAATACAACAAATAACAAATAAAAGTATACAAAATCAATATATATACAAATAAACCCTTCTGCATAATTTTAAAGTACATAGCAATATATTTGTAATTTTAAGACAAGATATAAAATTATAAACATCCATAGCCAATATTGTATGTCTATCCAAGAAGTAGGTAATCCACTTGGAATTTTTGTTGATGTAATCAGAAAATGAATATAATGTGAATAAATTCATTTTTAATTAAAGATTTTTCAAGGCTTTTTGCTATTGTTTTCATTTTTTTAATAATGCTATTTTCAGATGTTTAAGTACCAGTGACCAAAAGAAGTATGTATTTTTAGTTTCCTATTGTTTTGCTGTAGAAAATCTGGCAGCAGACAACAAAAATTAAATTAATTTCCTGTGTTGCCCTCTTTTATATGTCTTCGGGAAAAGGGACAATGAAACTGCACTGAAATTAATTATTAAAGAATGTTACATAATCTTTATAATTTTTTTCATCCAAAATAACTAAGTTAAATGAACATTGCCATGAGAGATGATAATATGTACCAGCTTGATTACAATCCATTCATCATAATCCAGACAAGACTTTGATTAATATAATACAGTTTTAAGGAGGTAGAGTACCAATCATATATTATTTCTGTATTCGATTCTTGATGACTTGCCAAAATACATTAAAAAGAATTTTAGACCACAAGGGGTTCCGAGTTGAACTAACTCACTTTAAATCCCAGATCTATTTATTCATATTTGGTTTTAAACTTTGAAATATTGGATATGAGTTTTGTGTATCAGTAAAGAAGTTACTTTGATTTTCAAATGATGTAGACTAAAAACTTCATTATTAATGGGAAGTCTGTTTCTCCTAAATATATTTTGGATAATAATTCATCTTAAATTCAGACCTACAATAGTGTCAAATGAAGCAAGTGCAATCACTTTTTTTCTGAGATATTAACAGTCAAGAATGTTCGTACACTTGAAAAACTATGTATTTTTCCTTGGGCCAAGCAAAGTTTCCAAGAAAGACTTTGCTTTGTTGGAAGTTCAAGCAAACCACTCCTTCAAAGCCAGAAGAGGCTGTCCAAGCAACTTGGAGCACCCAAAGAGGTAGATTGTGCTACTGCTCAGCCTTAATAAGGTAAAAATTGTTGCCTACAAACCACAAACTGGCTCATAGAGGCAACATCTGCCTCACAAAGCCCTAATAATAACTATTCTTCCAAGTGGAAAGAACAAGTAATAATAAGTGGCAGTCTAAAATTATGGCCATTTTCCTTAGACTTTATTATATTCTTTAAAATGGCATTTAATTATAGAGGCTGTATTATTAGATATCCCTGCATTCATAATCTGTTGCATGTTTGTTGGCAATTCTGCAAATTCATGACCTATCTTTAATCTATTTCTATTTTTTAATAGCAATAGCACTTACACTTATATGCCACTTCTCAGTGATTTACAGCACTCTCTAAGTGGTTTACAAAGTCAGCATATTGCCCCCAACAATCTGGGTCCACATTTTACCAACCTCGGAAGGATGGAAGGATGACTCAACCTTGGGCCAGTGAGAACATAGCAGTTAGCAGTATTAGCCTGCAATATTGCATTCTAACCACTGCACCACCACTGCTTAGTATGTTTGCAAAATATGATGGTAATCATCTACTTTTACAGGGTGTTGAAGATCAAAAAAGCATTTTATACATACTGTAAAAAGCATTTTCACATACTTATTGTAAATACTTCTACAATTATCACCACCCAGATAGATTACAGAATCTAATTGACCTTGGTATTTAGAATAAGTAAGCAGGATTTGACCTAATTATACCAGCCTTGGCAGGTAGTCCAGGCAAGAAACACACCCAGAAGCACTAGCTCTATATTTATTATAAGGTTATCATTAATAGAATCTTGCAATTTTTTAAGTACATCTTTCCCCCTCACCTTTGCAGTCCAAGAAATTGGGGAGAGTCCTTTCTGAGATGTTTGCCACACACCCATTCCTTCTCTGGGCTAAGCTGCCTCTTATCACACTATCATCTTGTCTGTAACCCCTCCTTCTGTCTCCCACTATCATTCCCACATGCCCAAACAAGTTGCCATTTATGATTAAGAAATTAATTTATTAAGAAATTAATTTAAGATTAAGAAATGATTAAGAAAAATCAGGTTTGAGATCTAAAAAAAATTAAATGATCCTGGAAGAGGGCAGTGGCACAGCATTTCATACTGTTAATAGGAAAATTATATGGATGTATCCATGAAGTCAACATGGATTGAATTTGACTTAGATTGGGTTTTGACTGATGTTGTCACTGAATATGTCCTTCTGCTGATACAGGATACCAATTATTCCAGCATCTCAGCTTAATGTCCCTTTAGCCTTTGTTTCAAAGCCACTAACAAAAGAAAATGTTGAACTATAATAGTTTATTCACTGGTATACTTACACCCCTGTATCTCTTCTATTTTAATGTAAGTTACTGCAATGGTACAATGGTTTTGTCTGTTATGAAAATGTAAACCTTCAAGATGTTGTTGATTTATGGTGTCCAGTTTTCTGGAAACCACTGTATGGTTTGATATTAAGAACAAAGGCACTTCAAACCAACAGTTAGAAGCTAAAGTTAGCATCTGAAGAATAGTCCTAGAAAATATGGTGACTCAGACATTACCTCTGGGTCACAGTGTTTCCTCTGTTTGCCTTGAACTTCCAAAGGGTAGTAATTTACTCCTAGCTATATATGCAGCAATAATTATACTTTTAGCGTATCAAATCAACAACTTTCGCTGTGTGTGTGCAATGCAGTCAGGAAAATTGAGCAGCTCTGATCAAGTAAAACATACCGTAATCAAACAGTACCAAGGTAACACTTTAAGAGTGCATGTTTCAAAACAGTATGCTTGGATACCAGTGGACAGAGAAAGAACTCTCAATCTTTCTAAAGAGAACTTTGAGGTCTCAGGTGGGCATGGACATTGCTTATCTCAGTGTATAATCTATTCTACTGTATATTATGCAGAAACAAGGCTTTTATAAGGGCACCCCAATCAAATTGTTCAATCTAATGAGCAAAGTTTGCTTATTTATTTGAAACCAGAACTTCTTGTTCCTAATTTTTGTGTGAGCCAAGAACTGCCTGTGATAGAGCACTGCCTTCTAGACCAGGGGTAGTCAACTTTCGCTACCCCTGCATAGCTGGCCCAGGAATTCTGGGAGTTGAAGTCCACGAGTCATAAAAGAGCCAAGGTTGACTACCCCTGTTCTAGACAGTACTGAAAAACCGGGGTTAAGATTGGGATTTTGAGTGTTTTCTTTGGGATGGTTGATACTTTAAAAAAAGCATAACAGGTGTATTAAAACTATTTTATGTAGTTTTTGATTGAATACCATTAAATTTTGCTTCTATTCCTTGTTATTCTGAAGATGAGACATGGAGATATTTTACAATGACCAATCATTTCCTTGGGGGTCATCTCCTCCACTGCCATAAAAGTAACTTCTGTTTTGGTATAACGGATTTCTTCTCTTTCACACTTGTGCTCCATCATGAGATACAAATTCATTCTTCTGGATGTTCAACTGATAGAATTAAATGAGATACTGGGATGACTGAACCACCCACTCAGTGAGATCAATACCCAAATCAATACAGCCAGATAGATCTACAGAAAGGACTGATTAAAAGACAACATACAAAAACAGAACAACAGAACCCCAGAGGTTGTCCTCTTCAGCTGAAGTTCCCATCCCAACACAGTTTAATTTAGTAGAACTATGATAGTGTTCTTCAAGTATCTGAAGGGGTCTTACACAGAAGAAAGTGTTTGACTTCTTTATTATATCCAAGTGCAAGATACACAATAACCTTGCATTATCGAAAGATTTTAGTTAATATAAGAAAAAATTCCTAGCAATGATAGTTCTTTGATTACTTAATCAACCACTGAGAAAAATAATAAACTCCCCTTCACTGTATATCCATCCAAAATGCTTTAATTTGGATGCTTGCACAAACCAGGAACTGGGCTTGATGAACTAAATAGCCCTTTTCAAATCTAAGATTCTATCAAGACTAAAAATGCTTTTACAAATTTCAAGGTTGGATAACCATTGTGCTCCTTTCAACACACATGAATAGCATAAACAAAGAATCTATTTTTGGTAACCTGCTTCAAATAACATGGCACAGTATTTAGAATGCAGTATTGCAGGCTAATACTAATGATTGCCAGCAGTTCGATTCTCACCGGCTCAAGCCTTCCATCCTTCTGAGGTCGGTAAAATGAGGACCCAGATTGCTGGGGGCAATATGCTGACTCTGTAAACCACTTAAAGAGAACTGTAAAGCACTATGGTGTGGTTTATAAGTCTAAATGCTATTGCTATATGTGAGGTAAGGAAATCAATAGATAGAAAAGGAACATTCATGATATTGGTCTAGAGTAGGGCTTTTCAATCTTTTCACAGATTGTACCATTTTTAGGACATGACAATATTTGAGTACCACCAGTGCTTAGCAAGGTGTCAAAAACATGATGACTGAAAAAAGAGGGGGTTGAGCTTTACTGATTAGATTCATTTGTTGTTATAGAAATGGCTAGTTTATAATATTATGGAAAAGTAAAAAGTTGAGGTTCAGTATTAATGCTTCCTTCCAACAGTGGAACTCAGAAGTCAATGCCTTTTTTTTTTCTTTTTCCCTTCTCCCCCTCACTTTTCCCCTTTTCTCACACCCTTCGCTCGCAACCCCCCCCCCTCACCCTTTGCTTGCTGTCTCTCATTCTCATTCACCCACACTTTGCTCGCAAAATCTCCTCTCTCACTCTCATTCACTCACACTTTACTCGCAAAAGCCTCTATCTCACTCTTTCACTCTCACACTTTGCTGGCAAAAGCCTCTTGCGCTCTCTCTCATTCACTCACACTTTGCTTGCAAAAGCCTCTCTCTCGCTCTTTCACTCATTCACACTTCACTCGCAAAGGCCACTCGCTGGCTCTCTTCTCACCACTTCGCTAACAAAAGTCTCTTCTCTTCCCTTTGTTTCTCCATGTGTTTTTTTCCTCTCCCTCTCCCGCCAAAACCTGCTCCTTTTCTAGCTTCTACTCTCTCCATCTTCCTTCTCCTCTTTTTCTCTTATGGGTGCACTGGAAGCTCCAATCAGCATGTAGCCATGCATGCAGAACCTGGGGCTTCTGCTGAGTCCTGCAGCTGCAGCTGAACTCCTCCAGGCCTGCGCAGTGACACATTAGTTCCCCCGCTACACTTGGCTAGGGGTTACGTACCAGGTGCTAAAGTAAGGTTGAAAAGCCCTGGTCTAGGGCATGTATGGAAGTGTAATCTGCCAACCACAGAACAGCAGAAAATTATGCTGACATTTGTTGCCTTTACTGGTAAGCCTTCTTCAACTAGGTAACAATATTGGTGCTAGTCAGTTTGAGATTGTAGATGATGAGATGTAATACAGTGATGTTACAACATCAGTGATGAGGAGCCATGGTGGTGCAGTGGTTAAAGTGCAGTATTGCACCCAATCTCTGCCCACAGCCAGGAGTTTGATCCTGGCAGGGTTCAAGGTTGACTCAGCCTTCCATCTTTCTGAAGTCGGTAAAATGAGGAGCCAGACTGTTGGCAGCAATATGCTGACATTCGTAAACTGTCCAGAGAATGCTGTAAAGCATTATGGGGTGTATATAAATAAGTGCTAGTGCTAGTGCTACCTATTCAAGTAATGAAATATCTGTAAGCAAACAACCAAACTCAGAGAACACCAAGGACTCTACAGTTTAACCCTGAGCTACAGATATTCTCTTCTATTTAATACAATGAAATCTCAATTTAATGAAGCAGTTGGCTGAAGGATTGTTTCTCAAATTATGGTACCATTTATTTTTCATGTGTATGATGATGTCATTGCACAACTGAGATAAGTGACATAAATCTCTTCAGAAATTTGATCCACTGCATGCAAAGTACACTGCATTGAGGGTTCAAAGGTTTAAAACAGTAAATATTAAAGATCCTGCCTGATCCTTCAATTTATCTGTTTATTTTTTGTCCCTCTTCATTACAAAACCATTCCTTTATACCCAAAGATACAGATGCCATCCATAACATCATAATATATTCACCTGTGATCTCTGAAAAAGGCTCTAATTGCTGGGAAAAATGGAAAGAAAGAGAAGAGGATGACCAGAAGCAAGATGGATGGATTCAGTTACAGTGGTGATGAGTACATCATTGGAAGATCTGAAAAACCAAATCATCTCTGTAGCTGCTAAGAGTGAAACTTGATGGCACATAATCAATCAATCCAGGGGTCTTCAAACTTGGCCCTGTTATGACTTGTGGATTTCAACTCCCAGAATTCCTCAGCTGGTATGCCTGGCTGAGGAATTCTGGGAGTTGAAGTCCATAAGTCATAAAAGGGCCAAGTTTGAAGACCCCTGAATCAATCAATCAGTTTTCAAGAAAGCAGATCTTCTTCTGTGCCTCTTTCTTTTTATCCTTGGATGCTGCTTGCCCTCTCTGCAATCCACCTCCATTTTTTGTTTTCAGCATTTCAAGTTTTGCCAAAGTTTTTAAAAATGTTTTCTTCTGAAACATAGCATCTTTGACAAGATATATTCAGCTCTAACCTTATACATGACATCACTGAAAACAATGAAGCTGAGCAACCTCAGAACCTAGAAACTGGAAGAAGATGAATAAATTGGATTCAGCTATTTGAAGTCCCACTTTTTCATTTACCCAGCAGCTTATGCAGTAAAATGTCAAATAGCAAGCTGCTTTCACAGTGCAAATAAGAGCAAGAATGAAAGTAAAAATGTTCTTCTGCTGTTCCATTGATAGTGACACTGGCTTAGATGCCAGTATTCTTCAGAAAAGATCTGGCAATGTGTTTTTCTTGTCAAGCTGCTTCTAGACAAGCCATCAAGACAGTGAAGCCATCTGATTCCTTCATATGAGACAGGGCTTATTTTACCTCAAAGAAATGCTCAAAAGGGCATATATTGGTGTAAAACAGTGTTTTTTAAACTTGGTGATTTTAAGATGTGTGACCTCAACTCCTAGAACAGAGTTCCCCAACTTTTCTGGGTTAGCAATCCAGAGGGGGGAAAGAGGGGGTGGTTTTGTGGGAGGGACAGGTACATGTGCACCCGTTACTCACAGGAGTGGGGCCTACAGCACCTGTGATGTTCATGCGAGTGAGGGCCCAACAACCTGCAACACTTGCTCAAGTTGGGCCATGAGCTCCCGCAATGCTTGCACAAGTGCGGGCCCTGAGCACCCACAACGCTCGCATGAGTGGTCCCCGAGCACCCATGAGGTTCACGCAAGTGGGCCCCAAGTACCCATGATGCTTACATGAGTGGGTCTGTGTGCACGTGTGCACACCAGCCAGCCACTCTCATGGCCTGGTTGCAAATAGCCATGGACTGGTAATGGGCCTCAGCCCATCGATTGGGGACCCCTGTCCTAGAACACTTTAGTCAGCACGGGAATTGAAGTTCATACATCTTAAAGTTGTCAACTTTGAAAATCACTGATATAAACTAAGTGAAAACTGGGGAATATCCTTCCACTCAGCTTAGCACAATTCAATGTAAATTGTTTAAAAAAAAAAAGTTTTCACATTCTTGTGCCTGAGTGACAAATTTGGTAGCTGAGTTTACTTCTCTTTAGTTAGCCAGAATACTTGGCAGAGATTTTTGACCATCTCTTTTCTCCTAGGTGAAGCCAGAAAACAAGTCAGGGCACCTTTAAGTCTTCTTGGTTTTGGTGCTACACAGAAGTGTTTGTTACCAAGCCAAGATAAATTGTGTGTCCAGTATGCCAGGATAAGGCTAAGTGAGATCATTTCACAGATTTACTTCAAAGGCCCACTGATCATAGCCTCGATGAAGCAAAGCACCGCTTTGAAGATCTGCACACTCCTGACTTGTTCCTTCCTCCAAGTCATGCCTTTTGCCCTGAAACTGAAACAAATGTGCTAAACTCTAGTAGGTCTGGTCAGATGGAATGAATATATTGGGGGGGGGGGGAATCAAGGCAACTGCTGATAAATTGCTGAAAAATTAATGTTGTCCTTGGCATTCAAGCTATAAAGCTTTTTTCTGAAATGTAGAACAAAACCAATTGGAAATTTTAGAGGGGAAAAGGGGGCAGCTTAATTTAAAATCTTTTTTATAGAATGAGTGCAATGGTTCTTAAAGGAATTGTGTCACAACCAATATACATACTTAGTGCAAATGTACAGGATTTGGTGTTAATGACAACATTCTGTTGCAGCAGATTGAACTGCTAAACAAACCACATTCTTTTGCTTGATATATTTTAAATGTTGCAGGACACTCATAATCATTAAATAATTTACCCAGACTATGACTCAGTCAAACATACATGCAACATCAATCAGAATAGAGCTGGAAGAGACTTAGAGGTCTTTTAGTCCACCCCACTGCTCAAGCAGGAGAGCCTGTATCATTTCAGATAGGTGGTTGTCCTGTCTTTACTTAAAAACCTCAAGTGATGAAGCACCCACAACGTCTGAAGGCAAGCTGTTCCACTGATTAATTGTCCTCACTCTTAGGAAGTTTCTCCTTAATTCCAGGTTGCTTCTCTCCTTAATTAGTTTCCATCCATTGTTTCTTGTCTTGCCTTCTGGTGCTTTGGAAAATAAGCTGACTTCCTCTTCTTTGTGGCAGTCCCTCAAATACTGGAATACTACTATCATGTCATCCCTAGTCCTTCTTTTCTCTAGACTGCCCATACCCAATTCCTGCAACCGATCTTCATATGTGTTTGTCTCCAGGCCCTTAATTATCTTAGTTGCTCTTCTTTGCACTTTTTTTCCAAAGTCTCAACGTCTTTTTTATAATGTGGTAGCCAAAACTGGATACAGTATTCCAGGTGTGGTCTTACTAAAGATTTATAAAGTGGTACTAAGGATTTATAAAGGGGTACTAATACTTCACATGACTTTGATTCTATGTCTCTGTTTATACAACCAAGGATTGTATTAGCTTTTTTGGCTGCAGCCACACACAGCTAGCTTATGTTTACATGATTGTCCACTAGAACTCCAAGGTCTCTCCTAATCTGTACTTGTTTGTACCTTTGGTTTTTCCTGCCTTTTCTGGCTGCAGGATATTTTCTGCCCTATTCCTATAGTCTACAATGTTTCCTGGAAATCCATTCATACTACTGCACTATTCGAAGGGTGTTCCTCCCAAAGAGCTTAGCTAAATGTCTATGGAGATTCTCAGTCATCCAGGTCATGGTTATCCCAAGGGTACTTTTTCAGGAGGCAACTGGACTTTCTTGTTTTCCTTTGAAGAAGTTTCACTTCTCGTCCAAGAAGAAAAACCATCCTGCAGCCAGAAGGCTCCACACACATTTGCACTACTCAGGTAACCCTGAGGATACAGAAAATCTCCAAATGTCCCCAACAACTCTCTAAAAGAATGCAGATGGCCAGCTGTCTTCAAGGAATATAAATCCTTCCATTCCATTCACAGCTGAAAAGGCTTCTTGGATGAGAAGTGAAACCTCTTAAAAAAAGACTTCATTACATCTACAAATTTGATGAGTTCCCCATCTATTCCCTTATCTAAGTCATTGATGAAGATATTGAAGAATACTGGGCCTAAGACGGAACTTTGAGGTACCCCATTGCTAGAACTGAGCTGAACTTGAACTCTGGGCGGAAACCAACAGGATCTGAAGAACTCCAGTTTGAATTGACTCAGGCTTAGGGACTGAAAGTGAAAGAATGTGTTTGACTGTTCAAATGGAAATGGGCTAGAACAGTGGTGGCGAACCTATGGCACGGGTGCCAGAGGTGGCACTCGGAGCCCTCTCTGTGGGCACACGTGCAGTTGCTCCAGCCTTGCCTCTCCCCGTGACCCCCTCCTCTCCAGCAGCCCCCCTGAAGGAGAGTCACCCCTGAGTGTGGCCCACGTGAAGCAGCGCAACCAAGAACATGGCAGCCAGGAGCATAGACAAGACTCTGCCCTCACGCCCCATCACACACAGTTGATGCTACAGGGCGCGGGCAGAGGGCATGACCACCATGGCACTGCTGGGCTGCCTGGGTGATCTGTGGTGGGCCCTGGAGGTGGTTAGTGGCCCTACGGGCAGGTGGGGTGGGGGACATGGTGGGGAGGGGGTGGAGCAGGAGCAGGGCCAGTTTTTGGGCACTCAGTCTCTAAAAGGTTCGCCATCACTGGGCTAGAAGGGCCAATAATAAAGGGCAAAGAGATCAAAGAAGAAGTCCTGCCAGAGAAACTTAGAGAGGGATGTTGAGTATGGGTGGCTTTGGGCTAGAAGTTCCAAGCCAAGGGGAGATATCTTAAGTGCTTGGTTTCAAAGGAGAACCAATGGTTTTCTTTTATGACATTAATGAACGTTTCATTTTAAAGATGGAAACAAATTTTCCCAACTCCCCCAAAATTGTATATTCTTAGACATCAGCACATTCCTTAATGACCTATAAAGCCTGCATACACATTTCTAACCCTTGATATATGTTTATAATTCCTGTTCAATACAATTGAAAAATCATATTCACAAAATTGCAAAACCATTTCTATCTTTATAAGAACTCATGACATATATCTTTCAGTTTTACCCTTTCTTATTTTTTTCAAAACCTATTTTCTCAGTGGTTTAAAAGTTTCTACATTCTGGTTCATGAATATGAATTGACCCAGATGTATTACTATTTATAGCCTGCAGTTCTCACCTATTATATGAACTTGTGGAAGCTTCTCTCATTAGAGTGTTAATGATTTTTTTAAGACCAGTTATTCAATTGCTACAAATATACTTCCAACAGAATTTCATCATTTTAGCCATCACCAAAGAAAGTGTTTTTAATGCTTTCCTTTTTGATTTCTTTGAATTGGTTTGGTCTTGTTTTGATCTAGCAGATTCACATACTTTTCTCTGATGATAATAAATAGCTGCACTTTTTTTTCTCCCTTAGAATTCTTTAATCAGTTGCATTCCTAAAATAATACACAGAGGTTCCCAAATATATATATTAATTATATTTTTCATTAGGGGCAACATGAAATATGGGAATGTAAAGTATCCTTTCTATAGTATAGTAATCGACAACTTTAGCCAAGTATTGTGGGTTTCTTTCTTTTTTCTTTTTGGAAAATAGGTGATTGTGGTTGGATGATAAATGAATATTGTCCTATTTCAAGACTGCAGACCTTTAAACAGGAAAAGGTGGTCATTTTTTGTTTGAAAAAACAATGAAACTTAAGAGTGACTGAAAATATAATAATATTAAAGTCTTCTACCACCCCTGAATAATATTTTACCCTAAAGAACACATTCTGTCCCCAAAATAGCCTTGAAAAATCTGCAGAAAATAACCAAGCTCAGAGAGCACCAAGGAGTCCTCAGCTACAAATATTCTCTTCTATCAAGTTATCTTTGCCCAACAAATCAACTTTCCTATTCTATTCTTTTTTCCCCCCTTCTGGTCCATCTACAACTGCCATTGATCTACATCACCCATACACTTATATATAATGTGAACAAGCCCAAATGCGTTTCTTGGATTTTAAGTGGAGAGGTTTAATTTTAACAAAGAAAAGGAGCTGTAGAATGTTGGTCTTTATATAAGTCTATCCCAGAGACCTGCACTTCCTGGTTAGAGCCTAATGGTTTGGGGACCAGAACCACCATGGCAGTGTGAGAAAGAAAGTAGGCCTGTAGAGATTTTCCACTTGGTATCCTCCATCATATCTTTTTCACTTGGTATCTTCCATCATATCTTTTAGGCTAGTTGACTGAATCTGATTGCTTCTACTAAGTAATGAAGGCAGCTTTTTGCTTTTTTAAACATTATACTGCTTTATTAACATCCTTTTCCAAAATGACTGTCTTCAGGTGGTAGAATATGTAGAATTGCCAGCCAATCGATGTCCTTGATTCTGTGGCAACTGGTCATTCTAAAACCGAGCACTCTTGTGGCATCTTTATTTGTTTTAGCTGACAGGATTCACCTAATCATTAGATAGAAGGAGTCTATCATTGTTGGTTAGACAGCAAAGTCTTTGGTGTAGTGGATAAGGTGCTGGCCTGGAAACCAGAAGCTTGTGAGTTCTAGTCCTGCCTTAGGTGTGAAAGTCAGCTGGGTGACTTTGGGCCAGTCCCTCTCTCTCAGCCCAACTCACCTCAAGGATTGTTGTTGTGGGGGAGGAAGAGAAGGAGTAAGGTATATTACGTATGCTCATGGCCTTGAGTTACTTATAAGGTAATAAAGATAGGATAAAAATAGGGAAAAAAGTAAATAGCAATAGCACTTAGACATATATACCTCTTCATATGCTTTACAGCCCTCTCTAAGCGGTTTACAGAATCATCATGTTGCCCCGAACAATCTGGATCCTCATTTTACCGAGGTGATTTTGTCAATTCAAATAAAATGTGTTTGGTGAGATATGGCTACACATGAATGAAACTGGCATACATCTGGCAATGAAAGCTAGTTGAAAAGGAACATTATTTTTATTGATCTTTAATAAGAAAACATCCAAAGAGGAGAGCAGACTCTCTTTCACTTCAGCTTAGAACCTCTGAATTAAAAGTAAAAACTGCATTGTTTCATGTGTCTCCTGTCCCCTCCATCTGAAAAGAAGTCTCAGTATTTTGAAAACTGTACACTGCGTCATGGGGAAGCCTGATTTTTTTTCCCCCCTTGATCCCCTTGTCTCTCTCCTCTCATTTCTGTTTGGCTATTCTGATGCTTCTAAATGAAAATCTAAATAAAATATTTCTAAGATTGCCATTAAAAAAAACTGAGACCCTCAAGGTTGTATTTATTGATTTACTGCTTACATGATATTATGCAGATTCTATTCTTTGCTCAAAAGACTCCTCAACCTCTAGATCTGCTTCACATCTGCATACAAATAAAACAATTATTCTGGAAATAATAATTGGTTGTAGATGATGCAGAAGGCACAACTGGATAAGCATCAAATCATCCTTGAAAAACAAAAAGTGGCAATTGTGGGTGTGTGGGTGTGTGTATAATGTTTCAAGATACCACTTTATTAAGCCATCTGCTTCATTAATTTTGAAAACTTCCTAAAAATCTTACCTAAACATTTGATTCTTCCAAGAAACTTCATTCCTTACAGGGAAAATAAAAGACAGATAATAATAATAATTGTATTTTTTAAAAGGCTCCATTCATTCATCTTTTTAATGAATCAAAAATATTTTAATCTAACTAATTACATAGGTAGTGCAGCCTTGTTTTGATTTAAAAAAAATCATCTCTAAAGCAAAAATGCCTGAAGATTGATACAGGTCTTGGCAAGTATCCTGCCTCACTCTCAACAGGAAATTAAACTTCTGATTAATTTTTGACTGTGTAGTTTCTCGAGTATTCCTGGTGCATTTATTCTCCTTTGTAAATAGCTGAGTCAACTTCTTTTTCCCATGTTAGTTTATTAATTTTCCTGATTGTGTAATGCTAGTGTACATTGGAATTATTTAAGTAAATTGGTAGTGTAGATTATGGTCCAAAGTGACATTTATTATCAATGCACAAGTCTGCATATTTCTACAGGTAAGAACCAAAAGAAAAAGAACAAGCAAAAAAATGTGATGGGAAAGAATTCTTTCTCAGCATGTCTCACCATGATAAAGTTACAGGATATTTGTAACAGTGGGAAACATAACCTTTAGGTGACATTTTATTTTAGGTAATAGTTGTTGATGTTGTCTGTGACCTACTTGCCAAAGCTTTGTAGAGCAATAGGAAGCCAACAATTCATGTGAAGGCCCAAGGTATGTCGATGGCCCATCCTGTATCCTAAAAATATAGCCAGATTCCTGCTATGGTTATTTTAGTCACAGACGATGAACTACTTCCTTCAGATGAAAAGGCTCCGCAGCCGGTACCCAGAGCACAAACAGGATCTTGGCATATAGAGATTAATCAGACAATTTAGGCAGCTCAGAACTCATGTAGACATAAACCCAACCATGGATAAGCACCAAGAGACAAACAGCACAAAATAAGACTGAGTAAAAACAGAGAAGAAAAATTGCTTTTGCCTTTTTGCCAACGTCTTCTAAGTTTCTATCTTTATTTTACTATTACCGGTTAGAATGTGATCCACTTTAATTTTGACCTTCAAATTTATGGGATTTGTGAGATAACGTGAAAACAATAACTATATATTCACAATAGCTCAAGGTAAAGCGCAGATAAGAAAAACAATAGAACACAATTTTTGAAATAATATATGGAATGTTATACAGTCATGACCCCACTGAACTCATTGTTCATTAACCAAGAGTAAGCTCAATATTAAATTCTAGTCAATCCATGGACAGGTTTCCAAATCGCTAAATATCTTATACCCTTAAACTTATGAAAAATCAATAGCATTTTTTACTGTTAATAGGGAGGAATTCATGCAAACCTTACAGGACTACCATGAAGATTTCACCCCTTAATTTATAAAGTATCTGCAGCATACACCTTTATCTGGCCTATACTGGACCAGCAAGTTCTACTAGACACATGATCCTAATATAATCAGAACTTATTAGAAATAATATTTATACTTATTGTAATTTTTATGTGATTTTATAAATTTATTCATGTATTTATGATTTCATTTTAATGTTGTAAGCTGCCCAGAGTCACCTTGTGGCAAGATGAGCAGCAACCAAATTATTATTATTAGTAGTAGTAGTAGTAGTAGTAGTAGTAGTAGTAGTAGTAGTAGTAGCAGTAGTAGTAGCAGTAGTAGTAGCAGTAGCAGTAGTAGTAGTACAGACAGGCACCTGCCACATAACACCCCAGACTTAACAATAAGAAAGACAAAAAAGTTTGGATAATGGATGTGACAGTGCCTGGAGAGAGCAGAATAGAAGAGAAAGAAATGGAGAAGATCACAAAACACAAATACAAATAGAAAGAGTGTGAGGGAAAAGGCAAGTAAGAGTAGTACCAATAGTAATAGGTGCCTTGGGTGCAATCCCAAAACAACTGGAGCACCACTTTTTTAATAATATTTTTGTATTGATTTTCTGTATTTACAATTCATAAGTGTGTAGTAAACAATGTGTTGTCTGGGTCCAATTTGCTTAATAGTACACATTAAAATCCTAATCTCTACCCCGTTTTTCCAGCCATTGATATAATACATCCCATATTTGAAAATATTCTGAGTCTTCTTTTTCTTTAATTTTCAATATCAGTCTGTTCATTTCTGCACAGTATTTTCTTGATTATCTCTTCTTCAGATGGTATTTCTTCATTTTTCCAGTGCTTGGCAACTACAATTCTTGCTGCTATTAATACATGCAACATCAAATATATCTTTATCATATTTTTTGATATTATACCTAATAAAAATAATTCCAGTTTAAAATTTACATGTTTTCTTTTTTTTTTTAATTGAAAATTTTTATTTTTTAAAACATACAATCATTTATAAAAATACAATAAAATTTTAGAATAGAGAACCCCCCCTTACCCTCCCTCCCACCCCCACCCCACCTCCCTTCACTTCCCAGAGCAGAATACAGGGTTAGAAAAAAAAAAGAAAATTATAATAATTAAGAAAAAAGAAAAAAAAAGAGAGAAAGAAAAAAAATATCATAATTAACCTTTAACTCCATAACCTATAAAACAATTCTCTATAATATTTGATATTCATTCATAAAATAAATAAAACTTTTTAATTCCATACTTTTTCTGAATATAATCTATCCACCTTCCCCATACAGTAATATATCTTTCTTGTGTATGATCCTTTAAATAAGCAGAAATTTTTGCCATTTCTGCAAGACTAGATACTTTAAATATCCATTCTTCTAAAGTAGGCAAAGAATCTTTCTTCCAATATAAACCTACTAGTAACCTTGCTGCAGTTAATAAATTCAACATCAAAGTAGTTTCTTTTTCATTTAAGTCAACAAAAATACCAAGTAAAAATAGTTGAGGAGTAAACTTTATCTTTTTTCTAAAAATCTTTTGAATGTTCCACCAAATCATAATCCAAAAAGCCTTTACTTTTTTACAATTCCACCAAATATGAAAGTATGTCGCATCATTATTGCCACATCTCCAACATTTGGGCTGTATGTTGGAATACATACAAGATAATTTTTTAGGATCTAAATGCCATCTATAAAACATTTTATAAAAATTTTCTCTCAAATTTTGAGCTTGTGTAAATTTAACATTTCTTATCCAAATTATCTCCCATAAATCCAATGAGATCGGCTCCTGTATATTCTGAGCCCATTTAATCATACAATCTTTAACCAATTCTGTTTCCGAATCTAACTCTAATAAAACATTATATATTCTTTTTATATGAGCCGGACCTTGGTTTTTAATCTGAATAACCAATTGTCTATCTTCTAGTGTTATTCCCTCTTTCTTGTCTACAGTCCATCTATCCATTATTTGTAAATATTGAAACCATGACTGTAGAATATTTTGCTGCCTTAATACATCTAGGGATTTCAAATGCCAATTCGAACCAGAACAAATTAACAATTCTTTGTATGAAATTGGTTCCCTCAATTGCATGTCTGGGAATTTACATGTTTTCTTAACATCTTTTCTAGCCAAATATGTATTTTTGTCCAAAAGTTTGTTGCTTTAGGGCACATCCACCAAATATGATATTACGTGCCTGGTTTTTGCTTACATTTCCAACAGTTACTAGACATGTTTTTAAACATTTTTGCTAACCTCACAGATGTTAGATGCTATCTAACAAACATTTTCTATAAGTTTTCTTTATAAGCAGTTGCCATTCTCAATTTATAGTTTCTTTCCCATAATTTCTGCCATTTCTCTAATTCTATATTGTGCCCAAAATTTACCCATATTATCACTGTTTCTTTCACTTTTAGGTTTAATAAAAAAAATTATACAGTTTCTTAATCAATTTTTCATCTGATGTCAACAATACCTGATCAAATATTGTCTGGCCCTTATAGAAACCATGTATTTTAGCATCTTTCTCATATCTCAGTTGCATTTGCAATAAAGGCCACCATGATAAGTCAATACCCTGATCTTCCAACTCTTGTTTGGATTTTAATTTCCCTTCCATATTCAAAATATCTTTATAAGTTACAATTTTCTCAAGGTTAATTAGGTTTGGGTGAATAAAAACTTCCATTGTTAAAAAAGCCATTCTGGTATTTTCATGTAGGTTTTAGCTTTAATCTTTTCCCATACTAAAAGAAATGAATTTCTTACATAATGATTTTGGAAGTATCTATGAATTTTATTCTTCCCATACCATAAAAAGGCATGCCATTCAAGTTGTAGGTCATGCCTTTCTAAATATAATAATCTTTTATGCCTAAGAGTTATCCATTCTTTTAGCCATGTTAAGACTCATGCATGGTAATATAAAACCCAATCTAGTAGTCCAAATCCTCCATTTTCTTTAGATTCTTGTAACATTTTCACTCTGATTCTAGCTTTTTTCCCTTGCCAAATAAATTTCAAGATCAATGTATTTAACTCATCAAAAAAAATTCTCTATTTTTATAGGTACTGTTTGAAATAGGAAAAGTAGTTTTGGTAAAATATTCATTTTCACAATAGCTATTCTTCCTAGCATTGGTAATTGTAAGTTTTTCCATTTTCCAAGTCCAGTTTTATTTGCTTTAATAATTTTGTATAGTTGTCTTCTTTTATTGTTGCGCATCTTGCTGTTAGATATATACCCAAATATTTAACTTTCTTCACTATCTGGAGACCTATTTTTTCTGACAGTTGATTTTTTTTGTTTATCTATGAGATTCTTCACTATAACTTTAGTTTTTTCTCTGTTTATCTTCAATCCTGCTATTTCTCCAAATTCTTCTATCCTTTTCAATAGGGACTTGTCTCCAACGGTTTCTCTAGTATAAATAACAAATCATCCACAAACGCCTGCAATTTATATTTTTCATCTTTTATCTCCATTCCTTTTATTTCTGGATCCTGTCTAATGTTTCTATTCAGCACTTCCAAGGTTAATATAAATAACAAAAGGGATAGTGGACACCCTTGTCTTGTACCTTTTCTTATATTAAAATGCTCTGTAAAGTCCAGTTTACAATTACTTTTGTTGTTTGTCTATAGTAAATTATCTTAATTATATTTATAAATTTTTCTCCAAAGTCCATACAATTTAATTGTTGTGTTATGAATTGCCAATTTATCAAAAGCTTTCTGGTCATCTAAGAAAATTAGCGCCATTTGTTTTCCTGGATGCATTTCACAATACTTCAGTGTATCCAAAATAATTCTTAAATTATTTTTTATTTGTCTTTTAGGTAAAAATCCATTTTGATCTGAATGAATACATTCAATCAAAAATCTTCTCACTCTCTCTGCTATTATTGAGCCAAAAAAATTATAATCTGTTAGAGAATTTTAATTTCTCTATTGGTGAAAAAATAAATCAGAAGCTCTCACAGTTGACTGCATTTAGCTGATTCAAAATAACTTCTTTATATTCATATAAAATTATTTACAATACCATACATTCTTCTTTACAGCAACATAGCTCAGTTGAAGACTTCTTACAGAGAGATACAGAGACAGACCTGAGACTGGAAATCCAGCTCCTAACTCAAAACTCTTTTGCACAGACTCAGTAGCCCTTTCTTCACATTGGCTGACTGAGTTACCACATGACTCTTCCTGTTCATGAATATTCCAACATAATCTATATTTATTAATGATATTGGTCTGTGGTTATTTATTTGTGTCAAATCTGAGTCCTCTTTAGGTATTAGAGTTATATTAGCTTCTGTCCAGGTGTTTGGTAATTTAGCCTTTGATAATACCTCATTGCAAACTTCTTTCAATGGTAAACTTAATATATCTTGTAAAGATTTATAAAACTCTGCAGGTAACCCATCTGGTCCCAAAGTCTTAATCATGTTTTGTCTCTTAATAGCCTCTATCGATTCCATCGTTATTATTTTTTCATCTAACTTTTTTTTAAGTTCTCTGAGATTTTTGGTAGTTTAGCTTTTTCCATGTATCACATTATTTTTTCCCGGGAAATTTCTGTGTTGTATAGTTTTTCATAAAATTCTTTAACTATTTTTTTTATTATGTCATTTTGGAATTTCAGACAACTGGAGCACTACTTGAACACCATTGGCACTGACAAATTTGCCATCAGTCAATTGTCTTACTGGGAATAGCTTTCATCCTGCAATGATAGCTATAACACCATCAAACATCCACACCTGCCTATCCCAGGTCCTTGGTAAGGACTCAATCGGAAGACAAAAATGCCAAACCCAGTCTGAACATCTGGCTGACTAAGCGATGATCAATAATAATTAGAAGCAGCAAGAGAGCAACCACAGTTTCAAAGTTGGTCTTCCATGAACATAAGGCTACTGCTATTTTCAGAAAGGATGAATAACCAATAACATCTTCTTCAGTGTTCCATGTATGCTAATCATCCCTTGCACAATCTTCCATACTCTTCCCAGGACCCCCAATTTCTGAAACAACTCTCTAGGAAAGGAAATAACTCTCTGGAAAGAGAACAGGAAGAAAGGATGCTTTTCCCCCTAACCTTTCTTCAAGAAAGAATTCCATAAAGACCATGGAAGACCAAATTTGGATACAGAATAAAAAATCAGTTTGAGGAATACCTGCATTCTGAAGTTCTGGATGTACCCTTTCTGTTTTCAAATCATTCCATTTTGCAGCAAGCCACCTTAGAAGTTCCCATTAAACTTAATCCAACAGAAGTCAGTACAGGGTCTCACTTGGGATAGAACAATTCTCTGGATAAGTCAGGAATAAACTTAGTATGGGTGAAAAAACTGGAGTGGGGATATTATTGCCTAATAGAGAAGTTATTTTTTTATTATTATTATTTCTCACAATCAGAGAGGGAGAGAATTTCCCTAGACCAGGGGTCCCCAACCCCCGGTCCATGGACTGGTCCTGGGCCACAGCATGCCAACAACTGGTCCGCAGAAAAACAAACAAAGCCCCATCCATGGGATGCAGGCAGCATACAAAACCATGCAATCTCTGGTCTGTGGAAAAACCTTTCTCCATGGAACTGGTCACTGGTGCCCAAAAGGTTGGGGACCTCTGCCCTAGACTATCCTACAGTTGACACAGGGAACAGTGCCAAATTGAGCCCATCCAGATAGAATAGAGCAGGAATGTCAAATTGGTGGCACGCAGGCCGGATGCGTCATGTGCAGGCCACGCCCATCCCGGCTCTACAAAGGCAAAAAAAATATCATGATACATCACACGATGGGATCGAGTTTGACACCTCTGGAATAGAACAACACTAGATCCAATGGATCCAAATCTGGTTCCTTTATATTCCATTCATGGAATGTTCCATCCAGGGCTTTCCTTCAGCAGGAGAACTGCTGCTGACTGCCCATTTGAATGTAATTATAGTCATCATCTGAATGCAACTCTATCTCCTACTTGAGGCACCAAGGCATCCCTCCAGCCATACACTGAGGATGGGGGAAGAAAGTAAGATTGCATAATTTCTCTTTTAGAAATAAGAAACCCTGAGGGAGAAAATCTGGCTCTCTGACTTACACAATTAGAACAAATGGGACTTTTTTCCTGGTATGCTCCAAGATCTAGTTCATCAGGTTGCTCTGCCAGAGAGCCATGGGCTCTTTCTCAGAAACCGGAAAGAAGCCCAAATAAGGGGAAAACAGGACTGCATTTGCAGGACATAATTAATGGGATCCCCTATGTTTTGCCAGTTTAGAAAATGTGGGATTTAGGAAACATAACTGCCAGCATAATATTCTCTGAAAAAAGCAGCATTCCTTCAGATGAGCAATCTATCATTCTCTCCCAGAATATGATTTGACATGCAAAACTATTGTCCTATTTAACACAATACTTGCAGACAAAACACTGGTTGGGTCAGCATGCTACACAACATCCTTCATTTTTTACAACTAGTCTATTTTGTCTCATCTGTCAGGAGCTGCCAACACATAAAAAAAATGTTTTTAAATTTCCTTAGGCACAACTGTTTCACCTTCTGACTTGAACAAGCCTGGTCTAGCAACTTCTGCACCTCCTGTTTCTGCCCTGAAAATATCTGACAAAGAAGTCCCACACATGTATACAGCTGCTCCAACTTTGTTGACTTACAGATGCAGAACTTGACTGAAAAAAGACAGATAAGACTGATAAGCTACTTGCCAAAAGAAATAGTATGATGAGGTGAAGAATTCAGCAGCTGTGACACATGTTTTTTGGTGACCTGGCATGGCTGCAGTTATGGAGTGAGAAAAAGGGAAGAAGAACTCAATTTTGGTCCTTGAAGAACTCAATTTTTGGTCCTTTCTTGACAGTTGTGCTGTCCAGAAAGCTGATGAACTGACCTGGCTATATAGTCAAGGCTTTTGTGGTAAGATTTTGGAGAAACAGTCTCATTGGTATCACGGAGAGATTGGCAGCAAACAAATAACAACAACAATAACAATAATAATAATAGCCTGGTATGTAGATATTGGAGACTAGAGCCCTCTCTAAATAGGAGAGGACAAAAAGAGAGAAAAGAAGGGAGAAGCTGGAGAGAAGAGCTGGAAAGTGAAGTCACAGGCAGAGCAAATGGTGGTCAGGGAGGGAGAAGAAAGGCCTGGATGATTTCCCTGGGAGAAAGGAAGTGAAGATCCAGATAGAGGATATCTTTACCCAGGAAATCTTCACCCAAACCCAAGAGGGGAAGGACAGACCCATCTGGCTTTGATGACATCTTCCCATAGGTCCCAAGAGAGACTTGTTAGTCTTTGGTGAAGCTCTGGTCTCTGGATAAGGAAGGGGCAGAAAACCCTTAAAGAGATTCTTCCTCCAACAGAGAAGCAGTAGGTGTCTGAGTAGATCCAGGAGAAAGTTAAATTGTGTTGAGCATGCTACAGTAAATAGCATGCTCCATTCCTTTATTTTCATTCTCTCTTGATAAGTTAGAAAAGGGCGAGGAAATCTGACACTAGATGAACAACTGGATTGTGTTGTATATACCTGTTGTAAATATTTGTTGGGAATAGTAAAAAGCACTTTAAAAAAAACCGCTTCCCACTGACGGCATCTTTGCAAAGCACAATACACCTCCAGTTCAAAAACAGACCCATCACATTGTGACAGCATGAACTTCTTTGTCCGCTGATGTCCACTTCTGCTACTGAATCTCACATCAGCACTCTTCACCATTATGCTGTCTAGAAAAGTTATGAGATAAATTCTAATATGCCATGTTGAAAAAAGCTGTACGGAATAGTGAATCTCCCGAGGTCGCTTTCCATAATCTTTGCTTCCTGAGGTTACCCAAAGTCAGCCCTGCCTCAGCCCTGAGGTTTTTCAACCTTTGAAATTTTAGATAGATATTCACTTGATCCCATCAGCTGAGGTTTTCTCTTTGAACATATGCAAGGATAAAAGTGATGGTCATGTAGTTTTCCTGCAACAAAGTTTTTCTTTGGGATAAATGTATTGACTGGGATAATGATATATGGGGAGGTAGCTTCTAATCTTATCCAGACCAGTTATTTCATGCCTACATTTAATATTTGTAATTATATAATTTCACTAGTATGTTTTTTTTTAATTTTAATAAGGAGGCAGCTAACCAGAATGCCTCCAAGCTGAAACTGCCATGAGCTATGACTTGTCTTTTTGTTTTGTTTTGTTTTGTTTTCTCAATCAGTCAAGGCTGATCATACTTCTACATTTTCTCTATCTTGTTGCAGACCTAAATCAAAGCAAAGAAAGAATTGTAGGCCTGAATTCAGTGGATAGATTACAGTCCGTCTATTGAAAAAAGCAGTGTAGTAATGTTTCTAGATTCTACCCCAAAGTTTCCTAAACTATTTTTAAAAGTGATCTATTAATCGTATCATTTTAACACTTAGAAATAGCAGTAGCATTTATATACCACCCCAACTTAGTCTAAAAATAAGACTCTGCTTTTTCAAGCACTACTTTTAAAAGAAAAAGCAGTTCTGTCCCATATTAACTTCGTTGTTTTTCAACTCTTCCTTTACACAAAAGTGAGTCTCGCTCACTTTTTAAAAATAATTGTTTAGCACAATGGTAAGCAAGGGCAGGTTTACTTAAAAGAAGCCAGAATTGCTTTCAATGAGATTTCTTCCCAAATGATGACGATTCTGCATCCATATTTTACAGTTCAGATTACTCATGAAGCAAGGAGATGTTACTCTTTTTTAAAAAAGCACCTACTATATGGAAAATCCTGAATTAGAAAGTACCTATGGCTGAAGATTTTGAATCCTTTCATTTTCTTTACATAATGATCCCCAGGGGAAAAAAAAAACTTCCAACTGAGAAAGGATTGGTTAGAACTGTTTTTTCACCGTTGGACAGAAATACAGCTGGGAAGGGTGAAATGAGAAAGAAATCTAGTTACAGGAAATGAAGGAGTGTCCAACCTTGACCACTTTAAGACTTGTGTAAATTCATGGCTGGCTGAAGAATTTTGGGATTTGAAGTCCACAAGTCTTAAAGTGGCCAAGGTTGGGCAACCTTGTTTATAATCTCTTCTCTCATGTGGATCTTCCAATTACCTTCTGAATATACCTGGTGGGATTCGTGAAAGAGAAACAAACACTATCTCTGTATCAGTTTCCCAATATAAGTCACTTTTTTTTTTACCAAGTTGCTTGTTTATTTATTTAGCAAATTTATATAGCTGCTCATCTCACCAAAAATGTCTCCAGGTGGCTTACAATCAAAATAACAAAACCATATCTCAATGTAAGAGGTATGTAAAACATACTGTAACAACAAATATAAAAATATAGAAACATAAAGGAATAAAATGACAGGATAGCGGGCGGACAATCTTCGTGTCTCCTGCTAGGCACTCAAAGCAAAATAGACAACCATATAATAGAAGCAGAAAAGTTTTCTTTTGGGAATTGCCTTTCCCACACCCCAAGCTATAGTGAAAGTACCATGGATATTTCTAATATTATTCGTGTTCTTCCAAATAGAAGATCTAAAGTCAAAATAAAATGGACAACAAAATTAATTATTACCACAGGCTAGCACCAGAATCTTCTTCAACCTTTTTGGTAGATTTTTGCTGTCTCTTCCTCTATTTCCTCTTTGGCCCAACAACCACTTCATTTATCACACTCCTTTTATTAAAAATCCTTTCATTTTCATACATATTTTTCTCTTTCTATATTTAAACAATGTTTATCACCAAAGGTGTCAGTTGGTGGACTATTAGAAAGTTGGCTGCCACATCACATATTATTTAATGTTCGAGAAAAACCAGGTCAGGAAACACATAATATAAGAACAACTGGAACTCTGTTTGTTTGTTATTATAACTTATATAACTTATGAAAGTGAAAGTTAAAATTCTTTTAACAGAATCTTGAAAGCCTGAGTTTTCCCCTCTCCCCTTCTTATAAAAAAGAAAGTCAAAATGGGACAATGTTCACTTCCTTTCTCATCCCTTTCAATCTTTCTGGCTAAACAACTGCAATACCTACTTAAAGGCCATCTCTATACTTCTCTACATTTTCATTTCTCTTTTTTTTTTCTTTTTGTTAATTGAGTTAAAGGTGAATGATTCCATTAGCTAACATGGTATTATTATATGTGTAATATTAGTTTTTATTAGTATATATATATATATATTTCAATTTTTATTATTTTATTTTCATTACAATCATAAGAAAAAAAATTCAGAGGGGCTTCCGGTGAATCTGCACGCGCGATGGCGGCTACTTTGTAGCCGTCCTCCTGGGTAAGTGTTTGAATCGCTATGAACAGCGGACATCAGCTGTTCAGCGGTTCAAAAACCCCTCCCGGGCAAAGGGGGGGTAGAGAGGTGTCTGAATAGTGGTAGAGCCTCTTATGCACCCCCAAAGTTTTTTTGGGGGGGTGAAAAGAGTGCTCCCACGGAGTTCAGACTGTCTCCGCTTCCCAGCTGCTTTTGTCCCTAGGACAAAACAAGCCGCTGCAACCACCTCCGCGATTAAAGTTAACTGGTGAGGTTTTTTTAGAAGCGGACAGAGCTGAGTAGAGGATTTAGTTTTTGCTTTCTTGGATTTTATTTGGATTTTAAGTTCAAAGATTTATTTTTACTTTTATATTCCCTCTTTTTATTTTTTTTTTCCTTTGTTGAAAGGGAAAGTAAAATGGCGATCAGCAAGCCTTTCGGTGTTTTTTTTTCGGAAGGTAGAATGGCGACCGGCAGGCTTTTTGGGGTTTCTTTTTTCCCTTCCCTTTTCCTTTTTTTTTTTGTTTTTTTTTAATGATTGGAATGGAGTGTTAGTATTATTATTTTTGTACTTTTTTGGTTTGTTTTTTGTACTGTTTGTATTTTTTAAAAAATGGAATGGATTTTTTCTATTTAATTATTCTTTTTTCTTTCTCTCTTTTCTTTTTTTTTGAACTCCTTTTTTTATTATAATGATCTCCTCTTGAGGATTTTTTATTTTATTTTATGGAGTTAACTTCTTTTTTTCCTTTGTTTAATTTTTGCAATTTCTAAGAAGGAGTAAAGATTTTTTTAAGATGGCTCCAAAGCGTCCAGTAATCCCTACAGCTTCTAAAGTGGCTTCTTCTTCGGTGTCATCATCAGCGCAACAACCTAAAATAATAGCCTCATCTTCTTCTTTGCCACAGTCAACAATGGTGAAGGATTTGCAAGATATGATGGGAGATGTTATACTTCAAATTAGGGGAGAAATGAAAGAGATTCTAGAGGAAAACAATAAGACTTTGAGGCAAGAGATAGTTTTGGCTTTAAAAGGAGTTGCCTCTGTTCTTGAAAAGTTGAATTCTCGCATAGAAGAAGTAATAGAAAAAGTGGAATTGATGGAGGAAAAATTTGAAAGTATGGAAAAAGAGAGGAAAAATTTTCAAGATGAGATTCTTATGCTTCAATATAAACAAATGGAATATGCTTTAAGAATCAGAGGTTTGGGTGAGTCTGTGAAAGGAGATCTGACAGAGATGGTTGCAAAGGACTTTGCTGTGATTTTGAATAGAGAAAAAGAGGAAATACTTAGTGAAATTGAACAGACATTTAGAGTTAACTCTGTGGTGGCAGAGCAAAAGAATTTGCCAAGAGATGTGGTAATTTACTTTGGGAAAAGATCCCTGCGCAATGAAATTATACAAGTTTTTATAAGAAGAGGTTTCAAATTGCTTCACAAAATGTTATAATTTTAAAGGAGATCCCATCTAAAATTTTAAGAAGAAGAAAGGAGTTTGCTTTTTTAGCAGACGAACTTAAAAAGAGACAAATTTTGTTTAGATGGGATGTTCCGACTGGAATGGTGGTGAATTACCTGGGGATGCGTTATAGTCTTAATACTGTTTCTAAAGCAAAAGACTTTTATACTTCGGTCCTGGGGGTATGTTCATTGCCACCTATCACGTTTAAAGCTTTGGAAGATAAAAAGGCAGAATTGCAATCTGAAGTGCTTACACTTATGAAAATTGGGAAACTTCAGTTTGAGGGGCCTCAACAAGTAGAGATGGAGGAGCAGAAGACAACCGGTGTAACATACAATTGTAAAGAAAAGGATCAACAGAAGAAGGTCAAGGAAGTTTCACAAGTATTGGTTCCTGAATCTGCGGGAGAAGTAGGATTTATAAACTCTTTGGAGCAAC
Organism: Crotalus tigris; assembly: GCF_016545835.1. Taxonomy (NCBI): domain Eukaryota; kingdom Metazoa; phylum Chordata; class Lepidosauria; order Squamata; family Viperidae; genus Crotalus; species Crotalus tigris. Next base: position 31,021 of record NW_024096886.1, on the reverse strand, counting down.
CTTTAAGGGCAGAATTGCAGTGTGAAGAGCCTATATTAATTAAAAATGGGAAATTTCAGTTTGAGGGGCCTCAACAAGTCGAGATGAAAGAGCAGAGGACAACTTGTGCAACATATAAACGTAAAGAGAAAGACCAACAGAAGAAGGAGGTTAAGGAAGCCTCACAAGTATTGGTTCCTGAGTTTGTGGGAGAACCAGGACTTACAAATTTTTTGGAGCTACCTTTAAGGGCAGATTTTAAAGTACTTCTTTCGAGATTTATGGAACAGAGAGACTGATAAGGATTGTGTTTACAGTGGATGGAACTGGCTATTGGAGAAAAGATTTTGGAGATCGAATGAAAATTTTAGATAAGAAGTTTAAGTTTAAGTATTTAGTTTAAGTATTTAGAAGACTATTGAGATTGCGGGAGAACTAAGATTTACAAACTTTTTGGAATTACCTTTAAGAGGTTTATGGATAAGAGAAGGAATGTGTTTACTGTGGAGGAATTTGTTATTGGTAAAGATTTAAACAGGTATAAGGGAATTTTAATGTTTTAAGTTATGTTTATTGGATTTATTATTATTATTATTTTTAGAGAAGCTAATTTGTTTAATTAAACGTATTTAGATTTGTTTAGGATTTATATGTTTTTTAAGTTTTTTCTTTTCTTGATAGGAGAGAAGATTATGGAGATTGAACGAAAATTTTAGATAAGAAGTTTAAATATAAGTATTTAGTTTAACTATTCAAAAGAGTATCCAGTCTTAATGGTATAATGAATGTTTATATGCTTATTTTTGTGCTCTAGAGTAAAGAAAGAGGGAGATTAGATCTTATATTGTAGGTATGGATATTTAAAGAAAGTAATATGTAAATTTGTCTTTTGGGGATTCTATATAGAATGATGGATAATAATATAAGTACAATACTAGAAAATGTTTAAAGTATATTATAATGTGTGTTTAATGTTTGCAACTATTATGTTTTAGAGAAGATAATTTGTTTAATTTAAGGTATTTAGATTTGTTTAGGATTTATATGTGTTTTAAGTTTTTTTCTATTTTTTATTTTCTTTGAAAATTTTAATTAAGCCTGTACTCAGCTCTGGGAAGGTTGAGGGAGGGTATGGGAGGTTTGGGGAAGATGGGGGAGGGTACGGGAGGGTGGGGGTTTGGGGAAGGGATTTGTTTTGTAAAATTTAAAAACTTTCAATAAAAAAATATTTAAAAAAAAAAGAAAAAGAAAAAACATTCAGATACATAAAAAGTTAAAATACAACACACAAATTCCGACATTGCTCACCCATTTCCCCCCAGACCACATTCCCCTCTCATCTCTCCACTTCCCCCTTCCTTCTACCTCCTCCTCTCCTCCCCTCCCTCTCTCCTCCATCCAGTTTTTATTAGTATATAAAAGAGGTATATGCATACAATAAACGTGCAAGATAAACAGTCCCAGCAGATAAAGCAAAGTTTTCATTAATTCAAAAAAAAAAAAACTAGGAAAGATTTTTTTTAAAAAAAATCTCCACACAATATCAGAGAGCAGAGAAGTAATCATTCAATCTTTGGGGGTTAAAGTCTTCTAAAATATCAGTGTGGTTTCTGAGATTCTCTTAAGTGCTTCCATCTTGAATGAGTCTGAGGTAAAAACAAATTAAAGACTAATTAACTAATTAATACTTTTATTTGGAGGTGCACACCTAAGGCTCTTAAAGTAACTTAAGGGGGATAGACCACTGCCTCCATAAGAGCCAAAGAAATCATCTCAGCTCTCAAGGATACATGTGCCACCATACGGATCCAAACACATGACTTCTCCCTGGTGGATTGATCTACCAGGAAGTTTGTTGATCTAAAATACAAGTGGCCCCACAACAGCCCCAAGGACCCATCCTCTTATTCAGGACTAACAGGTTCAGAGACATCCAAGATAACTAGAGAAGTTCATTTCTCAGTCAACTTTGTAGGATTAGATCAGATCTTTATCTGCCAGATGCTAAGCCTAAACCTCACAGTAGTCCAGCAAATATTTCTCTGATCCCTCATTACCCAGGAAGAACTCAGATGCTTTGAACAAGGTTTCTGGCCAACAATCAGCAAATGCAAAAAGAGCAGAGAAATAATTATTTGATCTCCAGTGTTTCAATATATAGATTCTCTTGATGATACATATGCATGAAATTAATTTAATGCCCTATATTCCCTGTGTTTCTATATTTACATATTTACTTCCTTGGGGATATTGAAGATGGTCAGGATTTTAAGATCAATTGTCTGGCCAAAGAAGAAGAATATTCTGCAGAATTTGAAGACTAACCAGTGATGACAGACACCTTGACTTTTGTTGTACAAATGCAAACTAAGAAGGAGGTGCCATTCTACAATGCAAAATCTGATGGTAATCAAAGAATATGCATGATCTATTTTGTGTATTGCAATTTTTTTTTCCTAAACTATTTTTACTGCCAAAAATCCATTGAACATTTCTATTGGGAAAGAGCCATTCCATTTCTTTGAAGAATCTTTTTGGCAAAATTTTCAATGACAATTTTAGACAAAGTACAAATGTAATCACAAGAACCCCTGGACATTTCTTATATGAAAATAAAAATGCTCACAGATATTATGCTGGCTGGCATAGTTCTAAACTCTTATATTTATTGGGAAATTATTTAGAGGGTCATTGCTACTAAAAATATATGAGCAGATTTTTTTTTTTTGAAGAAAATCAGAATGAGGTTGTAGATATAAAATCTATTGGGGGTTCAAATATCCATGATCTGAGCAATGACAGCAGCTGCTGATACCTCTTCAAGTTAGTAACACAGCAGAATAGATCGAAAAGCTCAACAACTGTTCTTAACAATTAGAGTAGCATAACTCCCATTATGTAATTAAGCAGGAAAGTTTTGACTATCACAAATTATATTTGGGCTGTTTTTGTCACTATAGTCCTATTACAAATTCCATATTCAGAAAATCAGAAAACATATTCATGGCTCATTTTCATTTGAAAATTTCTTTCAATTTCTTTCTTTCACCATAAAGATTATGAGGCATAATCTTGTGATAACATTAAAGAAGGAGGGCTCAGATCATCTACCATTATATATTTTTTTCTAGAAAATTTGGTCTTTGCTTCTTAACCAGTATGATTATATAGCAACCAAATGTGCCTGTCTTTTGTGTCAAAATATTACTCTTGTCTAAGCATGGTTTGCTAAGATATCCAGAATCATTCATGAAATGTTTTGCAATATTGTATTGTCCTTATGGGTCCATTGAGTCAACCCTGATTTCTAGTGACGTAAGAACAAGTCCATGGAGTTTTGAGGGGCAACATTTTCAAAAGTGGCTAACAAGTAATTTTTTCCTAAGACTGAAAGGAAAACTAGGCAAAGTCACCTAGTTAGGACTAGAATTCATGGTCTCTCAGCTTCTAATCCAGTTCCTTTAACTGCTGCACCAAACTGACTCTCTAATGCTATATGAAAATAACTAATTTTTGTGTTTGTCCTATGTCCCTTGGCTAACCTTTCCAGCAATGCCACTAGCGCAAGGAATAGTGAGATCTGCATGATTTAAAGGTGGCAGCCCAGAACATTCTTCACCCTTATGAAATCTGATTAAAATCTGTGGCCTTTTACATTCGAGCTTTTTCTGAATGACTGCTTTAGCAGCATGAGGTGAAATTATAGTGAAAATGTGGGGTACAACTGCCTGGTGTTATTGATTCCAGTCAACAAACCGGGCAGTGTAATCTGTCTGCTTTTGTTCCGTTCACTTGGGGGTGTGTTCTCATTAGCCCCCCATGGACAGTCAACCTGTCAGCAGGTCTGCACTCCAACTGCCTGACCTCTGGCTTCAGCTCATTCTTCCAAAAATTAATTTTCCAAATTGACAAATTAAAGTGCACAGTATGTCCAAGGTCACCAAATCACACTGGGTTCTGGTAAATGTCAAGCAGCATTGGGCAGGAGAAGAAAGGAAGAATGAAAGCAGAAGACTGGAAGAAAACTTTATAGTCAAGCAAAGGAAATGCATGAACCTCACTATCAAGACATTTTAAAGTATGATTGCATAACACGTATCCTATCAAAATGACCAACTCTTGGTTTGCTCTTAGATTCTTCTGGTTTTATTATTTTATTATTAAGTCATATACTATATTTTAATTCAAGTGCATCTTCCACAAGCCACATTTGTAAGCCATTTTGAATGCTTCATAGAAAAGTATCCCACAAACATATCTTATGCTAAATATTCTTTCTTCCCAGTAAATCCAAGGAATTGTTGTATTGTAAATCAGAGTGAAAGGGTAAGCGGAGATCTCAGAAGACTCAACAAACTAGGATTGTTTACAGATTGAAATCACAATCCCGAAGTTTGAAGTCTTTTTCATAAATCTACTTACAGGTAGCCCTTGACTTATGACCACAAATTACCCCAAAATTTCTGTTACTAAGCAAGACATTTGTTAAGTGAGTTTTGTCCCATTTTATGATCTTTCTTGCCACAGTTGTTAAGTGAATCACTGCAGTTGTTAAATTAGTAACATGATTATAAAGTGAAACTGGTTTCCCTATTGACTTTGCTTGTCAGAACATTGCAAAAAGTGATCACATGACCTCGGGACACTGCAACTGTCATAAATATGAGTCAGTTGCCAAGCGTCTGAACTTTGGTCATGTCACCATGGGGATAAGCATGAAAAAATGGTCATAAGCCACTTTTTTCAGTGCCATTGTAACTTTGAACGGTCACTAAATGAACTGTTGTAAGTGGAGAACTATCTATATGTCTGTTTGTCTGTCTAATTATCTGTTTGTCTATCTATCATCTCTATTCCCACCAGGTACCTTCTTGATGTGATGGATTTTGGCTCCCATAATCCCACAATGCCTTTGGCTTTTGGAAAGTACCAGTATGAGAAAGGCTGATATATTCTATAGCCTAAGATTTTTTCCTGAATTGCATCTAGGATTAGCTTTCTTGAACTGTAAATAAGAAAGCAGCACAAAGTGAACCGTGCAACCTTTACCTAGGTGCTTTTTGTAGTAACTTGACAAATGCAATGAAATCAGTATTATCAAAATCAATTTATCTGTATCTTTCATTGTATTTCTTGGAGGTAGCATTATTTTAATTCAAGAGGCAATGGTGAATTAATTGATTGATCAAGTGATGTACTAATGGTGGATTAATTGGGTAGTATATACCTTTTATAATTAATTATATGGTAGAATCAGAATTGTATTATATTTGTGCTATATAACAAACAAGGTTATAATCTATAAACCATGCATGTTGAAGGATTTTCCCTGATATGACAGCCTCAAAGAGGTCTATGCTTCAGACATCTGTGGATTAAATTAAAGATTAAAGACAGACAGAACCCAAGGATGCATTGCAACAACACAGAGAGCTGTCCCACTTCAAATTTCAATCATCCCAGCTTTTTCTGTGATGGACCTGAAAGCATGTTCTTTTTATTTTATTGTGATATTAAGCATATCTGGAGGAAAAGTACCTGAGAGATCTGAATACTCAGCTGACCTTAATCAGTAGGGTTTCCATTGGCTATGTGGGCAATATATTTTATTATCATTATATAGTCTGGTCCATGGACGAGAGCTGCTTGTACAGATGCCACAACCACTTTTTGTTGTGATATTAAAGGAGTGGGTTCTTTGAAAGTTTCATATTTAAACTATCATTTTAATAATATCATTTGTGATAAAGTATGAAAGAAGATTTGCACTAGTGTATATTGTACAAGTCTGTAGTATCTGAAAATTATCAGATTCTGATTTAGAATTACATAAAACAATAAATCATCTACTTCACCCCCTTCCACACATACTTTGGCCATTTCTTTTATAGTCCTTCATACCCTTCTGAAAATATTACCTAATCCTTAAAAATGCAATGAGGGTTTGCTTTTATTGCTTTTCATTCTCCTTTGCTTCCATTTTTTTTTTTTTTGGTGGCAATTAACTTTGCAACATCTTGCTGTATCAAACATATATTGCCCTGCATAAAAATTTCTCCCATCAAATGATCACACTGAAAATGTCTTATTGTTGTTCTTTAAATTACTAATTGATTCTTCTGGCCCAGGATCTACTTGCAAGGCATTCCAGGATCTTGGGAACATTAACAAGCACATGCTCTGGCACCAGCTGTCTTTAAGCCTAAATCTAGCCATGACAAGAAGGCTGGCATTAGATGGCTTCTCATTTTACATGTTATCATTTTTACATCAACATTCTAAGCCTCTGAAGCTACTGTTGGCTTCTCAGGAGAAGATCTGAGGAATTAAAAACTAAATCTTACTTTAGCCTCATCTTTTTTTCATTTTCCTTTCCTTTTTTAAAAAAATTAAATGGTGGCATAAGCTAATCATTTAATGTAAATGTGTTTGCCTAATTTTTTTTACATAATAGGGTAGTAGTTCTCAACCTGTGGGTCGGGACCCCACTTGGGGTCGAACAACCATTTCACGGGGGTCGCCAAACAACGCAGTCTGCCATTTTTTCCCCCTTTTCCTTAGCTGTGCTACTCCCTTTTATTCTATTGGCTTTTGAAAGCCAATAGAATAGACTCTCTTGAATAGAGTCTAATTCTATTGGCTTTCAAAAGCCAATAGGAATTGTCCAGGCTGTCTCTGCCCTGCTGAGCCCGCCAAAAGTCCCATTCTGCAAACGATGCTGCACCAGTTGAGTAGTCCTCGACTTACGACCAGTTGAGTAGTCCTCGACTTACGACTGGTTGGGAGTCGCGGCATTAAAAAGGTTGAAAACCACTGTGATAGGGCAATATCATGGGTTTATTTTGAAAGCTACAGATATGAATATATTGCTGTTTTATTAAGAATGTATTGATTTCTTTCTAGTTAAAGTCTTTAAGGTGATACTATGATTTTAGTCAGTATGTTCATAGTAATTATCTACCAATAGAAGAGAATATATGTAACCCAGGGTTGAATTGTGAGGCCTTGGTGTTCTCTGAGCTTGGTTGTTTGTTTGCAGATTTTTCATTAGGTACACAAAGACAGATAGTTTCAACTGGGAAATTGTTGGCACCGTAGATCAAGTGAAATCCAAAAACACTAGGGAATTCCTGGAAGCTTGGCACTCAGAGAAATCAGTCACCAATAAATACACAGAGATACACACCATTCAAACTAGATAATAAAACAGGTAAGAAGAGAACAAAAAGACCAGGACACATCTTCAGTAGCCCATAAATAGATAAGCAGGGATTAACATAAGACAAACAATCAAGAAGAAAGCAATACTCTAAACAAGTGACAACCAAAGAGAAACCACACTTCCATCAACACTTACAGGACAAGTTACCATATAAAAACAGGGAGCAAATCCCCACACTCAGTAGCACTAATGATATTACCTAATCAGATAATCAACATCAAGGACTCCCCAGTAGTTATCTAATTAATGAAATGGCAATGCTAGTGAACCTGAGAGAAGGGGAAAAGGAAGGAAAAGGAGATAATGGATAGAGTTGATGAATGGGATCCAAGAAATTCTAAGAAAGTCCTTGGATGAACTAGAAGTTATTACTACAGATGTGTTGAAATGGAGAACATTCATCCTTCTGTTCAACAGGAGCTGAACTCAGCTTGACAATATTCATATTAATTAATAATACAGAAATTTATTCATTTATTTATGTTTTATATTTCTTAACCGCCCATCTCCCTCAGAATCCATAAAATCTCTGCCAACTGCAAAATTAATGTTTCCAGACCTAAATCATCTGCTCTCCCAAATCTATTAGTGCTACACTGGAAAAAAGAAAAAGATATCATTTTGAATAATCAAAAGAACATTATTTTGATTTCCATGTAAGGAGATGGTGAAATAGAATTTAATACATTTATATTAAGAGAGAAAGAGTAGCTTTAATTCAGAAGTAATACAAATTAGCATAATTTTACCATGAATTTGTAGAGACAATTTAATAAAACACTCCTGAAAGATGTTTAAGATCCTCATTGAGCACTGCATCAGAGTTTTTAGATGATATTAATTTTGGAACAGATACCGCTTCTTTTTATGTTAAAGCATGCTTTAAAAAATATATACTGGAGCCAAAAGCTCTTTTCAGGCATTTACCAGAAGAAAATCTGGAGGGGAGACTGAGACAAATGTTCTAGTTCTACTCTCCCCACTCCAAAAATGACTAAAGAGGATTAAAGTATTACAAAAATGTATTTAAACAAGTGAACATTAGACTTTATTTTATATAAGAACTTCACCAGTCACTGCTACCCAAATGCTATATATACGTACATACATACGTACATAGATAATTTTATTAAGAATTTTAAAAGCCAAGATAAAAACTAATCCAGACTAATATAAAGGGGGGAGGTAAGGAAAAATCAAACAAAAAGATAAAAGCTTAAGAATGAGGAAAAGGAATAAAAAAATAGAAAAGAAACAAAAGAGCTTCAAAGAAATGACTTCCAATTTATAAGTACAATTATAAATTTACCTCTTTCTCTAACATTACACGTCTCTGTTCTTTCTATAATCTATCAGTCTAAACATGAAAACTGTTACGTACTGAGCTTAATTGGGAACATAAATACGTTTGTTACTCTTGGCTCGTTCAATGCCTACCAACACAAGAAACAGAACAAAAACCATAAATTCTCTTTTTTTTTTTTTTTTGGTTTCACACAAAAAGTCCATAAGACATTTATCACAAAAATTCCCCCCAACAATGACAGTTGTACTTTCTCCCATTTTAACTTGTCCTTTTTTTACTTTGAAATAACAAGCAGTTCATATTTGTAATAGTGATACCCAAATATTTTACCTTCTCTTCAGTCTTACAGCCTGTTTTATTCCTCAGTTATATTTGATCTTCTATTTTCATACCTTTTGTTAAGATCTTCATTTTCTGTTTATTAATATTGAAAGCTGTTCATACATTAAATCTGTTTAATTTGCCTATATTAATGTTGTTGCTAACATGTTTCAATTTCATGCAGATATTCTTGAGCATTAGACAACAATTCTACAACTCTAAGGAAATATAATGCTTCAGGGTTTAATAGTAATAGTCTTTAAAAAGATACCTGGCAAAGGAGACATTATCATAAAATAATGGATCATTATGTTGAAGATTTACAAATAACAAAGACTGCACACAGTACATAAAACAGAAACTATAAATTAAACAGAGACATGTACACCTTTTCCCTAACAATGCTTTTTCGGCCTGAATTTCAGAGAAAAGAACATTAGAACTGGCCTTGATCCTGGAGGTCTTGGGAAACACTAAGGATTTAATATTAAAATGGGTATTTTCCATGTTGAATTGATTTTCTGACTGTTTTATTACCAATAAGGCAGATGATAATATGTAGATTTTTAAAAAAAAAATCTATCTGTATCTTAGAAGACAACTGTGTAATTTATTCCACATTGACAAAAGATTTCAAAGTGTTCACAGCAGCCAGTGAGAGGTTTCTGCATTATTACTCAATTTACCTGTCTGATAAAGGATAAAGCAGCATGTATTCACTTATTTACATAGAAATTGCTCGTTCTGATTTTGAAGTTCTGATTTAACAGAATATGATGAGGAAAGCATTTCTAATGTGTGCAAGGAGAGGGCACATAAAAATATGAAGATGGCAGATGCCACCATGTGACCAAAGCCCTGGAGCTTTGATCACATGGTGAAAACCACCATCTTTACTTTTTTATTAACATCAAACTTCTGGGGGGCACCTTTGCTCCAATGGGCTGAGAGACCATGCTACAGGTTGCCACCTGCTAGTGGGGGGGGGGGCAGGGGCGTATGGGCAGGAATTCTCAGTTGCAATCCTCTCACTTTGGCCACAGCCAGTTTGTTGTAGTGATTAAGGCATCATGCTAGAAACCAGGAGACAGTGAGTTCTAGTCCCATCTTAAGCACAAAGCCAGCTGGGTGATATTGGGCCAGTCACTCTCTGTCAGGAAGCAGGCAAAGGAAACCATTTTTAAAAAACCTTGCCAAGAAAACTGCAGGATTGGGCTAGGCCATTGCCAGGAATGAAAACTGACTTGAAGGCACACACACACACACGTATAGCCTGCCTTCCATACCTAAATGTCAAATGGCTGCTTTCTTGTAATCATTAGGAATGAGTAAATTGTGTTTTTCTGAAGAATCTTCAGAGAGTGTAATGCTATATAAGGCTAAGAGTGCATAAGTTAGCTTTCACTTAGTGAAAAAAATAAACCTGAAAGTAGATCAAACCATTACCTAAATATTGAAGAAGCAGAAATCATATTTCTTCCCAAAAAGACAGGGCAAGTTCTTATTGAGGGATGGATGTCCAATATGATGCTGTGTAACTACCATCTATTTTATGGTGCTTTATATGTTTTATTATTTCATGGGTATCAACTACCTAGAATCTATGGAATGGACAATATATTGAACATGCATGCTATATATTGCATAAATAAATAAATAAATAAACAAACAAACAATAAACCACCAATAAACCATAATTATTTGAAATTTTCATGCTACCCTGATTCACATCCTGCATTCAGTGAGTCTATGCATTTCCTAAGCATTCCACATTTTGCTTATCAAACAGATAGATCACAATGTGATCTAATGTGAGTATATTGCATTCAAACATAGGAGTTTGGATGATCAGGAAGCAGCCATATGGATGTGGTTGTCTAGGGCACATATTCACATAAATGTGAAGACTGGGGCATTGGGATTCTGTTCTCCCTTCCACACGTTTGATGTCTGTTTTGCACCTTGTGCCCCAAAACATACTCCGTGCATTTCAATGGTAATAACCAGTCATGTTTGTTCTGGACAGAGGATGTTCTAAGTCAGTGATGGCAAACCTTTTAGAGACTGAGTGCCCAAAAACTCACCCCACCCCCCGCTCTACTCCCCTGCCCCACCCTACCCCCTGCCCTGCCCCTACTCTGCCCCCCATCTCCCACCCCACCTGCCCACAGAACCACTCACTGCCTCCAGGGCCCACCACAGGTCGCCCAGGCAGCCCAGCAGCGCTATGGCGGTCATGCCCTCTGCCCGCGCCCTGCAGCATCAACTGTGCATTATGGGGTGTGAGGGCAGAGTCTTGTCTATGCTGCCTGGCTGCCATGTCCTTGGCTGCGCTGCTCCGTGTGGGCCATGCTCGGGGGCGACTCTCCTTCAGGGGGACTTCTGGAAAGGAAGGGGTCGCGGAGGAAGGCAAGGCTGGGACAACAGCACATGTGCGCACAGAGAGGGCTCCGAATGCCACCTCTGGCACCCGTGATCTAAGTAATTACACAAAGGAGCAAATGTTCAGATGATGGACTTCAATATCTAATTTTAATATCTAGTGGATATTTCAGTATCAATTTCTCCAATCATGTAAAAAGAGAGTCTGATTTTAAAGAACAAAATGGGAGAACTCACTCTCCCATCTCATGTAGGTAACCAATCTTCAGAATATTATCACTTTTTTTCCCAATGTTGCAGAATTATGCATTAGAACTACAGCTTTGTTGGGCGGTGTAAACAAAATAAGCTCACAAATCCAATTATGTTTATTTTCAAATTGGCTCATGAGTTATACATTTATAAAAGTCATGGCGATTCCTACATAGAGAAGAGAATCATTGGCTAAAATTTTACCAGTTTTGGATAGAAGCAGTCTGTTTTGATTCAAATGGAAAGTAATGATTCTTCAAGCATTTCTTTTCTGATTTTCTTTTCTGTTTCTTTTCTGTTCCTGAAGAGTCTCATGTTTTTGTAATGCTATTTAGAGACATGTATGAATTTATATGCTTTTGCAAACCCCAACAAAAATAAAACAAATTTATGACTTTGAACTGACATAGAGCATTCCAAATTCAATTGTCAGTACAGTTTAAACACACCATCTGCATCAGGTGAGTTTTATGGATGAACGTGTATTAACAGGAGAGGAAATATGACACACACTTCACAGCAGGTGAGTAGTTCTCCTTTATTAGAGAACAACAGAAAGATTGGGAATTCAAAGATCAACATTGTGGACTGGTTTAGTTCAGAGCTTCACTTATTTTGCTGCTGAAGAAGGTGCCTGGTGTGAAAATGTCATAACTGGATTATCATTAGTTTCAGCTTGCTGACAGCATGAATTATGGCTGACACAACTAATGGAATTTCACCAAAAAAATGCATAGAGGAGCTATGGGGAACACACTGGCACTAAAAGAGCCTGGAACAATTCAAATTCAAAACAGGGCTTCCTATTTCAAGTACTAAACTTTCCAGGCTTTTGTAAACTTTTTTTTTTCCAAAACAAAGGCATTATGTAAAATGTTTGTTTCTCTTAACCAGCTGACATTTGTTCCAATGAGCTCTAATGTCATTAAGACTCACGAAAATCACCTTCTTTATTTCCTATTTATATCTTCTTAGCATATGGTTGCATTTTCCAATAACATTTTTGGTTTAAGTATGAATGCTCCATCAACATGTGTCCTGCCCCGCCCAAACTAGCCCCCCACACACATACACAAAATCTGCTCGCTGGCACTGTTTCACTTTTATGAAATAGTATTTCAGGAACCCATTAAGTAATTACAGAAAAGCTCTGCTGTTCAATTCAGCAAATGGCTGTTATCTGTTTTTCATTGTGGTTTCTTTTAGGTTGTGTTTTTTTTTTTTTTTAGAGTAAGCAAAATAGACATTGTGAAACAATTGCAGGAAGCCCAAAAACAGAAATATGTTTGTTATCCTTCACTATGGGGTAGGTGCTCTAAGAGCAAAGGGAAGGCTTTTGCTTTCTCATTGCTCAAATATGTTCTCCAGAGCACCAAGGGATTATTTATTTATTGGTTATTACAATATTTTATTTATGAATTTGACTGAAGCCCATCTCTCTACTGATTATACTCTGAAATAAGGCAAAGCAAGGTCCTTGTTGTCTTCATCGAAGAACCTTCATCTAAGAACTGTCCCAGATGTCCTTTGAACAGACTGGTGCCTTTGAAAAGCAGAAGGCATTTGCTGATTGTTTATGGACCTATATTATTGGGGATTTCATATGAATTGCCTTATTGTTGCCCAAGAATCAAGTGCTATAAGCATTTACATGGCTTTCAATCATAACTGCTCCAGCAGTTGGTAGAAAGAGGGCAATGTGTTGATTTGAAGAGCCATAGGAATCTGGAGACCCTTCTGGGGGGAAGCATCCCCAGTTTGAAAAAGATGTCCTCCATAGTAGAGTTGGTAGAAAGATGAAGAAGCATAAGAAGTCGGAAGAGTTGGGATCCTAAGAGCTGCTCACCCATTGGGAGCACCTTGACCAGAAATGGTCACCTGGTCAGTTTTCACCACTCTAGTGAGAAGAATTGTCATTTCTATTTATTTTACACTAAAGCCATAATGTATTGCTATACAATTGAAGGACAGCTTGCACATGTTGTAGATATGTGTGTGTCCTGTTTCACAATATCTAAGTCACCATACTATGGTTTCAAAAGCCAATTGATGTCTTTGTAACCATAAATCTCTTAGGATTACCTGATATGCCTACAATTACTTGGAATAAATAAATGTAGCTATATAAAAGCTAGTTTGTTGCAATGGTTAGGTACAAGGCTAGAAACTGAGAGATTGTGATTTACTAGTTCTACCTTAGGTACAAAGCCATCTAGATGCCCTTGTTTTAACTGGCCTCTCCTGCCCCCCACCCCAACCCTGTTTGCAACTTTCTAAAGCAGCCATGCTTTTTCCTGGGGTTAATGTTGTATAATCTATATAATAACCTTGTAATATAGATAAGAATAAGCTATAGCCCAGGGGTGGCGAACCTATGGCACGAGTGCCAGAGGCAGTACTCAGAGCCCTCTCTGTGGGCACGGGCACCATCGCCCCAGTCCTAGGCCTTCAGCTGGGTTTTACAAAACTTTTTCGCTTTAGGCCTCCGCCACCATGTGCAAAAAAAAAAAAAAAAAGGTTCAATCATTCAATTTCAACTTCTCGTGGGAAAAAAAAAGATCTTGCAAAGTTGGAATTGATTGATTGAACTTTTTAGTTCCACCCAGTCTGCCATTACCACCGCAGCCATGCCCACCCAGTGGGCCACACCCACCCGGCACTCGACGATGCATAAGTGGGTTTTGGGTTGCAGTTTGGGCACTCGGTCTCTAAAAGGTTTGCCATCATTGCTATAGCCATTGTACTAAGCTTAATCTAGTTTACAACTGAGGATTTGAAGCTTCTCTGGTCCAAATCTGACACAGAAAGCTGGTTTGCCTTATTTTAAATACTATTTGGCATGCAATATAATTTTCTATTATATTGAATATAATCTCAGGAATGTTTTGCTTTGACGATTACCCCCCCCCGCCCCCCCAAAAAAGCCCTTTGTTGATTGAAATCTTTCATATAATTTTGGCTTGGGCAATGCAGTGAACTCCTGGCTGCATTCTCAAAAGAGAAGGCTCAGCACATTATCTACTCAGCCTATTGTGAGATCTTTCCTAAATTAATATAAAAAGAAAATAAAGCTCAAGCTATTCTGCGTCCAGGTCAATGCCACAGACAATCCACAAAGAGAAATGTGTAGCTTTGCCATACAAGGTACTAGTAACCATCTAGTGAAAAAGAAGCTTAGAAATGAAGAACAGTCTTAATACCTATGATGATCTGAGCTGGAGGAAACGTGTCTAAAAACGGTATGGTCAAAAGTATTGCATTACTTGTTCTATAATAAAAATATCACCATCACTGATGTTTCATCTGAGAAAGCATAACTGTTTGGAGTAAAAAGCCATACTTATATTTGAACTTTGAATAGGGAGCTTACTTTAAAATAATGTTGAGGTCAGGATAAGGAAATAGATTGAATGAAGACAAAAACTACATTTGCTTTAATTTAGTCCAAATAGTTAATGTAATGTCATTATTTTCCCCACTCCACATCTCCATAAAAAAAACATTGGAAAGTTTGGAGAATCAGCCCAAACCTTGGAGAACATATATGGCTCTGAGGCTGTAGATTGCATATTTCTGTCTATCGCATGCAACATGATAAATAGTCATGTAGATGAATTGCAGTTGTCATTTGATTGCAAGTAATTGTAATGAAGTTTTCTAGACATGGACTGTGAATCAAATTACTATTATATTCCAGTAAAAAATGCATTCTTTAAGTCTCACAATTAATAGGACCTAAATCAAACCATGATTATTTTCTCTTATGATCTGGATGACATATATTCAAATATGCTTAATCTGGATCTAGCTCAAATGCAAATACAGTATCTCAGATTTCATCTTTGAATCCCTTGTCTTTTTGGCTGTTGCTCAAATTAATTTGTTATTTATTAGGAACATAATTAGTACCTTAAGAATGAGGGAAACTATAAATTTGCTTTTTGACATGTCTGCAAATCAATATGTCCTCCCTTTGATATCTTCAGTGTGCTTTAGATCTTGGAGCAAAATTGTAGATGGTCAATAGGATCATTTCATTTGAAACATCATCTCAGCGGGCATTTTCCCAGCCTGCCCAAATCAAGAGATTTGACAAGTGGATAGAATGGTAGGTTTAGGCATAACATGGCATAAGAAAACTAAGAACACTTGGAAAGGTTTTTTTTTTAAATAAGATGCTAGCTGCCAAGCAGAATATATAAGATGAGGTATGATGAGGTTGATTTATTTCCAAATGCCAGTACTGAGTGATTTAATGTGATTAAAATTGGAAGTTCCAGTGTTATTACATTGGCTTCTCAATTATTCAGGCCTCATTCCATGTGATAATTGAAAAAACCACTCTTGTATAGTTTTCTTTTCCTCTCCCCTTTCATTTGAGACTAATATACTCTCTCTCTCTCTCTCTCTCTCTCTCTCTCTCTCTCTCTCTCTCTCTCTCTCTCTCTCTCTCTCTCTCTCTCTCTCTCTCTCTCTCTCTCAAAAAGACCTCCATCATTTATTAGGTAGTGCTCCAACTGAAGCCAATAAGTCTACAGTTTTAATGAGAAATGTCTCCACTGAGTGATAATATGTGCAAATAATAATTTTTCACATGCTCTTCACTTTTGAGGGCAGCAGTCTATGACTGATCGATTCTTCAAAGTTCAGCACATGATCATGCATGAGCTGACCTTGCAGAAGCCTAGTCCTTATCCAATAATGGAATCACAGACCTAGTAGAAATCTCTGGGGTGATTGTCCATCCCCAGCAGTGCAAAAAGAATCATGAAAGTTTAACCCTGACAAATGTTTATCTAAAACAGAGGAGCGCGTATTTTATCCATTGCTAGTACCCCCAACCTAGAAGAGATCAACCCCGACTGCTCTTTAGAAGGCCAGATCCTGAAGTTGAAACTCAAGTACTTTGGCTACCTAATGAAAGGGAAGGACTCACTGGAGAAGGGCCTAATGCTGGGAAAGATTGAGGGCAATAGAAGAAGGGGACGACAGAGAATGAGATGGCTGGATGGAGTCACTGAAGCAGTAGGCGTGAACTTAAATGGACTCCAGAAGATGGTAGAGGACAGGAAGACCTGGAGGAACATTGTCCATGGGGTCGCGATGGGTCGGACACGACTTCGCAATTAACAACAACAGTACCCCCAACATAAATAATTTGTTGACAAGTTGTTTTTATTGATTTTTTTAAAAAAATAAAATTTCTGTTCCTCATAGAGAAGTTTGTGAGTGTGATGTCTTGAAGTCTCTGAACCTTTGAGATTCTTTTACAAATTACAGCCTGCAACTGCAGTTTGGTAGGAAGTTAGACCCTCTGAAGACAATAAAATGGTGGCCTTGAGATTTAGTGTTTCCATCACAAAGTAGAACTAGGGAAGATGTAAGACCTCAACTATTTTATTTTTGGTTTCCTATATTTCTCATCCAGTGCTTAAAAAAAACCCACATAGATGAAAATTCATGCTAACATCACTGTTATAATTTCCATCTAACTGTTGTGCTTTGTCAGACAACAAGACTGGATATTATCTAAGCAAACACTGTCCTAACACTTTCCTGCAGAGCCAAGTTAAGTTGCAGCAATTGGTAGACTTCTCAGCTGCCAGGAAAAATAGCCATCAGTTGCTCTACCCATAAAGAGATGATGCTAGAACTGAGGGGGAAGTTGAGATTTGACAAGTGGTTAGAATGGTAGGTTTAGCTACTGTATTTGCCAGAGCCTTTACAATTTGCTCTAGGAAGGTCCAGATATACAGAGATCCCACTCTACTCTTTTTTCCACCACTAGAGAAGGCAATAAATTAGGAACCCTGAATTACTTTCTTTATTGATCTTGGTACTGCTAATGAGACAATAAACACTGGGAATGTTCTTGGTTTAAATATAGCAATACTAAGATCCCTAGAAATAGTAGTAGACCAGGACACCTCTATACCATTAGACAAGTCATAGATTTGAATGTCTACTTAGAGAAAACCTGTGCAAGAGAAGCACCAAGTACTTATGAGAAGTGCTTGGTCAATCACTGTCGCTAGTGAATTTAGTGTTGCTCTTTCCCTTCTAGTATCATAGCAGACCAACAGCCCAAACCTACATGACCATGAAAAGAAAGTAGCCACAACTAGAAAGAGGAGGTATGCTCACAGGTGTCAAAAACAGTCAATGGAAAATGCGCCTGCATCATCACCACAAAGTGTCAAAGTGTCCCAAACCACACCTATAGCAAAATGTCCGTCAAGTGAAAATGGAAAATATCACTTCCTTGCAAGATCAGAAAAAATGAAGTTAGCTTCACTGAGGATCAGAGGAAGGCTGCATCATGCATACATGGTATTAAAGAATAGTTAGGAGCGTAATTTTGATTTACATGTAGGGACATGTAGAGGTATCCTCTGAAAGTCTTTAGAAACATTAATATGGATTAGAGACGTACAAGGATCCATCAACTGTATCCAGTTCAACTTATCAAGCTACATCCCTTTTATCTCCATTTGACACCCTTTCACATAACACTATTATTGCCTCTGACTTTTCCTTCCTAGACTGGTTTATTATTCATGAATGTAATATACTTACACTGTGTTTTTCTATTTGAAAGGCTTGTGGAATGGCTTTCATAGGAAAAATCAGACAGTTCTTGCTGTTAGACTCAGTATAGAAAGAATGGGGAGAAAAAGCAAGAAAAAAAAATTACACCTACAGATGTTCAGGGAAGGCTAGAGGTCTTTCCCAGCCTAGAGAAGATGGTCCTAAAGCTCTTCTTCACAGAACAGTTAATTCAAGTGGGTTCTGTGAGAAGGACAACTGTTAAGTGAAGATGGAGGTTACTTGTTCTATGTTTTTATCTGCCCTGCCTTGTGGGGTATTTGACTCTAATGGGTGCCTTAAAAGGAAATGGGCCCAGTTTAGCATATGTTCTCTTCCCCTTCATAGATCACTGCCTTGTCATGGCGAAGGGGCTTGCCATGTAGGGCCACCTAGTATGGACAGGTCATAGTGGAGAATTCTGTTAAAATGTGGTCCACTGGACAATGAAATGGCAAACCATTTCAGCATGCTGCCAAGAAAACCTTATGAACAGTACCAAAAGGCTAAAAAAATACAGTATGATGCCGGAAGATGAGCCCCTTAGGTCGGAGGAAATTAACCCTGACTGTCTTTTGGAAAGACAGATATTGAAGCTGAAGGTCCAATACTTTGGCCACCAAATGAGAAGAGGACTCATTGGAAAAGACCCTGATGTTGGGAAAGATTGAAGGCAAAAGGAGAAAGGTGCGGCAGAGGATGAGATGATTAGTGTCATCAATGAACATGAATCTAAGCAAACTCTGGGAGGCAGTGAAGGACACAAGGGCTGGTGTGCTATGGTTAATGGGGTCGCAAAGAGTCGGACATGACTTAATAACTGAACAACTCTCCAGCATACTTAAGGACTGTCATCATCATCATCAACATCATCAACATCATCATTCTGAGTGAACCTACTGCAGGATGAAAGTTTCTTCACTAAAGGTGGTCTGTCATCTACCACACTGGTTCCGTGTGGGATGATAGGTAACTTTTTATTATTATATTCTTATTTAGGGTTGAGAAGGAATGACTAGCCCAATGAACTTATAAACTGTCTTAACCCAAATACTTTTGCCCCAGAACTCCACAGGAATGTAATGCAGGAAAACTATCAATTTACAGTGACCAAACTACTGTTTTCACTGAATTACAATGCTTATGTTTCTTTCAGGAGAAAATCCCATTGAATGTCTGTAAATGATTTCTGAGACACTGGTCATTTTTGTATGGTTTCTTTTGATTCTTTCTCTTCAGAGTGGATTTTTAATTTAATATAGCTTTATAGCATGATTCTATTTCTTTTTGAAAGGTCCAAATACGTTTTGGTCTTTCATTTTGGTTTTCTCATGCTAGGTTCCCTGTTCATTTGGCTCTTCCTGGAAGGTATGGTCCTTCTCAAGAGAGACAGACACGTGGCCATGGACATCCATATCCTTTTAAGTACAAGCTGAAGAAGTCTGCCTTTGATATTTGGCTGAGTTTACCCTTTGGCAGTTTTAGTGCCTAATTTGGGTTTCTCCTTTTCCTGAAAACTTTCAGAGAAACCCCTTATGAATCCGGTAACTATCTAGGAATATGGCATATTCCTTTAGTGGTCTGAAATTGGAATGGACCTGGAAAAAAGTACAAAACAAAAGAATAATAAAAATTTAGACTAAAGGGAAAGCTGCAAAAAATAATTGCCCTTCAAGCTGAGCTAGAATTTGGCAAATGTCAGTTCTAGCTGGCTATGCTTTGTCTTCACTTAAGATCTCCATTAAGGTCTGATTTGCAACTTCCTAAGTCCCTTTGCCTCATAATTTATTATGACATGCTGAGGAGCTAAACTGAACAAACAAGCTATGGTGAATTACATTTTCATCCTTCATCCCCTCGTTGAAGAAAATGGAGACTAATTGGAGTTCTCCTGCACTTCATCTAGGAACATTTCGTGATCTAAATGCAGAACAATCCACCTTTCTGTTTTTGTGAAGATCAAATAGCAGAACTTTAGCATGGCCAGTTTTTCAGCAGTTGGATGGATGTCTAGCTGCTGCATGTGTAGAATTTAAGCAATTATGCCATGCGTGAAGTTGTAACATGACATTTTAAAAGGAGGAGAAATGGTTTATTAGGGGCTTCCATTTTCTATGAAGTTGGAGCCAAAACCCTTTTTAGGTATGTTTTTTGTTGCAGGTATTTCCAAGCAGTATAAGCTCTGACATCTAAAAGGAACTAAAGCAGTTGCATAGAACCCGATGCCCACTAGATGCCTGGTCTGATCCTTGTGGCAGTTTTCTAAAGCATTTTGTGACAAGGTTACTACGTTCTGCTAAAGCCTTAGTTCTTCCTAGGTAGAATATGATCTAGAACAGCGGTTCTCAACCTGTGGGTCGGGACCCCATTTGGGGTCGAACGACCATTTCACGGGGGTCACCAAACAACGCAGTCCACCATTTTTCCCCCCTTTTCCTTAGCTGTGCTACTCCCTTTTATTCTATTGGCTTTTGAAAGACAATAGAATAGACTCTCTTGAATAGAGTCTAATTCTATTGGCTTTCAAAGCCAATAGGAATTGTCCAGGCTGTCTCTGCCCTGCTGAGCCCGCCAAAAGTCCCATTCTGCAAACAGTGCTGCAAGTTGTCTGCAGCGAAGGCGAGCTGTCTGGAAGTTTCCACCCCTCCCTGCTGAGCAACTACTAAAAATGTAAGTAAAAGAGGGCCAGGGGTGGGAGGTGGGAGGCCGGCGGGCGCAGGGAGGGTTGCTGGCGCGCGTGGGGCCCGGCGGGTGCCTTACCTCCCTTGGGCTGGGCCAGCTGGTGGCCCAGCCGGTGGTCAGCCTGCTCCATCTCTGCCGCTTGCCAGCTACACCTCGGCCAGCGCAGGGGGCGGCACCACGCATGCGCGGTACTCCCGGGCAGGGAAAGTCCTCGACTTACGACCGGTTGGATAGTCCTCAACTTACGACTGGTTTAGTCCTCGACTTACAACCAGTTGTTTAGTCCTCGACTTATGACCAGTTGGGGGTCGCGGCATTAAAAAGGTTGAGAACCACTGATCTAGAAGTAGATAGGATGATCTCCTGACATAAATTTAACCAGAAGTGCTCAGTGTCTTAGGAAAGAAATTCACTTTCCGTAGACAAAAAAAAAATATCAATCTATTCTACTGAAGAAGAATGGCTAATGTTCAGATTAGATTAGCATTTTAAAAACAGATGATTAATGCATCTGAAATCTGCATTTATATCCTGAATACATGGTATATTATGTTTTCATAACTTAAATCTGAAGGCTAATAAAATATTAGAATTCTCTTTCTTGTCCCAATATCACTGCCTTGTACAATGTATTATACTTATTTGTTTAGGAAGAATAGAGTTTGTTAATTTCATTTAATTTCATAACCGAGACCTACTATAATCAACAATTTATTATAGCTTTTTTCTCTTGCAGCCAACTGTTTTTTTAATTAAAAAAATAAAATTATATTTAGAGTAAATGCTTTGTCTGTGTCATATATCAAAGAGGTGTCCCTATTAATACTCCAATGTTTGCTATATCCCACTCATTATTCTTAATAAAATATTCATGATTCAGCAAAGGTACATTCAAGAGTCAAATAAAAGTATCAAAGAATACAAGAATATTCCCGTTGGGAAATTTTTATAGACTATCAAATATACATTAAATTATAGATATAGTAAACAGAAGATGAAAAAAATTATATATTGATTCTGGTTGAAGTCTATAAATTCAGAAATGCTAGATGTTGGCACTCAGTCTGACAATGATCATTACAAAATGACTGTGTCCATTTGGTGTTATTATTTCAACAATCACCTCAGAAAATCTACTCATTAAAATTATAACACATCTTGCATATTAGGAATTAAATCTCCCCACCCAAGTTTTCTGTAAAAACTATTTACAGTAAGAATGTGTGTCTCCCTCAAAAAAGCAGTTTCACATCTATCTCTTTTAATACATACCACCACTGAGTTGGATACACAGCCATTTAGAATTTCATGTTGCAAAGTTGATTGCCATTAAATATTGTTATTATAAAAGAGCAAGGAAGAAAAAAGGCACGTACTAGGTTGATCCATACCATGGTCAAACTTTATCAAAAGTGGCAATAATGATTAAAATGAACTGATACAAATAATAAAGTAATAAATTACGGTTAAAACCTAGAAACTCTTGTCAGCAATCAAACATTTTACAGTAGATCTCTTTTACATGTTACATAGATTAATAAATTAACTGGGTAACTATTATAGTAATATTATGTAAACCAATGGGAAGGGAAAAGGAAGGAATAGGGATGAAAAAGCAGGAAAAAAAGAATGTAGGGGAAGAAAATGGAAGAACATATGGAAGAAAATGCACTTTGTAATGTTTTCCTGCACCAAAGACATGTGAATAAAACAAGCAAATATCCATTTTGAAACCAGACATAAAAAGTTTTAACAGACTGAATACACTTAACTTAATAGCAAACCATTAAAAATGGATCCCCCATTCCAATAAGAGTGTAATGAAGGCAGATTGTTTTCAGCTTCCACATTCTCATGAAATGTTTTCTGAATATCATTTGATCATTTCAAGAATCTCAACAGATAAACTAGACTCAGCATCAGATCTCCCCCGGTGCTCCAAATTAGATGTTTTATTCTCAACTGCATCAATTCAGGAACTGAGGTAATAGCAATATCTTATTAGCTTTTATATTCTCCTTTTCTAAAATAGAGGGGCCATCATATCTTTCTCAGATATTGCCAAATCCATCACTTTAATGGAGGAAGATACATTTCTTGAATGCTATCCAGGCTGATAATGAACATGCCCCCTCTGCTCATCAAAACACACATTAATCAACTCATTCTGTTTCCAGTAATAGCAGTTAGCATATAAAATAAATGATTTTAGGATGAAAAGTGTAAGGGATTATGACAAATGCCAATGCCTGTCCAATGACATCAATAACTTGGCCAGAAAAAACCTTTGTTTTATTGGCAATAAACTTACAAAACAAAAAGCTGTACTAATAAAGTTGGCCAACTGAGTATTTTGTTGGAGATAGGCTAAAGAGTGTATTAAATCATTAAAATCCATTCTTACTGCTTGTTGTTGATTTTGATGAAAGAGTGGATGTTGTTAGGAATAGGTTATTACATTTAGAAGGTCATGATTTGAGATTCCAGTGGCATGGATATTTAAGGTAGAATAAATTTAAGGTAAATGTACATGTTAAAAATCATTATGTCAGGTCTCAGAATATTGAATAAATATAAATTTAGATTCTGCCCCAAAATACCTTTGTGGCTTTCAGCATTTTATAGATGAGAAATGATAAGTAAACATAAATGGTTAACTTATCATGCTATGTTAGAATTCTCTCAAGGAGATTGTAAAATGAACTCAAGAGAAGATTTAATGACAGAAGGATACTCTTGTCAATGGTTTTCATATGTCCAGCTAACAGAAAAGTTTAAAGTGGACAAAAGACTTTGTGGTTTGAACAAAGGCTGAGTTTGAAACCAAAATATGTATTACTGATGAACACAATATTGCTAAAACACATTAACTGTTGCTAAAATATGAGACAGAAGAAGAACAAGTGAAAGAATGTATAATAAAATGGGCTAAAATTATAATGATGGGCCAGTAGGAAAATATGCGGTTTAAAATATTGTAATTTGCATTATGTTCTAGCCTTAAAGAGTCTTGGAACTTTGTTTTTATATATGATAGTTGCAGTGAGACTATTATATGCTCAAAACTGGAATTACCCACAATGGAAGAACAGTAAGGGAATTTGTAGAGATCAACTTATTTGATTAGAGGGGGGGAATCTACATTTATGGCTGACTGGAACCCTCTTATAGATTTTTTGCATAAAATTGAGAAAAATGCACTTATGGTTTATGATTCCAATGATTTAAAAAGAAGGATAATAAAAAAGAGTCAGCTTTCTTTTATAATCATAAAGAATAATTTGTATTTATATACTTGCATTTTTTGCAAAGGAAATTGGAAGTTTCTATTTCTTTTTATTCTTTCTGTGTTTCTGAGTTTTTTCTTTCTTTTTCTTTTCTGTTGTCTGCCTTCACTTGGTATTAGTTTGTGTTAATTTTTATGCTCTTGGTAAAGCTTTCAATAAATATCTATTGAAATAAAATATTTAAATCCATTCTAAAAAGACGGAACAAACAGAGGTCAGGAAAAATTATCATCATCTGAGATATTATCTTTACCCCAGGAGAAGTTAATTTAGCTAACTATTATTTTTTTTACAATCCTCTTAGTAATACACATACAAGACAGCTCTACGTAGAATTAATGGATTGGCCAGTTAAAAAACAATAACTTGTAGTTCTGGGACAATTTTCACAATTTTTAAACAAGGTATCATTTTGTAACATCTAGGCAAAAAAATATGTCTCTCACAAAAGATCTTCTGCAGTATTTTTATTGACCTGAACAGAGCTTTTGATATAATCCCCTAGGAAACACTATGGTAGATATTAGGCCTTTCTTTTTTTATTGATCAGTGGCTTCCGCGGCTAATTATAATGTTATGTGAGGACATGACCTGCCAAGATAAAGGCGACAGCACCAGCATCATTTGGTACTCTAACAGCACCAATCATCACACAAAGGCATGTCAAGGCAGAGTGCATCTAGGCCCCTTTGCAGGTTAATTTAATCACTCAGATCTTCTCCAAATGTGAATTTCACTCTTCCCCCAACTAAATTACAAACTAATTTCCATATTCCTCTATGCTGATGACAGACTGTTTCAAGAATCACTTCTGCTATGCACAGAAGAGGGTTAAATGTTAGCAAGGTTCAGTTTCATACTTCCAGAGCTGACCTAGGGGAGATGTAATACCTTATGCAAAGTGCTTCTGCATCTCTTCCAACTTCACTATTGAATCAATAAGTCATATTTCACTTTGTTGCCTACTATATCACTCTTAATAGGCAAAATCCACTTATTATTCATATGCAGGCTGGTTTTATGGTATACTTATTTGTCTTCTACTTGCTGACTTCACTAAAATTTAGGAAGATATGAATGCTATTGATATTAGAATGCTCTTGGTTTGACACTAACACTGGATGCATTGAATGGCTATGGATACATATTTTATTGTAGTTTAATGATCTTCATTTCTATTTTAACTAGTATTACTAACACTGTGCTAGCAGTCTTCTTTTCTAACTTATTTCCTCTGGTGCTCTCTAAGCTTTTATTTATTTACATCTCCAGAAATAAATTCATCGACATTTAACACATCAGTACTAAAATGGCTCGGAAATTTCATCCAGTCCATATCTTGGCTACTTATATATTGCTATATTTAAATATAGATACTGGCTGAGTATTCATAACATATTAAACTTAAACAAACAAGCCACTTAGCTTAGGATGCTGTGAAATCCCATTTTGTTGTTTCTAAATCATGATTCTATAAACCCGGTTAGCTGTAGCTTGTTCAAGAAATAATATTCAGGAAGCCTTGGCAAACACAATGTAGGAATTAGTCACTTTTCCAATGTAGTAATATAATTCAAATACAAGAATTAAATTTCAATGAGCTACCCAGAGCAAATATATTAACTATTTCAGCCTTAGACTTTTTTCATTACTCTGTATGTAGGATAGATACCTTGCAGAGAGGTTCATTTAGTAATAATAATAATAATAATAATAATAATAATAATAATAATAATAATAATAATAATAATAATAATAATAAAGTTGGAAGGGACCTTGGAGGTCATCTAGTCCAACCTCCTGCTCAGGCAGGAAACCCTATACCATTGCAGACAAATGGCTGTCCAGTCTCTTCTTAAAACTTCCAGTGTTGGAGCATTCACTGCTTCTGGAGGCAGGTTGTTCCACTGGTTAATTGTTCTAACTGCCAGGAAATTTCTCCTTAGTTCTAGGTTGCTTCTCTCCTTGATTAGTTTCCATCTGTTGCTTCTTGTCCTACCTTCAGGTGCTTTGGAGAATAGCTTGACTCCCTCTTCTTTGTGGCAGGCCCTGAGATATTGGAACACTGCTATCATGTCCCCCCTCGTCCTTCTCTTCATTTAACAGCCTTAGGACTTCAGTACTGGATTTCATAAATTTTTTAGAAAGGCATTCTATTACTTGAATTACAGGTTTTCTCTGGATGTGGCAATCATATATATCTTCCCTTGATTTGCTAGGCCGGAGTGGAAACTGTGGCCTTTCTGTTTCTATTATGAAATGCATTCATGTAGTGTTTTTGAAATGAGGTATATTTTCCCAGAAAAGTAAGCTATTCATGAGGCTTTTATCATAAGTGCATTAATGTGCACTTTTCCCATCCTCGACTGGCAGAAAAATATTGCTGGCATTACTTGCATTGTTCTGATGGTTGAGCCTTAATTTGCCCCTATAATAAGGCCAGTGAATGGTACTGTCCTTACAGGTTTAATGTAGGACTATTTAAGGACAGCAGCCAATGGATTCCATGGCTTCATATCTGCTTTCTCTGAGAAGGAAAAAAGATAACATTTATTTTGAAATCCCTTGTCAATGGAAGAAGGAATAATGAAACAAATAGAAAGGAAAAGAGTAGAGAGCCAGTTTGGAGTACAATTAGACTGGGGTGACATGATAGCTGTTGTGTCCTGAGCCTGCAAGAGCTGAAAGCAGGCTCAGAATGTTGCAAATGGTCCCGGGCATTCCAAAAGGTGCTCGGGACCAGACAGAATGGTGCCAGCCTTGGGCGCATGCGCAAGGTGCAAAAATGCTCAATTCCTATTGGTTAACACTGTCTGGGTTTCTGGCCCTATAAAAGGCCTGCGTGCCTTTTGCTGTTTGCTTGGTTGTAGAAGAAAGAGAATAAAGCGTTTGTTAATTGTCGCTATGTGTCTTCATCAATTGCACACGAACCACGAACACAACAATAGCAGTGTTCCAATATCTCAGGGGTTGCCACAAAGTAGAAGGAGTCAAGCTATTCTCAAAAGCACCTGAAAGCAGGACAAGAAGCAATGGATGGAAACTAATCAAAGAGAGAAGAAATCGAGAATAGATTGACAGAGGTCTACATGATTAGGAAAAGAATTAGAAGTAATGTGATTATGCTAAATTGAAATGCTGATGTTTTTTCATAGACTTCTTACCTCTCCCTCCCAACCCCATGTCCCTATCCTTTTCAAAGTATGGGGAGATTAACAACCCATACTACAGCTCCTATCATTTATTTCTGATGAATATGCTCATTTTATCTCCTTTCTCTATCAGATTATGCAGCCCCTTTGCATATTTCTTTTAGCTAATGAAATGGACACCGTGATAATTTACTGGCTAGCAATTTGCATGAAAAGTAATAGCAACTGCAGTAGCTAGTATCACTCTCATTCTTAAAAAGAGACATCAAGCCAATCAGGTTCGCTAATATTTGAACTCAGTATTGAATCTTGTATGATGTGCTTCTGCAAGTGAAAGAAATCATTGTGCAAAATTCACCAGTCTAGCTGGGGGACTGAAGGGACAGGAAAGAGAATGATGACTAAGGTGGGCTTCTTTTTAACCGTATTAATAACCAACTGAAGCTGAAGATTTCCCTTGAGGTTCTAGATTAACGACCAACTTGGTGGAGCTGACAGCATGAAGCACAGACGATAGCCATCATCCATTTCAAATAGTATGCATGGGGGGCATTTGAAGCAAATAAATGCCCTTTGCCTCAACCAATTGGGTTGCTGGCTTCAGCTTGCAACATTCCATCTATCTTACAACCTCTTTCACTATCCAAGCTGACGGGTGGACGTGTAATTAAAGTGAATTAATGATCTGAAGCAGAAACTGTGTTTAACGAAGCTCTGCTCAGATGTGAGATGTGAGATTCAAAGCTGTTTGCTTACAAATGTTTACCAATCCTCCATGGATAAATGGCTTTGCCACCTGCTCTTTCCTGCCATCCCAGTCAGTTGTTCAGCAGTTGTTAATTTCCTCAATATAAACTTCTCACAAGAGCTCAATGTTTTCAAGCCCAAATGCGCAATCATTGAAACCAACTATCAAGCATTTGCTTCTCACAGTGAGGTTCTGGAGGAGCTTTGGGAAATGCAGGAAGATGGAGTAACAATCTGATTATTTAGTAATTAAACAGGGCTACAGCATGATCAACATCTTTTTCAACCAATGGCATATGGTCAGTCTATCATTCATTCCTGTTTCTTCTTATTCATCTCTGCTCCTGAGATTGACCTTTGTCCTCATAGCTTTTAAGTTCTTTTCCTCATCTAGCTTCCTTTCGGCCCATAGTCTTTTTTTCTCACTTGTCCCCCTTGAAGATTTTCATTATTTCTAGCATAGCTGTGCTCTCACTCAGCTCTGTGTGACCCACCTTTCTTCAGCATTATACAAGTACAACTGTAAAGCACAAGCATAGCAGCTTCATCCCAACACATCAATCAAATCACACAGACTGATTCTCTTTGTTTCCTTCATGACCCAAGGTCTTTACATTATAATGGCACAGGCATCATTTGAAAGCTTGCCTGCAATATATCATTACCACATTGGCTCATCTCACCTCTGCAATTTTCATGCTGCAGAATTATTTGCTGATTCTTACAGAAGAGCCCTTTTTGGGACACTGCTCAAGGTTTTGAGTCTTTGCAATGTCCAAATTCACCAAATGTGTTAATGTTTACCTTGTCTGCCAGTAGAATTTCCTGATGAGTATGAGTAAGGCAAAGTGGTCCACAGGTAATGACTGAACAGAACACCAAACGTACAGTAGCCATCAAACACTTTCTTCATCCCTGTTGAATTAGAAAATGTGGTCTTCTTCTTAAATTTAAAGCAGGTTCAGGAGGGAAGAGGTGGTTAAAAGGAGAGGAACATACTATTCATCTAAAATATTCATAGACTGCTTGCACTGAAAATTCTACAGCTATTTGTGGCAGGAATAAAGTAGATCATAAAAATGATATAAACTGAATCAAATATTCAATAAAATGGAATGAAAACTGTTGCGTCCTTGGCGGGAAAGCAGACACGAGAAGCAGCTGGAGTTCTCAGTTTCTTTTATTCAGCGTTCAGCTTACAGGAAGATGGCTTCAGCCTCGCCCAAACGCCTCGCAGCCTCTTATATAGGCAACTCCCGGGTAAAAGGGTTACTTTTCCCGCGCCAGCACCCGCGCATGCGCACGGCGCTGGCGACAGCCTGTCTGGTCCCGGGCAGCTTTGCACCTGCCCGGGACTGCCTGCAAACGCCCGAGCCGTTTGCAAAGGCTCGGGACATAACACCCCTTTCCCCCGGCTAAAACTACTACCAACATACAACCATTATTCTATATGACATTTTGCTCCCAATGTTCCACTGTTTAATGGCTTTTGCTTGCCAGCAATGTTATGTAGTCTTCTAGGTACTTGGGAGATTTCTTTGCTCTCTGTGACCTTCTTAGCTCGGGATTACTGGCATAAGTCCCCTGACTGGAGGGAGGCGTGAGCCTTTTCTCTCTATTGTGCCCTGGTGTCTTCCAAGGACTGTGCCCCAATGCCTGGCCTGCTCGCTTGCCCACCGGGCTCGTCAGGCCAGGGCTTCTGTTGCTTTGTGACCTGGTTGACCTGCCTAGCTGTAGACCCTCGGGCCCCTTGAAGTGATAGACGCTGCTGGGCGTCTCTGTAGGACCTCCTAGGTCAGTCCAAGACCTGTCAGGAGGCTGTCCATTCCCTGAACCCCATTCTGTGTTCGGGCTCGTTGTGGGTTTTCTGTATTTCCCAAAAACTCAGGTGCTTCCCGATTGTGATAGAGGGTTGTGTAGTCGGGACTGGTCCTAGACTAGCTCTCTGTGTATGTTGACCCCCTGTAGCGATTTGGGGTAAGGCGGAACATTCGCGCGCATTGTGTGCCAGCTCTCTTGCGGGAAATGATTTGTGGGGATGCTCCCGGGTATCCTCCGTGACTGGAGTGCTGTGTGATGTGTGTGGAAAGTGAGTATGCCCCCGGGGTGACTCCCTGGCTGGAGTAGGCGTGAGGGCCTGTTGTGTGGGTAAGCTCCATGACTTTCTTTTCGGAGCAATTGCAGAACCTTGGGACGAGCCGTTTGTGGCTCCCTCAGTGGAGATGGGCAGTAGCTCTTGCCCTTCCCTTTGCTCCAAAGGGTCCCCCTCCCCCCCTGGAAAAGACCCAGGAGTCTCAGCAGAAAAGTCTCGCCTAGAGCGAAGTTGGTCGATGTGCCGACGTAGGACACGACAGTTGTCCAGGGCAACCTCGTAGGATAGAGGACCTGTGATCCTGGACACAGAAGCGGGGACCCATGTATAACCAGGCCCGTAATTGCGAGCCCAAACCGGGGCACCCACAAGTAGTTGTCTAGGTGCCCTAGGATGTGAGGTAGATGAAGGCAGTCTGTCCGGATGCAACCGGTCAAGTCTAGTAGTAAGTTGGTGCCCCCAACGAAGTTCAGCTGGACTTCTCCCTGTAGAAGTGGACGGTGTGGTGCGATAAGAAAGGAGAAAGTCAGCCAACCTGTGATGCCAGTCCCCGTAGGTGAGTCTCTTCAAGGCGTCCTTTGCGATGCGCACCATGCGTTCAGCCATACCGTTGGTGGACGGGTGAAAAGGCGCAGACGTGGAATGACGAATCAGGTTTGCCTGTAAGAAAGCTTGGAATTCGGAGGAGGTGAATTGAGGGCCGTTGTCGGACACAATGACATCTGGCAGCCCGTGTGCAGCAAAAATCCCCCTCAGTACCTGAATAGTCTTTGCAGTGGTGGTGGATGAGACAGGCACACCCTCAAGCCATTTTGAATGGCTGTCAACAAGGACCAAGAAGAACTGGCCCTGAAAGGGCCCAGCGTAGTCAATGTGCACCCTAGACCATGGGGACTGTGTTCCTCCCATCTATGCATGGGAGCTTGGGGCATCTCTGGGCGAGATCGTTGGCACAGGTGGCATGCATGCACCTTAGCCTCAATATCTTTATCTAAACCAGGCCACCACAAGTGG